>NC_056739.1:1400239051-1400614051 GCF_019279795.1 Protopterus annectens | reverse complement strand
TTTGTGCATCGAGTTTACAGCATATGAAGTAATTTATGTGCATCTTCAGTTACGCTGTAAGAATGTTCAAGAGAAGCAGCAAGTTTGCATTGTTTTTATCCACTTCAGAATGTTGGCATGTCAGATGCATCCAAATGGAGGGCATGTGTACCCTTCGCTATGTCATATTTCCATTTAACTTGCATTCACTTATTTGGTTATAATTTATTTTTTGTCAAAATGAGAATCAAGTATTATAAGGTAGATTTTTTATGTTTATTTTTAATTATTTTATATCCTTTCTTGAATAATGAAAGAAGCTTTCTTTTTCATTATACTGGCATGCTGTTATTAGTTATGTCATTAAGTCTACTATAAAAATTGTATTCACTTTCAATACTTTTCAAAACTTTCAGCATTCACTCACTTTGCATGACAAGTCAGATAGTTTGTCAACATTTACTCTTGTCTATATAGTATTTTAAATGTGATGCTGCCAACATACCAAATATTATGGTTCTACTGCAAGGACTTATGTATTAGTATCTTGCAACATACTTGTTCATTGCCACTTGCTCTAAAATGCAAGTGCCCTAACTCCCACTAGCCTGATCATACTTAATTACTTAGTCCTCCTAACACCCAATCCTTTTAAAATGTATAGGCAACCAGAGCCTGATCTTTAACTTTCAAACTCCCACTCCCTAACTTGAGTCCTCACTCCATAACCCTAACACTCTACTCACTCTCCTTAAACTTAAAATCTCTGATTGCTCCTTAAACCTACAACTCCACTCCCATCCCTAACCCAGAAATCTCTCAATCCATAAGTCTAACTTTCCACTCCTCCTTCCTAACCCTAAATTACCCTCCTACTCATTAAACATAAAACTCCTCTGCTGCTCCCTAGCCCCAAACTACCCATGCCCACTGAGCCTAAAACCCCTTGTCCCACTCCCTAACACTAAAATTCCTATCTCTAAACATAAGTTTCTTTACAACTCACTGGCTGAAAATGTAATTTACACTCCCATACTTTCCCATGCCCTCCTCAGGACTGCTGCACATAACTTGCTTGAGCTCAAATAATGTGTTGGCTGGGGGCGTGCTAGCTCTAAGCCCTGCCCCCATGGCTGCTACATCTTATGCAGAGTATGATCAGCAGTCAATGTGACTTATAAGATGCCTGAGTTGCTGGCTTCAAGACAATGATCTTTGAGCACCTAGCACATGGCTGCTTATAGTAGACTCAAATATTACAGCTAATACTATGACCGTTGAAGATAGTTTAAATAACTTCAGTGAAAACCTTCAGAATGTTAGTAATTACAGTTATGAAGAAGTATCTATTGCTGACTTATGTTGCTAATACAGAATAAGTACATTTGGCTGCTCCATCTTTTTCTAATAAAGAGTTTATATGTCTCCTAAGCTTTCTTTAACTATTTATGCATACACACAAACATTGTTAACATACGTTAAAATGTTTTCTAACTTTTTTTGACAAAGAAACCCTTATACAACTTCAGTTATGAACAATGAAGGCAATTTAAGGAGTTTTGTAAAAAAAAAACAAATTAATAAATAAATAAATAAACGTTGTTAGACAAGCAGGCAAAGGGGCAGCATGTTTTTCTGGTAAGACAACTGTACTTGAAAATGAAAATATACCATAGGCTGTTATATGCTGAAGATTATAAGACCTTGTTGAAATCTGTTTGTGTACATTATAATTCAGAATCATTTGACTCAAAGTGATTTGAAACTGCTTTATATGAAAGATGAAGCCGACTCATACTTTTACATGTAAGTAAAAGTGCACAAAAATGTAACGGATTCCCCAGCTTGCCATAAAGTTTCAGCTACACAAGGTACATTTTCTAAGGTAGTGGTCTTTCTTTTTTTAAACAACTTTATTGAATTACCCGGTATATATCATATTGTTGAATGCACTAAACATCAAACACCTCTTTGTCGAACCTTATTTATCAAAGTCTTCATCTGTCGAATGATCATTTCCCATGGTAAGTAACCAGTGAGCCTTTATCGGGAATTTGCACTTTTCCCCACTGTAGTATGATCTTGGAGTTGGTATATTTAGTTAGGCGGGTATGGGGGGGCATAGCCCCCACCAGTGTGGGTTTTAAATAATGCTATTCTTGCTGCGGTGGGTAGGTTGGACAACTTGTTACTTACTGTGGGAAAAAGTTTCACTGAAATAATCATTCAACCGATGAAGATTCGATAGACAGGGTTCGACATTTAGTGTGTTCGACAATGTGATATAGACCCAAATTATCACTTGTGACACAGGCAAACTTATATTTATATAAAAGTAATCAAACCATATTAACAAGTTCACATGTGTGCCTCCACACTCCCCCTAACTAAATATACCAACTTGGAGATCGCACAACAGTGGGGAAAAGGGCAAATTTCTGATAACTTTCCTCTGGTTACTTACCGTGGGAAAATTTTCCTCAAGAGTAATTTCTGGATCATTTATTATTTACCATCTTCACTAAATGCTTTTTAACTTCCTGTCCTCACTCCTCCCTCATACAATATGCAGATGACTCCACAATCATCTCCACTGCTAATACTCTCCCTGACCTACATACTTCACCCAAAGCTCCTTCAACTCAGTTGAAAACTGGCTCGCTAATAACAAACTCATACTTAATCCTAAAAGACCAAAGTTATTCTATTCCTCCCAAAATCCATCTCCCATACCAAACCATTTTGAACAAACAAATCGGAGCCACAGCAGCTTGACTGCAAAAGGATTTTACTGGTGTTTCTAGTACTTCGGCTAATGCCTTCAGGGAATAATTTTATACCACAAAACAGCCACTTTTATATTGAATCAAATACCAATTCACATGTAATTATCCCATTAAAGTGTTCCCTTAATTCCCTACCATTAAATAATTAACAAATCTGTGCATGAAACTCCAAATGATGCAACACTAGTTTAAAATGTCAGATTATAGGATACAATAGATTTATTTAAACACTGAAATTCATCTCCAAGTTCATACCATGAGGTTGTATAGTCCTATAATTCAAAATAAATCTTGTTTCCATATATAATAATTTATGTAAAAAGTTATTTCCTGAACAATTCTGTGGTCTAGCTAACACACTAAAAAAGAAGCTGTTACTCAAGCCAGTATGTACTGAATGAAAATGCTGGGCCATGGGGCTTTCTAAATGTCTGTTCCTTATATCTCCTAAATGTTCCAGGATTCTTGTTTTCAGCATCCTCTTAGTTTCTAATCCTATCACACACTTTGCACCTATCACAAGGGTAAAACCCCACCTCACCATATTCCATTCTGGTTTGCCTTAAATTTAGTATCTCTTTCAAATTAAAAAATCTCCCACGGGAGAAAATTACGTTTTTGGGAAAAACCTAGATAAAGCTTCATCCTCACTAATGATAGGCCGCAAATTATTAACCAAATTCCTTAATACTCCAGAAAAGGGAGAAAACCTACTAACAGAATAAATGGCATCTTCATATTCCCTTGATTGCCTACTCAACTCACCTGAATTCACCCTAACATCCTCCTCATCATTCACAATAGAAAAATGCCTTCCTAATGGACTCTTGATTCCTCTGACCTTGGCTTCAGCTTCACAAATGATATCAGAGGAATATCTCCTATTTAACAACTTTTCCCTCACTTTGCCAAGTTCATTTAACAGCTGCTTTTTTTCAGATGCATTATTAAAAATGCGTTAGAATTCACTATACGGTAAAGATCTAATAAGATGAGGGGTATGCATACTACTGGCATGAAGAAAATTATTCACAGCAGTACTTTTATAATATGGTTTGAACTGGACTCTTTTGTCCAACCCCACATATAATTCAATGTCAAGAAATTGCATCTCACACCTATGTGTCCTGTGTGTAAAGTCTAATCCACAAGGGTCCTGCTCAGTTCCTCCATAAATGCATCAAAATACCTTACATCACCTCTACAAACAAATATAGGTTCATAGGTTCATAGGTTGGTACTGAGCTATCTGCCCAAAGGCATATATTAGCCCAACCTCATTGTGTGGTATTCACCGCCCCTTTAGTAGTTCCCTAGACCCTTGTACTAGCAGCTAGTACCCTTGGCCCCTATCTAGTAGTGCTGTTGGTGTGATCCCCGGTGTGAACTTTCTGTTACCCATCCACTCATCAAGGTTCCTCTTGAAGAGTGATAGTGAGGGGCTCTGTCTTATGTAGATCGGGACCCTGTTCCATAGTAAGGGAAGTCTCTGTGAAGGGAATCTATCCCTCCAGCAAGTCCTATTCATTGTTGTGTTGAGGTTTATATCCCTAGAGCGTATAGCTCGAGTAGATTTGGTTTTGCTAAGATAGAGCATGTTCAACAATTCTGGGTTGGACATGGCTCTGTACGTTAGACAGAGATCGCCTCTGAGAAAGCGGTATGCAACAGAGAACAGTCTTAGCTTTTTCAATCGTGCTGCATAGGGCAACTGTTTGAGGCCAGTAATTCTCTTGGTTAGGTACCTCTGTGGTCTCTCCAGCTGCTGGAGATGTCTAGCCAGGTACATTACAATTGGTGCATTGTACTCAATAATGGGTCTGATGAGGGAAGAGTAGAGGGGCACCATTACAGCCTTAGATCTTGATGTGAACCCTTTCATGATCAGATGGGTCACATAGAAGGATTTTCTAACCACTTTGACAACATGGTTATCAAAGGAAAGCTGGCTATCTACTTGGGTCCCTAGATCCCTTATTTCTTCTTCAGATTTCAGGGGATTACCTCCTATGTTGTAGTTTGCGGGTACTCTGTTTTTTCCAAAGGGGATTACTACGCATTTTTTTGCATTTAGATTGAGACCATGGCTTTGACACCATGCATCAGTCTCATTTAGGCCCTTGTGGAGGCTCTCCATGTCGGCCGGAGACTCTATTATAGCACCCAGTTTAAAGTCGTCCGCAAACTTAGTCAGCCACAGCCCTTCCATGCTTGCCTGTACTTCTGAGAAGTATATGCCAAACAGGAGGGGTCCCAGGACAGAGCCCTGAGGCACACCACTCATTACTGGTCTGGATTCGGACATAGATCCCACTACTCTTACTTTATGGGATCTGTCTGAGAGCCAGTTTGCGATCCATCTTGTGACGTAAGGGTTTATGCCCAGGCTGGTGAGCTTATCAATAATACCCGAATGGGGAATGGTGTCAAATGCTTTAGCAAGGTCAAGGTAAGCCGTGTTTACCTCCTTTCCCTTATCTATAGCCTGAGTAACTGTCTCAAAGAAATCCACCAGGTTCAGGAGGCATGATCTGCCCTTGACGAAGCCGAACTGTGTGGGGTCCAGTGACTGGAGGTTCCCAATCTCTCCATTTATGAGTTCCATAATGATTCGCTCCATAGCCTTAGAGATCAGACTGGTCAGGCTTATTGGTCGGTAGTTCCCAGGGTCAGTTGTGACCCCACCCTTGTGTAGCAGGACCACCGTTGCCATGCGCCATTCTCTGGGCACATATCCTGTGGAGAGCCTGAGACTGAACAGGGTATTAAGATGCGGGGTTAATTCCTTTTGGAGCTCGCGTATGACACAGCCTGGGACACCATCTGGTCCCATGGAGGCAGTGTTTTTAGCTTTAGATAGAGCCTTGTTAACCAACGTATCAGTAATAATTGGACTTACACAATCCCCTGGAATGGTAATAGGCCCTGTAGGTGGTGAGGGGGGGGGGAGAAATTTGCACTGAACCTATCAGCCAAGATGTTGGCAATGTCAGAAGGGTCAGTGTATTTTGTTCCATTTTGTACTAGCTCAGAACAGACCTGAGCATTGCCATTTAGGTTTTTGATGTAACCATAGAAGGCCTTATGGTTATCCTTGGCATCTTTGGCAAGTTTCTTTTCAAAATTAGCTTTAGTTGACTTGATGAGGGCCCTCAATTTCTTACTAATGCTGATCAGGGATGATTTTTCTACTTGCGATTTGGCCTTTTTTTGTATAAGTCTCCTCCTTTTATTGTAAAGTTTGCTTATGGCCGGAGTCCACCAGACTGGTTTCTTCTTGCTTGAGGAAGGAGTCTTGGTTTTATTTGGGATAGCATGGTCCATGCAATCCTGAAGATGCATATAGAGTGCCTTGGTGTAGGATTCCGCATCCTGGATATCATTATCCTTCTGCAAGGGAATAGTGAAGCTTTCCACTTCGGATGCAAGTAGTTTGAAGTTTGCTTTGGAAAGCCACGATATATCGTTTGTACAAAATAACATTTTTAGAAAAAAATTCAGATGGCTAGACAAAAAAAATTTCAAAATATGCTATAAACAAAATAGCATATGAGGAGGCATAAGATAGGCAAGATAAGATAAGGAGGCATAGCAGTACCCTCCTTCTGTAAAAAATATTCATTATCAAAAACAAAATAATTATGTGTAAGAAAAAACTCCATTAGCCGAGGTACTAGAAACACCAGTAAAATCCTTTTGCAATCAAGCTGCTGTGGCTCCGATTTGTTTGTTCAAAGTTTTATTTTGTCATTTGTTGTGTTTAGTGGAAACCCACACTAAGCTTCTAGGAACCATCATAGATGAACAGCTCAAATCTGACCTCTATGTCCACCACTGCATTAAGAAAACCCACCAAAAACTAGAGTGACTATACAGAAACAAAATGTTCCAAACCAAAGACTTGTGAATTTTTCTAGTCTATGCCTATTTTTTACCCAGCCACCTCTACAGCTCCCAAATCTTAACTAACCTACAGTCCTCCCTTTTAACTAAACTCAAAACCACCTAAATTAAGGTAGCTCAGTTTGCTGCTAACCAGACCTCTCTCTCACATCGCTCTTTCATTCAAAGCCTTAAACTTGTTGGATTTCCCCCATCAACATCTACTTTCCCAGCTCCTTGTCATTCACTCAATACTTTACAAACCTTGCATCTGCCCAGGCATCTCCTCTCTCATCTCTATTTACACCCCACAAGCCCCTCAGTGGTACCAACCTAGAACAACTTGTAACATACAAACCCAAAAAATCTATGGGTCAAAACCTCTATAGCTATTCCCTGTCCTAGCCTGCAACAAGCTACCCTGACCATCAGGCAATTAACTCATCCATTTGAATTCAAAAAAGCTCTCAAAGAATACCTACTCTCTAATTGGAGATGTCACTGCTTAAATCCCCCTTAAACAACACCTATGCAATCTTCACCTACCTATCACCTTTTGACAATCAACTCATGCTCGTGAATAAAAAAGGTGTCTAAAAACACCTACTTTCAACTTGCACATGTTACTGTTCAAATCATCCTTAACACCTCTCTATCCCTACCACTCTGACCCCCCCCAACTCCTCCACTCAAATTCACTGCCTATTGCGCCTCCTTTTCTTCCAGAACCATACTCTCTTCCTCTTTTCCTCACTGCTTTTCATTGCATTGATGCTAATCTTTGCACTAAACATCTATCATTTACCCCACTTAACTTTTTATTGTAAGTTTGATTATTCTACTACTACCTAGCTAAATGTACAAAATGTGTGACCTTGTGTAATAATTTTATTTGCAATATTACTTTTGTTATTTTGTGATTGCTATTTTATGTGTTAGTTTATTTAGCAAATGCTAGCAAGCAAACAGTTTAACTTTGAATGATTCTCATACTTAGTTTCTAGTTCTTGTATAGTTTATACTCTAGACTAAAATCTTGTATTTTTACGCAGTTTGGACTCAGGTCAAAAATCACAATATCTCTCTCTCTATAATTGTTTTCATGGTGTGCTTCTATTGCAAACTAATTTATAATTGAGGAGCCTTTGCTGAAAAAGTACTCTGGCTCAGTCAGACATTCCAGATCAACAAATGTCAAATAAATGAAATAAGAACATTACATAGATTATTCAATTTCTGCCTTATTTTATACTTCATTCCTCCCCCAAAACATTTGTATTGTTACTGCAATATTGATTTTCTATGTGATTTGCTCCTACCCTTTTTTAAGATCCTACTTCCTGTGCTTTTACCTCTGTTACAAGTATAGTGGGTTTAGATTTTGATTTCCATTTTCTAGTAAATGATTTTTTGGCAGCCACCATGATTAAACTTAACAAGGCCTTACTGTGTCTAGACAATTCAGATCCTGTATCCCAGCACAAAAAATAATTTCCTTAGTTACTCTCATTTGATTACCCAATATTTCTGACAGAGTAGTCTATAGGGATTTTTTAAAGTGTGTCAACTCATTGCACTCCCAAAACATATGTTCCCAGTTACCTCTTTCTTACCTAGCATACCTCCAACATTTTCCATGTATCTGAGGAAAACATCTTTGGAATCTGCTTGGGGTATAACAGTATCTATGCAAACACTTCCAAGCAAAATTCCTAAATCTTATAGACTTTCATATTTGAGAGCTATATATATATATATATATATATATATATATATATATATATATATAGATATGTATATGTCCTCCAATTGTTTCTTTGTGAAATGCATATTTAAACTTTCTATAAATCTTTTCTGAACTCTTTTGATTGATTCCTATAGTTATCGTGCAATATTTTATATGCCCTAGTAATTATCCTTTTTAACAGTAGCTTCTGTTCTACATTTAGTTAAAAACTAAACTACTGCAGGTCTTTTATTTAGGATTCCTGTGCTCCTTTCTCTTAGCCTATAGGTTCATAGTTTCATAGGTAGGTACTAGACTATTGGCCCTAAGGCCTGTATAAGCCTAGCCAAAAGGTACCCTGGCTTTTGCCACCCAAGAAAATTATTTTCCTGTGCCACGCTCTAGCAGAGCCACAGAAGTGATCCCCAGGGTGAATTTCCTATCTTCCATCCAAACATCAAGATTTTTCTTGAATAGTGCTAATGAGGAGTTTTGTTTGATATAGCTAGGTAGTTTGTTCCAGAGTATGGGAAGTCTCTGGGACAAGAATCTATCCCTCCAGCATGTTCTGTTTATTGTGGTGACAAGGTTTAGGACCCTAGAGCGTGCGGCTCATAGGGATTGAGATTTCTTTAAGTGGAGCATGTCTGAAAGCTCTGGGTTTGACATAGCTTTGTGTGTTAGGCAGAGATTGCCTCTGAGTAGACAATATGTGATGGAGTAAAGCTGCAGTTTTTTGAGACGGTCTGCGTAGGGCATCTGTTTGAGGCCAGTAATCATCTTTGTGAGGTATTTCTGTGGCCTTTCCAGTTGTTGTAGATGTCTTGTGAGGTACATACCAAAAGGGGCATTGTACTCTATAATGGGTCTAATGAGTGACAAGTAGAGGGGAACAATTACCTATTTTTTCCTGGATGAGAAACCTTTTCTGATGAGGTGTGTCACATAGAACGATTTCCTGACTACAGTGGTGATGTGATTATCAAAGGAGAGACTACTGTCCACCTGTGTCCCAAGGTCTCTTATCACACTTTCGGTGTTAAGTAGACTACCGCCTATGTGGTAGTTCATGGGTACAGAGTTTTTACCAAAAGGGATGACAATGCACTTTTTGGCATTAAGCTTGAGGCCATGGCTTTGACACCAGGCATCTGTCTCAGTGAGACCCTTTTGTAGGATGTCCACATCTTTTGGAGTTTTGATTATGGCTCCTAGTTTGCAGTCATCTGTGAACTTCATTAGCCAAAGACCTCCTGTGTTAGCCTGTACTTCAGAGAAGTAAATACCAAACAGGAGAGGACCTAGGACTGAACCCTGTGGTACTCCACTTGTCACTGGTCTGAAGTTGGATTTGAAGTCTGCTACTTTCACAGTGTCAGTTCTGTCAGTGAGCCAGTTGGCAACCCATCTTGTGACATACGGATTTATACCTAGTTTAGTGAGTTTATCTATAATTCCAAAGTGGGGATGGTATCAAAAGCCTTGGCGAGATCTAGATAGGCTGAGTGAACCACCTTACCCTCATCTACGGCTTTGGTGACTGCTTCAAAGAAGTCTATCAGGTTTAGGAGACATGATCTGTCTTTTACAAACCCAAACTGGGTGAGGTCCTAAGTTTGGAGATTATCAATGTCATTGTTTATAAGTTTCATGATGATACATTCCATAGCCTTGCAGACCAGACTCGTTAGGCTAATGGGGCGGTAGTTTCTGGGGTCTTTGGTGGCTCCTCCTTTATGGAGTGGAATAACCATTGCTGTGCACCATTCAGTGGGCACATAGGCTGAGGTGAGGCTATGATTGAGCATGGTACTTACGTGGGGTGCTAGTTTGTTTTGTAGTTCATGTAAAACACAGCATGGGATGTTGTCAGGTCCCATGGATGCTGTGTTCTTGGTTTTGGATAGTGTTTTTTTTACTTGTGCAGCCATGATTACAGGAACTTTGCATTCTTCTGGTATAGAGATGGGCCCTTTAGGGGATGACAGGGGGGTAAAGTTAGCACTGAACCTATCTGACAGGATGTTGGCAATATCAGTTGGTTCTGTATATTTAATGCCATTGTGCTGTAACTCAGAGCAGATCTGAGTGTTGCCATTGAAATTCTTGACATAGCTATAGAATGCTTTGTGGTTGTCTTTAGAGTCAGTGGTGATTTTGTTTTCGTAACTAGCTTTGGAAGATTTTATGAGGGATCTCAGCTTCTTACTGAGGCTGACCAGGGAGTTTCTCCAATCATGGGATTTTACTCTTTTTTGCAACAGTTTCTTTCTTCTGTTGTAGAGTTTTTTTTATGGCAGGGGACCACCAGATTGGCTTCCTTTTTTTGGAGGATAGCATCTTGGTTCTGTTAGGGATTGCATGATCCATGCACCTCTGTAAGTGCTTATAAAGTGCATTTGTGTAGGATTTAGCAGTCATACCTCTATTGTCTGTCAGCATGGGTGTCGTGAAGTTTGCCACTTCTGTTTTAAGAAGCGTGAAGTTGGCTTTGGAGAAATTTTTTACTGTGGTTTCTCTAATGGGGGGTGGGGGAGGGATGTGGATGTCTAGGGTGATTAGCTTGTGGTTGGATCTGACTAACGAGGAATTGACCTCTGGTGTGGAGCACCGGCTGTCCATGTTGTGTCCATGTTGGTAATAACCAGGTCTAGGATATTGCTGCCCCTGGTGGGGGTGTGGATAAGTTGATCCAAGGCACTGGAATTTATGAATTCCAGAAAACGTTGAGCACAAGAGTTTGTGCATCAGTAGTTTCCCCAGTTAATGGTGGGGTAGTTGAAATCACTCATTATTAGGGTGTTAGGTTGTACCCTAATCTTTTCCAGTGTATCAAGAAATGAGGAGTGGGAATCCTGGGCCATGGTGGGGGATCTGTAGCAAGCTACAATTTAGATTGCAGTCTTGCCCAGAGTTAGTTGCACTTGGATATTCTCGGTTGCATTATGCTGAGCAACTAACCTGGAGGTGTGGATATCCTTAATGAATATGGACATGCCTCTGCCTTTAGTGTTTCGGTCCAGGTTAGGTGTCCGAAAGGTGTGGTATGAATTATAGCCTGGTAATGCAGGGGTACTCTCTGGAGCCTTGAACCAGGTCTCCATCACTGTACAGATGTCAATGTTCTCCATTTTAAGGAGTGCCTCGAGTGAGTGCATTTTGAGGTTTAGACTTCTAGCATTGAGTAGCAATACCCTCAGATTCTTCTTGCTTGTACCTGTTACGGTGGTGAATTTGTCATTTGAACCTTGCCTAAAAAAGGCACTATATGGGTAGCTAGAGCCTTAGCCAGTATCCGGAATCCCAGGGGCAACAGGTGCAGGCCATCTCTGGCAAAGCATCGTGATTTGTCGATCAGGTCATCCCAGGCAGATAGATACTGGATCCCCTTAGAATGACACCAGAAGCTTAGCCAGTTGTTGAAGTCAATCATTTTGTCCTTGTACTGTGGTATCATTCTGGGTGATGGCAGTATGTTACTCAGGGCTAGTGTCATACCTGCCTGGGCTACAAGATCGGACAGCTCCTCCATGTCCCTTTTCATGTAGTCCAGGGAGGTACATCTCAGGTCATTCACACCAACATGGACAATGACAGAGTCATATTTGTACTTGTTGTGGAGTGACCTGAGTGTATGTGTTATGTGGCGGATCCTGGCACCCGACAGGCAGATGACAGTAACTTTCTCCTTGTTTAGCATGGTGAGTGGAACATCAGTGTGCCTGACTATAGAGCCACCTATGACTAGAGTGTTGGGTACGTTGTTATGCCTTATGGGCTGTGGTTGAGTGGCACACTGAGTTTGTGGGCTATGTCTCATTTGGGTTGTGGTGGAGATTGCTTGTGTTTCTGTTTGGAAGGTCCCTGTTGCTTGGGCAGGTTTCTGCTGAGAGCCTTCACGAATGTAGGTGTGCATTTTGTGTTTCTATGTGTGTGTTTTGGTGGTGTAGGTTTTGAGGGACTATGTGCTGAGTGTGGTGTGGTGCAAGTGTTTACCTTCTCCTCTTGACTGTCTAGTCCAGTCTTAGGTGAAGAGAGTTTTGCTTCCAGTTTGGCTATATAAGTGCATCTCTCACAGGTTGTAGTGTTGGGTGGTAGGAGGAGAGGGTTGTCTGTGTACATGAGGCAATTGCTGCATTGCCCCAAGATGCCCAGATTCATCAGGTAGACAGGAGAAAACACCGGGAGCTGACCCTTAGACATGCCTGGATGGGTGCTTATTTGTTAAATACTAGAAACTGTTTTCCTCTAGACAGTGAGGAAAGTTGAGTGCTGTAGTAATTTGTAGCTTATTTAGTGCTTACAATGCATTCTGAACAAGTGCTGAGCTCAAAGAAACAGACTTGAGTCCTGAAACTAAAAAAATGGCTAATTCTAAGAAACAAAATTAAGCTAGAAGGTTTCCCTCCAACACAGAAAGGCTTGGGGGCTTAGAAGCCACAAATAGTCCTGGACACAGCAAATATGTATCCAGACTAGACTACCCACAGGAAAGACAGGAAACAAGCTTAGAATTTTTTTTTTAAGTGGAAAGAGAGAAAGAGGAGCAGAAACTAAGCTGATTGGCCTTCTCAAATGTTCTTCCTGTATTAGGTAGAATGAGGTAATGACACTAGACTGGCAGGAGGGTCCAAGATCAAATTTACAGTAGGGGCGGGCAACTGCAAAGCCACCAACTATAAGAACAGCATACCAATAGGGAGGGT
This sequence comes from Protopterus annectens, assembly GCF_019279795.1. Classification (NCBI taxonomy): domain Eukaryota; kingdom Metazoa; phylum Chordata; order Ceratodontiformes; family Protopteridae; genus Protopterus; species Protopterus annectens. Next base: position 1,400,600,972 of record NC_056739.1, on the reverse strand, counting down.
GAGAAACAAACTGCAGAAATGTTTCTCAGAGCAGAAAAGCAGCAGTGAGCCTTTAAATGAAAGTTTTAAACAGATAAAGGAGCCTCCAGAGAAAGCTTTTAACTGCAAACAAGTTATCAGAATCAAACAACCCAACAGATGCTTAATAAAAGTGGACAATTTCCAGTTAATACCTCACACACAGTGAAACTAGCTAGGAAAATATACAGTAGACAAAGTGCTATATTAGGATATCTATCCCTGATAGACAAGACAATTAGTAGCCTGCAATCCAATATGTCTTCTTGGCATCTTCCCAGTCTATTAACTCTCCTTTAATTATTTGTTTCCTGTACCTTGGTTCCTTTGCCAACTTCTTCCAATAAATTCCACCCTCATTACCTGTTCCCTGTACCCCTAATTACAGTCATCCCTACTGGAAAAATCTAATTTCTCCATTCCCATGTTGGCTTAGTTCTTAGTATACTTTCTCATACTTTGTGACTATAATATTCTATGAGTGTTGTTATTCTCCTTAAGCATCTACATCCAAAATCCTGTTCTTTCCTTATTTTTTGAATTACCCCTTGCTTTATCATCATCCCTTTCCACTTCAAATTGTAGCTTTCTGCTTGTGTTATGTATAAGAATCTTAACTGTGTAGATGTGAAATATCCCTTCATAGCAGGTAATCTTAAACCTCCTTATTCTGTTAGGAGGATCACCTTATCCCACTTGACTCTTGCCCTCTTCTCCTCCTAAATAAAATCTTTCAACTCTTTATTAATTACTATCCACAAGTTCTCTGATTGATAAAAATATGCCTGAGCTGTGTATAAAACTAAAGGGACTGTATCTTGCTATCCAAATCCATAGGCAAGAGCTTCCAGTTTTTCAGTTTTTGTATTATGTTTTGCTTAGTCTATACCCACATATCCTTTGCTGCCATAACCAAATCATTTTAATCCATACTAATAAATAATTCAATTTATCATGTCCCCATAAATATACATATTGCTGGACCAATTCATGCGTAGGTGCGTAGTTTTTAGCTATAGCCTTTGTTTTATCTTTATTAATTTTATATCCTTAAAAAACTGGAACTGTCTTAGAATACTCCACAACACTGAGATGTCCTTTTCTGGTTCCATCAGGTACAAAATAATATCATCTGCAAATAATGCCAACTTTTCTTGAACGCTGTACCAGTTACATCCTTGAATTTTTGAGTCCCTTAATTTCTTTGCCAGTGGTTCTAAATATAATCTAAATAACAAAGAGAACAAACCTCCCTGGTTCCTCTTTTCAGACATAACTTAGAGATGAACCATCCCACTTTGAATTTTGCCTCTGATCCCTCATATATCCTTCTAATTAACCTTATTGTTTTAGGAAATGGAAATGCTTCTTTATTCCTTCTCATACAATCCAAGCTCACTCTGCCAAATGCTTTCTCTGCATCAAGACCCACTGATAACAACCACATTTTCCTACATTGTTCTTCCCTCTGGATCATCATTGTTCTATTAATGTTGTCAAATGTTTGCCTCCCCCCCACAAAACTATAGTGGTCTATGTCTGTGAATTTTGGAATTACCGTTGCCATTCTTTTAGCCATTATAGACATAAACACTTTATAATCATGGTTTAGAATTTAGATTAGCTTATATGAAGCTGAATCATATGAATCTTTTCTGTCTTTATGTATTATAGCCACCACAGCATTTTTTCAGGATGTTGGTGCCTCCCATCTTTTTAAAATGCTGTTAAAAAACCCTTCCAGATCTTTATCACTTTCTTTCCTCCTAACTTCCAAATGTCCACAGGAATACCATCTGCTACCAGAGACTTTCCTGTAGATTGGTTATACATCAACATTTTTATCTCAGTTCCTCCTGTCTTAACTGTTAGTTGTTGAGCCTCATCTACCTCTAGCCTTGGCATATTTAAGTCTTCCATAAATATTTCCATTTGTGCATTTTCTTGATTTCCCCACTTCTCTGTTTTATGCAAATTTCCATAACATTTCTGAAATATTTCTAGTACTTTTACAGGATCTCTTGTTATTTTTCTTTAGCACTCTGCAATTGTGCATCCCCTTGATCTGTGAGATTCCCCTTACTTTGTAATATTTTAACCTTTATCAGCTGCTCTAAATAATTCTTATAACTTCTTAACCCAATATCTTTTTCTTTTATTTATACACTATTTTTAAACTCTACTTTCATTTTAGCCCACTCACTAGCTATAACTTCTGGAGTACTTCCTATCCTCCCTAATAACACTCAGATAATTTCCACTACCCATTCCTTAAATTCCACACTTTTTAACAGGTAGGTGGGGAAGTGCCAGTGTCTCATCTTTATTTCTTTACCCTTTATTTTTATCTTAATAATTATTAGTGCATGATCTGAACTAGTCGTTGGATGCGTATCGATGTTCTCACTTAAATGAACATGTTCCTGTAAAATATAATTTCTATAAGGTCTAGGCCAGTTATTGTACCTTGCAGAATAGTATGTAAATTCTCTCTCAGTACTTTCTACTGAATTCACATCTTTCATACCAAATACTTTCATAAATTTCTTCAGAAATCTACCCTATTTTGTTATATCTTCACTTCTAGATCCTCAGATACATCCTCATTGTTGCAAATCAAGTTCCAGTCCCCACCTGTAAGTAATACTCCTTGCTGAAAGCTGATTATTTCTTTTATTTTTTTAAAGCTCCAAAACAGCAGCTTTAGGTGGAATATAAATACATGCCAGTGTAATCCTCATCCCTTGCCAGTATCCCCTTAGTACTACAAAACTGCTATTTTTCTCTTTTTCTATTGCTACCATACTATAAATACTCCTCTTTTCATTTCTCCCTGATATTCTGCAGGATATCCATCTTGAAATCCTGTCTTTATCAAATTCACATGCTTGGATTTTTCCAAATGTGTCTCCTGATTACTGGAATAAATCTGTTTCTCTTCTGCCTGGTGCATGGTGAATAATCATTTTCCACAAACACCCTCATGTCTCCAACTTTTAATACTTTGCCCATTTGATACAGTTTTGTTAGAATAAACTCTTTCTGCTGGTAGATTTGCATCTTTACTAATAAAGGCCTTGGCTGCTTTTTCATGGCCATATTTGGAACACACACATGGTGTGCCCTTTCATTTAACAATTCCTGCTATGGAATACCAGTGCAGTTGTTTTCCTGGTAGATTTTCTTCAGGATTTCTTTAAAAGCAATCAGACAGTGTAATTACTAGCCAGTAAATGAACTGTACTCAAAGTGACAGTATCTCTGGCTGCAGTTTCTCAGTTTCTGTTTTCATACTGGGAGAGCTGAAGGCAAGCTGCTGTTTAGTGTGCAGCCATCTTAGAAGTGAAGGTAGTCATCCTTTTTGATACTTTATTGACTTGTTTTCTGGTTCAGCGACCATCATTTATTATGAACACCAGATATGTGTTATCCAAAGTGGTCAGCACTAAGTGAGAGTGAGACTTTTACTAAGCTGCACACGATACTGGAGCCCTGTGTGTTTTTTCTCACCAATACGGAATTGAAGTAATGACTGCATCCACAAACTAGCTACATTGTAAGTTTACTACATTTTGTTTGCCATACAATTATTTCTGTTTTAGTTCGAATATTTTTGCAACAAACAAGGCTTGGCTATGGGACAACACTTGTTCCCAATTTTTTCAATTTATTTATATTTTATTTTGTACAAAGATGTTTGTTTATCTGCTTTCTACACAATCATATGTTTTTTTACCTTTGGACATAGGAGAAATAAATTATTTATTTGTAGGGATGAAAAACTAGGGTCTTTTTTCATTTTTTCCAGTCCAAGCAGTTTGAATTCTATGTAGTTTCTGAAGGTAAGAATATACTGAGAGTTTGGATAGAATATGCTCAATATTTATGTCAGCAAATGTTATTGCTGTAAATAATTTATACAAGCCGACAGCATCCATCCTATGATTTCATTACTTTCAGTCCCTTATAGCAAATTTCTACATGCAAATCTAAGTGCCCCACGATAGATGTATTGTTTGTGACCTTTTTAACCAAGCTTTTGACTGATTAGTTCACTAGGTTTAGTTTAGGGAGCTTCAGGCAGACTGTCAGCAGAAAGCATTTTGTAGGGTTGGGAATAAGTCCCTTAGACTACATATTCATTCAGCAGTACACAAATCACAAGATAACATGTAAGTTGTTGATCATATTGTGATTTGATATGGAGGAATTGTTTGGCTATTACTAGTTATTCATATATACAGAAGAACTAGAAACCTATATTACAGTAAATAATATATTACCTTTCTAAGAAATTAAAATGGCTGGTGTGTGTATAAATGCAGACATTGTAATGCTCACAGTTACCTTTAATTTGGAAAGTCTCAGGTTATAAATGGTTAAGGTCATTATTTAAACGTGGCAGGTGATTGTAATTTGCAGAACAAGATTTACAGGATTTGTTGTCATTGTGCTCCAGTACTAATGTATGTTGGTAAAACTATTAAGAAGTTAAACATTTGTTTCTGGGAACATATTTGTGAGGCAAATATCACCTTAACAGTTAGTTAAATTGCGGCACAAGCATATTAAGTATATACTAAAATATAGCATTAATGTTTATGCTAAGGCTGGCTGGGGAAACATTAGCAATATAGTACTGTCATTAGAAGCACATTTGATATTAAAATAGAATATATTGGAACCATTAGGTCTAAATGTTGATTTGACTTGGATTGGACATATTTAACATAATCGTTTTTATTAAACACAGGTATATATTACAGTTAATGTAATTATCAACATTTTTGTTCTGGTAACCTCTTGAAGCCATCCATACTAGCCAATGATGACAAGATGAGGTCAAATGAACTGTTTCTGCTCCTTCTCTTATGTATTATTTTTTTATTTGAACACAGAAATATATGCATACACACACACACACACACACACACACACACATATATATAATATATATATATGTGTGTGTGTGTGTGTGTGTGTGTGTGTGTGTGTATATATATATATATATATATATATATAGACATATATGGTCCTATTTAAGTGGTCGAAGTTTACAACTTTGAATTTCATATGGCCGAAATCATATGATCAAAGTTTTAAAACTTAGAACACTTAAACAGAGGTCTCCATACAGCGTGGAATGGGAATATTCCCTTTTCCTCAGTGTAGTGCGATCTCGGACTTGATATATTTTAATAGTGGGGTGGTGCAGGGGGGCTTGCCCCCCTGTATATATGTTTTTAATTTGTTTTTGTTTTTTTTTTTCTTCTTTTTTTTAATGTTTGAAATTACAAAACTTTGATCATATGGTCCAGACCATGAGTTTGAAGTTTTGTAATTTTGATCTTTCAACGTAGACCAATATATATATACATATATATATATATATATATATATATATATATATAAAATTTTATTTGGTTTGGCCATTTGTAAATGCTTGTTAATAATTCTATGATGATGATATCCAACTTTTTTTCTCATAAATTTGAATCAGATTTTGTAAACTTTCAGATTATCTTGAATATTTCACTCAGTGGATGCCAAACAAATTAGGTTAAACATTAATAAAACTAAAGCATAACTTATATATGCCACTATTCATCCCTGTCACATTCCTCATCTCTTTCCTGATATAAGATATGATGAGTATAAACCAAATTAATCATTTAGCTGCATGAAATAGATGTGATCATCATGTAAATTAAGTTTTAGTTTGACTGCACTCCTAACTATTTTGTCTTAGTAGCAATTAATTCTTCTGTGATAATGAATGTTCTATATTATACAATGTAATGGGTGAAGTGAAAAAACAATTTAACCGTACCTTACACAAAATCACCCAGTTTCCTCTACTCAGGCACAGTCATCTGTATATGTGTATGACAAAGAATCAGACATTTCATAGCATCTACAAAGATGTACACACTTCCCAAATATATGATGTTCAAAGAACTGCAGTAGTGACTGAGGAAAAAAATATAAAGAGTGAGTACTGTCACTACAAAGGTATAGGGCCATGATTTCTAACTATTTAGTTTAATTATTTAACCATATATTATCATTTTTAATAATTTTGTAATAGAGAACTGCAGGATACTCATGATACCACATTCCATCCCAATGTTGCCTTCTTTAAAATATGTCTGCCATTCTGCATACTCATTTAGCCATGTAATTTCAAAGTTGGCAATTATCAAGATCGTCGGGGACAACTGAAGAGTTCTTCAAATTTAGTGATACAAGTTCCTACTTTAATAAGATTGGAAAGACTCCAATAAGATGAAATGACAATTTGATATATGTAATAGGTCACAGTGCATCAAAACAGGGAAAAAGCAGTAAAGTTGGACAGAGGTCCAAAATGCATTTCATAAGCTGTATCTCTGAAAACAAGAACATGATTTCAGTTTAATTAGACAACTTTAGCTGAGACTGTTTCCAAAGAACATATTATTAGTGAGCAGTGCAGAAATTATTTGAGCTAGCTTTGATAGGAGAAATGATTATAGAGATGCAAAGCTTAATTGTGAGCCATTGAGCAGGTAATTCAAATTTCATCAGGAGAAATAGCTCTATGGGTAATAACTAGTCAGTCAAGATTACATAATCTGATGGCCACCAAAAAGCAATGGGCAGTCAGTTCATCATAACTGATAGTATCTCGACTTAATAGAGTAAGTAACGTTTCACAAACTTAAGGATAACACCCAAAAGCTGGTCCAGCTGCATTTATGCACAAGCCTCTCTGTCATTCTCCCAAGACTGAGGAGCACAGCCTCAAGCTATAGCTCACATGAATTAAGTTGAACATAATGTACATGAGCTCAGAAAAGTAAACCCACAGAGGATCATATTATAAAATGTGAGAAGTTTGTCTACATTACTTACATTGGACTCATGCGAGAACCAGAGAAAATCAGGAACACCAAGCTATAGGTCGTTACACCATGCTAGAAAACCAAGCCAGCTGAAATATTGAAGTTACCCAGGATATACTAAAATTGTTTTATTTTCTCTAGATATATGCTGAAATACAAGGGCGGTAAGAATCAAGTTGCTCCCCGCACTCAACCCATCTCTTCTTGAGGACTAGAGAACAGAAATCAGGGGCACTACTATTGTAACCAGGATTCTGTAATAAATGACACATGAACATCTGCAAGCAAAAAAAAAAAAAAAAAAAATCCCTGCTTTGTTGTGGATTAACCTGGGTGTAGAATATCGAGTTCTAAGCAATACAAGTGGAGGTGTTGTCATGAAAATCTGTCTGAGATGTTCAGCTACAGTGCTATATACTTCAAAGACCAAAGAAGAACACAATATTGTGATTATTTTCACAACAGAATGACAACAGATAATCTGTACAAAAGCCAGATACACTTTACTGGAGATAGATATAGCAGACAACCACTGGTGCCCCACATTATTAGACCTCTAGATATGATATCTCTAAAAATTTAAAAAGACATCAGTTGATAGTCTTGGTGGTCAAAAAGGACAGAGTACCAGACAAAGATCGCTAATGTCTAATATCCTGACTCTTACAAAAACATAAAAATGATAAAATAATTAATGATGAGATTACATAATTTAGTTATGTGCAAGTACATTTATACAAATAGAATATAATAAGAACATTTAAGATGCATAGAAGACCTATCAGTTGCTATTTTAAAGACCTATTAAACTACTGTCAGTTGCTATTTTATCTCATCTTTCTATGGTAATTGGAAAAATACATTCATAAGCAACTCCTTCACCTTAGAGTAACAATTTGCTGTTTTATACACAACATGGCATTCACCCTCACAATAGTACTGAAACAATTATTGTGCATTTGTAAACATAATGCATTAACAAAGAAAAATAATAGTCTCCCTGTTCCTAGACCTCTCAAAACCATTTAACACAGTTTCCCATCAACCATTACTATCTGGATTAACCAAAATAGGTATTATAAAAACAATGAAACACTGAAATGCTACCAGCTCAAGGATCCCATTGACTCCACTTCCTTTGAACACATCAAAACTGGATTACCCAAAGGGCCAATTTTAAGACCTCTGCTTATACACAAAATAGAAAATAAAGCAACTATCATGCAAAACACAGATCCCTCTGTGCTAATATGTACTGCAGATTTCCTAAAATCAACTCCAAGCAGTATCATGAAACTCCTTCAGTAATACAGAATGATGGTTTACAGAATCCCAATTTATATTAATGAGAAGAACACCTAAATTAATGCTTTTCATCTTTGCTACTATGCACAAAAGTATACACATCCATTCCTGATGTATTGCAATCTTGAACCGAAAAAACGTTCCCTTATGGTACTTGAACAGAAAAAGAAGCTGGTATGTGCAAACAGCTTATTTTCTGTCACATATACTAACTTTTTCCCAGTCAAAAAAAAAAACTTTTGATCAAAGGAATGTAACATATATATTTATATCTAATACAAATCTAATATATATATATATATATATATATATATATATATATATATATATATATATATATATATAAATACATATATGTGTATATATATATATATATATATATATATATATATATATATCTTTCCAGTCAATCAAATATCAAGCATGCTATTAAAATCAAATCTTATATAACATCAAGCTTTCTTACTTACAATTCTATTATTCTCATCTTCCATCCTATTTAATCTTCCAAATTCCTAAATTGCCTTGCTAAGCTTCCAGATAAAAAGCATCACAGTGAAGCACGATAGCACACTAACTGATTAGAATGTCAACAAATTCTAGCAGTCTTTCAACTGAGAATAATCCACAATGTTCTCTATAAACTGAATAAATGGTCCATAATATGCAGTCTACTACAGAGGTATAGGAACGTGACGGTAGATTAAGTACTCGTTTGTTTTTATTAAATACAGAAACTACTAATTCAAATTGCTGAAACAATTTGAGCAACAATATTTTCATTTCTGTGGCTTTGTTTCATATGATCTACACTTTCAGAATGAATTGTTGATCAAATGATATGAATCTCAGTGATATACCCTCCTACACTAGTCAGATAAAACATCAAAATTAAATAATAATAGAAAAACACCTTATACACATTCTGGAGACTTCCTTTAATCTGGATATATATATATATATATATATATATATATATATATATATATATATATATATATATACATATATATATATACATATAGATATATATATGTGTGTGTGTGTGTGTGTAGCTAAACCATTAATTCTATTCCTATTACATTACAATTATGATCCAAGCACTGACTATTTTTTTACTCAAATTAAGGAACAACCTGAAAATTACCAGAAGCCTTTTTTATGTGCTTTAATAGCCATTACCAATTAGATTGTTGTTGTTGTGTCTTTCGGCTTTTCCCGGTTAGGGGTCACCACAGCGGAACTAGGTAAACTATAAAATTCTCTTCTTTCTGTACTATTATAAGAAAACAACCATACATTATTTGTAGTTTAACACACATACAAAAACTGCAGCAAATGTTAACATTTTATATAACTTTTTCTAACAACCTTAAAAAAGCAGTTATCATCTATGACATCTTTTAATACCAAGACAACCACATTAATAACATACTATCCGAACCTTTCCCCATCATAACGATAATCTAATTACTCTTACTAACTGATATTATTTTAATCTCTGCTCCTACCTGATTTGAAAACTGTTTGCACTTTGAGCATTCCTTCTTAACACTCTGTATATGACATTGCATACTTGTCATGTGTCTTCTGTTTAGCAAATGCACAATACTATGATGCATCTTTATATATGTATCCACTCTTGTATCATCTCATCATCTCTTGCAATATAGCTGTACTGTCATGTCAAACTTCACTTTACTTTTAATCACTATATATATATATATATATATATATATATATATATATATAGATATATATATATGGATCTAGGATGTTTGATCAAAAGATCAAATGTCCGAATTCATTATTGGCGAGCATACCTACACAAAAGTGCTTTTCACCGAAGAAGCACTTTCGTGTAAGTATACCTGTTGCCGAGGCCATACTACGGTGCGGATAAGGGAAAATTCCCTTTTCCCCACTGTAGTGCAGTTTTGGAGGGAGAATATTAAAGTAGGGGGTGTGGGGGACACAGCCCCCCACATGGGGGGTGCAGGGGGGCAAAGCCCCCCTGCAGAAATGTTAATGTAGTGGTTTTTTTTTCCTTTTTTTTATTAATATGCTTTAATGAAAGCGCTTTTTCGATGAAAATGCGTTCGTTAAAGTGTGTTCGGTGGCTATGGATTCACATTTGATCTTTCGATCAAACCTCCATACTTTATTTATTTGTATTATAGTTGGTAAACACCTATGTTATTTGCCATTTGAACTGTGAAGCTTTTGTCTTCAGGTTTCCTCTGAAAAAGGGTTATCATCTGAGCCAGAATATCTGGTTAACAAATGAGGTTTGGTAACAAACCAATTTGTCCAGGAACATCTTCAGGTGGGTGGCTAGGTAGAAGTAGTAAGGGGAATTAAGAGTGTAAGGGAAGGAAGCTAGTTGGGGTGGGGGGAAAAGGTAAAATGTGAAAGTAGGAAGATTGGGAGGAAATGAGCTAAGCATAGGGAGAGGCTTACGGGGTTTTAGGAGAGTGTAACTGGGTAAGAAATCAAATTTTGGTGGGAAAATTGTAGGAACAGGTAGGCCTTGGGTTACTGGTGAGTTTTGGTTATAGGAGGCAGGTGGTCTGTATAAAAAAATATAATTTAATAGTTTTTTCGTAGGGGGGGTCATTAGTGGCTAGGCTTGTCTGTCACTTGTGGTTGGGTTGTTTATGGCTCTTACTAGAGGAAGCACAATTAAGCTATAGACCAATTCTACTAGTAACAATGCAAGATTAACAGAAGATATTTTAAGGGGAGGAAATTTTACTATCTGCTTTATCACACATAAATAAATACATATGTAGTAATTGAAAACTAGTGAGAATGGCTATAAAATCTGTGTTACTGCAGTGTATTTTGGGAGACCCATGCTCTGCTATGACAATTTTGTTATGAACAATTTTCCATGCTGTGGTATGGGAGGTTTGTTATGAGCAGTTTTCCCTGGTTGATGGCATAATGGTTAAGATCTTACACTCACAAATAAAAGGTACAGGGATGTTTCTGACCTCTAAACATTGCTTTTTCCATTTGCTCTTTCAGTGATTTCCCAGTATTATGAGTGCTGTGCTTTGGGGGCAGGGCACACTTCATTAGTTTCCTAATATTAGGATTTCAGTTCTGCTCTTCCCTTCAGAACAGTAGTCATGGGTTGAAGCAGCGGAATGGGTAGTTTGCTGGTCAGAGCAATCACCACCTAGGAGAACAGGTTTCAGTGTCGGGAGCTGCCCGTGAATGACAGCTTTCCTGTCAGGAGGTGGATTTGCCTAATGGTTAAATGCTTAGCTTCAGATACAAGGCACAGAATTGGTGTTTATCGCTGTTTATTGCATCAGAGGCACTAACGGTCATGGGGGATGGGGGCTTGGCATGCTTTTGTCCTTGTGTTGGCTCTGTTAAATTCCAGTGATACAGTGGGTCTGTAACTGGGGGTGGGGCTATGGCTCATACGAGCTCATTTGCTGTGATTGGGAGCATTGTGCAATTCTTAATTTAATTATAGCATTAAAAAGGGGAACAGAGAGAAACCAAGAGTAGTTTGTTCCTTAAAAAAGAAAAAAAAGAATAGTACATAATATGTGGTTAACTGACAGTTTATTTTCAAAAGTATTATGGGAACAGTCCTTGCATTAAACATAACCTTTGTCAAGGTATTGTAAAACTGAGTTAAAGATGTTTTATAACTAGGAGCTCATTTCATTTTAGCTGTTACGCTTTTGGTAACACCAAATTATTCTTTATTTACTCTATTGCCACCATGGTACTGTGTTAGCAGGTGATGTAGGAATCATGTAAAAAGAATATGTGGATGGAATAAGGAAAGAAAAGAAAGATACGGTGAAGGTTTAGTAACAAAACATGTGATAGACTAGCCATCTAAATTGCTCTTTTTTTAATTTCAAGTTATCACTCTATTAGAAAGCATTATATTATTTGGGGATGATAATGTTTACTATATAAAGCAAGCATGAAATAGTATCAATTAGATGAACACAACCACCCCCTCCCAGACTAAAATGTACATGTTTTCTGTCCCTATTTTATTTAATATATCCATTTACTTTCATGAACAGTCTTACTGGTGTATTTTAATTGGTTAAGAATTAAAGTGTATTTATTTTAATTGTCGCATGACTTGTTTAAAAAGAATATTGGTTTTGGCGCATTGGTTAGTTAGGCAGTGGTGACAGATTTTGAGCTTAAACTTTGTGTTGGAATGATGGAAGGGAAGTTGTTGGCTTGACTCTGCAGCAAATATGCTGAATTTTAACATAAAAAAATGGCTTGGAAGTGATGTTATTTTGCAGGTAACTGCAATCTGTTGAATTAAAAGAAAAGGGTATAATTGACATGGGTTCATACTCAGAGTTGGGTTTGGGGGAGATTTGGTAACTGTTCCTTTGCTGGCTTTCCTGGAGTCTCTGGTGGGTGGCATTGGATTCTACCATCTTGTGCATTTTCAGTAAGATGCTAATGAAGTAGGGGTTTGGCACACTTTGCTGTTTCCGGGCATAGGGGGCGCCATTACCCTTTCACCTCTTGGATGCAAGATGGGGAGAAAAAAATTTAGTAGATATTTATGACAGGTGCTGGATATTGGTTTGAGCCTGAAAATGCATGACTATGTACGGATGATTGAGGCCGGAAGGCAGTGCTTGGTTTTGAGTTTCAGACTTCTTCCTCTTCACAGAACTGGTTAATTTAGCAACTTTATGAGTCTATCAGAGCAGTATTTAAGGGTTGTTATATGTTGGAACTTTGTCCCTCTGTTTATGGTTTGGCTAGAATTTGGGCTCTAAGAGGTTGAGGCATACCCCTCAATGGTACAGAGTTTTGCAGTATGTCCTGATTTTGGCCCTATGTTTTAGTTTGTTTCTCATAAAACTATGGTTGTCTGGCAAATCATCATGGAGACAGAAAATAATGACAGACATTTGAGACTCAGGCTTAATACCCTTCAGAGAATTCATGGTAATGCAAAATTTGTTATTCTATCAGTTTTCTACGTTTTAAGAGCAACATTTTAAAAGTGTTAGTTTTTGGCCTTTGTCTTCCCACTATTTATGGCTTTGTCCAGATTTCTTGTTCTAAGAGGCTGAGAGATATGGGTTGAGAGCATCTGCGCTACAGGTTGTTTGTTGGCGGGTGGAATGTGCTAGCACCATACCTTTGCTAGGCAGACATTTTCCAATAGCATCATAAATCTCATATACAGATTTTTACAGGATGGAGAGGTATGCACCGAATGTCCAGATCTTTACCTCATAGTTTGGTCTGCTTTTCACAAATGGTGGTTATTGGCAAATTTCTGAGGACAGTCATTTGAGTTCAGAATTCCCACCTTTCAGGAAATTCATGCTCATGCAACATCAGACAAGTTATATATGTTTGTAAGACCAGTATAACTTTGTAATAACAATATTTAATGAAAAGAAAAAAAAAGATTCCCTAGTGAGGGATCTTTGCCCAATTCTGTTTGTGGCTTTGTCTGGATGTTTTGCTTTAAGAGGTTGAGAGGTATGGCTTGCATGCACTTTTGTCACTGCCTGCAATAACTGGAGTTTGTTATGGAGTCCACAAACTGGATAGCTAGCTTAATGCAGTTGGGAAGGGATGGGCATAGGGATATTGTGTTTGCCACATAGACACAAGGTAAAGGGTTTGATTACCATCTTTAACTGGAGGGGGGTCACAGAGCTTTTATGGATGAAGGGGTTGAATTGATGAACTTTGGAAGGGATGGGCAGTCCTTCAAGAGGTGTTTTACCTGTTTTAAGCAACGTAACTTAATTGCTGGGTACATGTTGCTGTTAGAGCTGGTTGTAGAGTAAAGAAGCATCATGACTGCACTTCCAAACAGTGGAATCGCTACTTTTGTTTAATATGTTAATTTGTGTAAGTGATTGCGCAGGAGTGTCTTTGTAGTACTTGTTTGCAGAAATGCTCCTAAGACTGTTTTGTGCATTAAGTTAAGTTGACCAATACAGTGCAGTTTTGGAATTTTGGATGGAAGTTATGAAGTAATCCAGGTATTCCCATGTCCACAGTTACTGCTGTCTGGATCATCAAACTGTTTACTGCATTACATTCCATTGCTGGTGATGAAAGGTTTTGCTGAGGGATAAGGTGGTACTGGATTCTTTAGGATAGGGACTGTGGGGCAGGGTAGATGCTGTGCAGTTGAGCAAGGTAGCCCCTAGCAGCACCTACTCTTATTACGAAGCTTTGATCTGTGTGTGCACAGGACTTACAGTTGTCTTTTCTTTTGAAGATGGGGAAGTGCAGAGTGGCCATCAATTGGTGGCCTGAAGGAAGTGCACATGAAAGGTGATGGATGCTGCTGTGATGGATGTTTCAGCTGCTGGAGTGGTGCGTAATGAGGTTTCACATAATCCTGTTTTACCAAGTACTCATTTAGGCATGTCAGAATTGGTTCATTTTGAGAATAGTGTGGGGACTGGTGAGGAAGATTTAAGTCACAGGCAGGGTGAAACAGGTTTAGGGTTTGTTTAAGGGGAGTTGGGGTTGTCCATAGTGGGGGTGGAGTTACCACAGCATGAGTATGGGGTGGGTTTTGGGGGCATGGTAGTGGGGTTTTAAGTTCCTTGGGCAAGACTGTGCCGATGGGTTGCTCTGTGATCTGTGTAACTTTGACAGTTAGCACTGTTGCTGAAAGCCAGGGACAAGGATGGATTAATGAATGTTTTGCAGCTCTTCAGGCTCCTGAAATTTGCATGTCATTTGGTTCAGTTGGGTTGCTTTGTGGGTTCATGGCCCCCTCTATCTTAATCAAGCATCATTGGTTAAGGGTTAATCGGCTGGTGCATGCTAATTTGGCATTGTAGTAGACTCATGTTTAGTAGTTAATGGTAGGGCATTTGAACATACAGACAGGGTTGTTCAGGGGGATTTGGAATTAATTACAGAGACGACAGCAAATTGGAGATGGGGTATATTTTCAGGGGAATGGATTTGGATTGTAGGCCAGCAGGAAGGACTTTGGAAGGATTTTAATTGTCTAGAGTTTCAGTTTGGTTGGTGTCAATGGCTAGCAGAAGTTGTAAAGAAAAGGATTAACTTTTATGCAGAAGGGTTCCTTTGTGGCAGTGCTATTTTGGGAGTTTAGCACTGTTAACCATTGAATTTGGCAGCGGTGGAAAGGATTGTAGAATTAGGTTAAGGGTTTGACAGAGCATTGCAAGGTAGGTGGGTTGGGGTGTCTGAGGAGCAGCTTCCATTAAGCAGCAGTTTGATGGTCCAAGCAAAGTATTGTTTTGGGGGTTGCTGGTGAAAGCAGGCTATGGTTTGAGTTAAAAATTTGAGGGGCAAAGTTTCAGGACAAGGGTGGATTAGGATGTTAAAGAGCCTTTTGGGCTTCTGAAATTTGCAAATTTTGGGGAGTATGATTTTGGCTTATTGGCTGACAGGATGGAAGAATGTTTGGAGGAAATATGTATGGGATGGAAGGACATTTTGGGGAGAGAAGCTGCCGTTTGGAGTTGCTTTCAGTTGTCTGGTGGTAAAGTTAGCGGGAGAAGTTGTTGAGGAAAGATTTAATTTTCATTTGGTTAATAGGGCAGTGGGATGAGTCTTGTCAGGAGACTTGAGTTAAGTTGGCTTGGAATGATTAGTTGTGGTACAGGATTCCGGAGCAGCTGTTGATGGGAAGGTAAAGGTATATGGTAGTACATTGCAAGGTTTTTGCTAAATTGTGTTTAGATTTGGGTCAAGGTTAGACTGTGTAGTTGAGCAAGGTGATTTAGTTCATAGGTTGGTACTAGGCTATAGGCTCAAGGGCCTATGTAAGCCTAGTCAACAAGGTTCCCTGGCTTTTGCCACCCAAGAAAGTTATTTTCCTGTGTCCCTATCGAGCAGAGCCACAGAAGTTATCCCCAGGGTGAATTTCCTATTTCCCATCCACTCATCAAGATTTTTCTTGAAGAGTGCTAATGAGGAACTCTGCTTGACATAGATTGGTAGCTTGTTCCAGAGTATGGGATGTCTCTGGGACAGGAATCTATCCTTCCAGCAAGTTCTGTTTATTATGGTGACAAGGTTTAGGTCCCTAGAACATGTAGCTTGGAGGGACTGAGATTTCTTTAGGTGTAGCTTGTCCAATAGTTCTGGGTTTGACATAGCTTTGTATGTTAGGTGGAGTAGGGGATATGCTATGGAGTAAAGCTGGAGTTTTTTTAGATGGTCAGCGTAGGGCATCTGTTTGAGTCTGGTAATCCTCTTTGTGAGGTACTTCTGCAGCCTTTCCAGCTGTTGCAGATGTCTTGTGAAGTACATTTCAAAAGGGGCATTGTACTCTATAATGGGTCTAATGAGACCCGAGTATAGGGGAACAATGACCACCTTTTTCCTGGATGAAAAACCTTTCATGATGAGGTGTGCCATGTAGAAGGATTTCCTGACTACTGTGGTGATGTGATTATCAAAGGAGAGACTACTGTCCAGCTGAGTCCCAAGGTCTCTTATCACACATTCAGCATTAAGTAGACTGCTGCCTATGTGGTAGTTCATGGGTACAGAGTTTTTACCAAAGAGGATAATGCACTTTTTGGCATTGAACTTGAGGCCATGGCTCTGAAACCAGGCATATGTCTAATTGAGGCCCTTCTGTAGGATGTCCACATCATTTGGAGTCTCGACTATGGCACCTAATTTGCAGTCATCTGTGAACTTCATTAGCCAGAAACCTTCTGTGTTAGCCTGTACTTTACAAAACTAGATACCAAATAGGAGACGACCCAAGTCTGAACCCTGTGGAACTCCACTCGTCACTGGTTTGAAGTCAGATTTGGAGACTGCAACTTTTACATTGTGGGTTCTGTCAGTGAGCCAGTTGGCAACCCATCTTGTGACATAGGGATTTATACCCAATTTAGTGAGTTTATCTATAATTCCAGAATGGGGGATGGTGTCAAAAGCCTTGGTGAGGTCAAGATAGGCTGTGTGAACCACCTTTCCCAAATCTATGGCTTTGGTGACTGTTTCAAAGAAGTTAATCAGGTTCAGGAGGCATGATCTGCCTTTCACAAACCTGAACTGGGTGGGGTCCAGAGTTTGGAGGTTACCAATGTCTTTCTTTATGAGTTCCATGATCATATGTTCCATGGCCTTGCAGACCAGGCTCATCAGGCTAATAGGGCAATAGTTCCCGGGGTCCATGGTGGCTCCCTATTTGTGGAGTGGGATAACTGTTGCTGTGCACCATTCAGTGGGCACAAAGCCTGATGTGAGGCTATGATTGAACATGGTGCTTAGGTGGGGAGCCAGTTCATTCTGAAGTTCATGTAAAACGCAGTCTGGGATGTTGTCCGGTCCCATGGATGCTGTGTTCTTGGCTTTAGAGAGTGCAGTTTTTACTTGCATAGTTGAGATTTCAGGGACTCTGCATTCTTCTGTTATAGATATGGGCCCTTTAGCGGGTGAGAGGGGGGTAAAGTTATCACTGAACCTATCGGCTAGGGTGTTGGCAATATCAGTTGGTTCTGTAATTTTCATGTCATTGTACTGTAACTCAAAGCAGATCTGGGTGTTGCCATTAAGATTCTTGACATAGCTATAGAATGCTTTGTGGCTGTCCTTAGAATCAGTGGCACTCTTGTTTTCATAGCTAGCTTTGGAGGATTTTATGAGGGATCTCAGCTTCTTACTGAGGCTGACCAGGGAGATCCTCCACTCATGGGATTTTACTCTCTTTTAAAACAGTTTCTTCCTTCTGTTGTAGAATTTATTTATAGCATGGAACCACTAGATTAGCTTCCTTTTTTGGGGGGATAGCTTCTTGGTTCTGTTAGGGATAGCATGATCCATGCAACCATGTAAGTGCTTAGAGAGTGCATTTGTGTAGGATTCAGCAGTCATAACTGTATTGTCCATCTGCATGGGTGTCATGAAGTTCGCCACTTCTGTTTTGAGAAGCATGAAGTTGGCTTTGGAGAAATGTTTTACAGTGGTTTCCTTAATGGGGAGTGGGGGCAGGATGTTGATATCTATGGTGATTAGCTTATGGTTTGATCTGGCCAACAAGGAGTTGACTTCAGGTGTGGAACACTGGTCACTCATGTTGGTAATGATTAGGTCTAGGATATTGTTGCCTCTGGTAGGGGTGTGGATATGTTGATCCAGGACACTGGAGTTTATGAATTCTAGAAAGCGTTGAGCAAAGGAGTTGGTACGAGTAGTTTTCCCAGTTAATGGTGGGGTAGTAGAAATCGCCCATTATTAGGGGATTTGGTTGAACCCTAATATTTTCCAGTATATCAGGAAAGGAGGAGTGAGAATCCTGGGGCATGGTGGGGGATCTGTAGCAAGCTACAATTTGGATTGCAGTTTTGCCGAGAATAAGTTGCACTTGGATAATCTTGGATGC
This sequence comes from Protopterus annectens, assembly GCF_019279795.1. Taxonomy (NCBI): domain Eukaryota; kingdom Metazoa; phylum Chordata; order Ceratodontiformes; family Protopteridae; genus Protopterus; species Protopterus annectens. The sequence continues at coordinate 1,400,582,396 of NC_056739.1, read as the reverse complement.
ATTATGTTGGGCAACTAGCCTTTAGGTGTGGATATCCTTAATGACTATGGACACACCTCCACCTTTGATGTTCCGGTCCAGGTTAGATGGCCGAAAGGTGTGGCATGAGTTATAGCCTGGTAATGCATGGGTGCTCTCAGGAGCCTTGAACCAGTTCTCAGTCACTGCACATATATCGATGTTCTCCATTTTAAGGAGTGCCTTGAGTGAGTGCATTCTAAGGTTTAGATTTCTAGCATTAAGTAGCATTACCCTCAGTTTTTGCTTGCCTATACCTGTTATGGTGGTGAATTTATCATTTAAACCTTGCCTAAAACAGGCACTATAGGGGTGGCAAGAGCCTTAGCCAGTATCTGGAATCCCAGGGGTGACAGATGCAGGCCATCTCTGGCAAAGCATCATGGCCTGCCGACCATGTCGTCCCAGGCAGACAGATACTGGACCAACTTAGAATGACACCAGAAGCTTAGCCAATTGTTGAAGTCAATCATTTTGACCTTGTACTGCGGTATCAATCTGGGCAATGACAGGATGCTACTTAGGGCTAGGGTCATACCTGCCTGGATTACAAGATCAGAGAGCTCTTCCATGTCTCTTTTCATGTAGTCCAGGGAAGTACATCTCAGGTCATTCACACCAACATGGACAATGACCGAGTCATATTTGTACTTGTTGTGGAGTGCGTGGGTTATGTGGCAGATCCTGGCACCTGACAGGCAGCTGACAGTAACTTTCTCCTTGTTTAGCCTGGTGAGTGGAACATCAGTGTGCCTGACTATAGTCACCTATGACTAGTGTGTTAGATACATTGTTTTGCCTAATGGGCTGTAATTGAGTGGCACACAGAGTCTGTGGGCTATGTGTCATTTGGGCTGTGTTAGGGGATGGAGTTTGCTTGTTTTTCTGCTTTGGAGGTCTCTGTTGCTTTGGCAGATTATTATTGAGAGCCTCTGCAAATGTTTTTGTGTTTCTATGTGTGGATTTTGGTGGAGTAGGTTTAGTGGGACTATTGAGTGTGGTGTGGTGCAAGTGTTTACCTTCTTCTCTTGACTGTCTAGTTCAGTCATGTTTGGAGAGAGCTTTGCCTCCAGTTTGGCTAGATAAGTGCATCTCTCACAGGTTGTAGTGCTGGGGGGGGGGGTAGGAGGAGAGTTTTGTCTGTGTACATAAGGCAATTGCTACATTGCCCCAAAATGCCCAAATTCATCAGGTAGACAGGAGAGACCACCAGGAGCTGACCCTTGGACATGCCTGGATAAACAATATTTTCCTCTAGGCAAGTGAGGAAAGTAAGTACAAGAGCTGTTGTCCTCAAAGCAAATCAGGAAGATAAGTACAAAAACTGTTTTTCTCTAGGTAATGAAGAAGGGTCAGAGCTGTAGTAATTTGTAGCTTATTTAGTGCTTACAACAAGTTCTGAACCAATGTTGAGCATGAAGAAGCAAATTCAAGTGCTAAAACTAACAATCCGGATAGTTCTACGGGAAAAACTCAAGAACAGAGTTTATGGTGCCGGGAATAATTTAACCCTAGCTAAGCAGCGCTGTGTGATACTCAAACTCGCTCAAACCCGTGCAATCATGGGATTTTAACTCAGAAAGTTGAAAGGGATAGAAATCAGCCAAAAATGGTCAATAAAGTTAATTTCAGAGCTGGAAATCACTTCTCTTGTGACAGATAGGCTGCTCAATGCTTACCACTCTCACTGATAAGCAGAAAGTATTATTCCCAAATGTCACTGTGGAGGCAACAATCGACAAAATAACACACTGGTACCACAGTAAATTCCACGATCCACTCTTGATTTAAATAAAAGCACAAGCTCTTTATTTAAGCTTGAAAAAACATGAAAGCGCTCAACAACTGTTTTTGGCTTGTTAAATAAAAAGCAGAAAGTATTCCCACTACTATAACAAAGTCTGGATAACTCAGAAACAAAAACTAAAGTCCTGAAACCAGCAGATCTGGGATCCACACTTTCTAGTATAGGTAAATGTGTGAAATGAGCAATACAGGTAGTATTTTTTGTTTTTTTGTTTTTTATTAAATTAAACAGAAAAAAAAAGCAATTGAAACAGTAAATATGCACAGAAAAGGCTGTTGCACTTGAGTGTGATGCCTACAGTAGTAAATGCAGTTTAAATTATTAATTTTAAGCAGGAAATCAAAGTGCACATACAGTAAAACGATTTAACAGTAAAATGTAGCAGAAATAACAACAGAACCATAGTAAAACGGCTTCTAAAATTCAATAAGGAAAAACAGTCAAGAGAAAGCAAAAAGATACTTAGAATCAGCAAAAACTCTCCTTTTCGTTTCTGGTGTTATAATAGTCTGCATGATGCCCAAACAAGATCCGCAAGCGAAAACGAGTGCAAACCCACACAAACACGGGGTTTTAACTCAGAAAGTTGAAAGGTATTTTTGTTTTTTTGTTTCTCGTGAAATTAAAAAGAAAAAAGCAATTGAAACAGTAAATATGCACAGAAAAGACTGTTGCACTTGAGTGTGATGCCTACAGTAGTAAATGCAGGTTCAATTATTAACTTTAAGCAGGAAATCAAAGAGCACACACAGTAAAACGATTTAACAGTAAAATGCAGCAGAAATAACCACAGAACCAGAGTAAACTGGCTTTTAAAGTGCAATAAAAAACCAGTCAAGAGAAAGCCAAAAGATGATTAGAATAAGCAAACATCTCTCCTTCACATTTCTGGTGCTGTAATAGTCTGTAGGGTGCCCAAACAAGATCCGCCAAGCTAAAACAAGTGCAAACCCATGCAAACACAGGTTTTAACTCAGAAAGTTGAAAGGGATAGAAATCAACACAAAATAGCCAATAAGGTTAATTTCAGAGCTGGAAACCACTTTTCTTGTGCCAGATAGGCTGCTCAATGCTTACCACTCTCACTGATAAACAGAAAGACTTCCAACTACCATAACAAGGTCTGGACAACACAGAAACACAAACTAAATTCCTGAAACCAGCAGATCTGGGATCCACACTATTCTAGTATAGGAAAGGGTGGGAAATGAGCAGTACAGAGAGTATTTTTTTTTTATGAAATTAAACAGAAAAAAGCAATTGAAACAATAAATATGCACAGAAAAGGCTTTTACATTTGAGTGTGACACCTACAGTAGTAAATGCATTTTAAAATATTAGCTTTAAGCAGGAAATGAAAGTGCACACACAGTAAAATGATTTAACAGTAAAATGCAGCAGGAATAACAACAGAACCACAGTAAAATGGCTTTTAAAGTGCAATAAGGAAAAATAGTCAAGAGAAAGCCAAAAAATACTTATAATCAGCAAAAAGTCTCTACTTCTCATTTCTGCTGCTGTAATTAGTCTGCAGGATGCACAAAAAAGATCCACTGAGCTAAAACAAGGGTAAACCCACCCAAAAACAGGTTTTAAACAGTTGAAAGGGATAGAAATCAGCCCAAAATGACCAAAAAGGTTAATTTCAGAGTTGGAAACCACTACTCTTGTGCCAGATAGTCTGCCCAATGCTTTCCACTCTCACTGATATGCAGAAAGACTTCCCATACCATAACAAGGTCTGGACAACTCAGAAACACAAAATAAAGTCCTGAAAATAGCAGATCTGGGATGCAGACTATTCTAGTACAGGAAAACGTGGGAAACAAGCATTACAGATGGTATTTTTTTTATCAAACTAAGCAGACAAAAGCAATTTAAACAGTAAATATGCACCGAAAAGGCTGTTGCACTCGAGTGTGATCCCTACAGTAGTAAATGCAGTTTAAATTATTAACTTTAAGCAGGAAATGAAAGTGCACACACAGTAAAATTATTTAACAGTAAAATGGTGCAGAAGTAATAACAGAACCACAGTAAAACAGCTTTTAAAGTGCAATAAGGAAAATCAGTCAAGAGAAAGCCAAAAGATACTTAGAATCAGCAAAAGTCTCTCTTTCTCATTTCTGGTGCTGTAATAGTCTGCAGGACACCCAAACAGGATTTGTCAAGCTAAAACAAGAGCAAATCCACGCAAACATGTTTTTTTAACTCATAAAGTTGAAAAGGATAGAAATCTGCCCAAAACGGGCAATAGGGTTAATTTCAGAGCTGGGAACCACTTCTCTTGTGACAGATAGGCTGCTCAATGTTTACCACTCTCACTGATAAGCAGAAAGACTTCCTACTACCATATCAAGGTCTGGACAACTCAGAAACAGAATCTAAAATTCTGAAACCAGGAGATCAGGGATCCAGACTATTCTAGTATAAGAAAGGGTGGGAAATGAGCAGTATTTTTTTTCTTTTTTTATACAAAAGTGCACACACAGTAAAATTATTTAACAGTAAAATGGTGCAGAAATAACAACAGAACCACAGTAAAACAGCTTTTAAAGTGCAATAAGGAAACTCAGTCAAACGAAAGCCAAAAGATACTTAGAATCAGCAAAAGTCTCTACTTCTCATTTTTGGTGCTGTAATAATCTGCAGGAAGCGCAAACAGGATCCATCATGCTAAAACAAGTGCAAACACGCAAATATGGGTTATTAACCGAAAAAGTTGAAAGGGATAGAAATCAGCCCAAAACAGACAATAAGGTTAATTTCAGAGCTGGAAAGCACTCCCCTTGAGACGGATAGGCTGCTCAATGGTTACCACTCTCACTGATAAGCAGAAAGACTTCCCACTACCATAACAAGATCTGGACAACTCAGAAAACCAAACTAAAGTCCTGAAGCCAGAAGATCTGGCATCCAGAGTATTCTAGTATAGGAAAGGGTGGGAAACGAGTAGTACAGACAGTATTTTTTTTATTTTATGAAATTAAACAAAAAAAGCAAGTGAACAGTAAATATGTACAGAAAAGGCTGTTACACTTGAGTGTGACATCTACAGTAGTAAATGCAGTTTAAATTATTAGCTTTAAAAAAGACATCAAACTGCAGAAACAGTAATATGATTAACCAGTAAAATGCAACAGATATGACAACAGAATCACAGTAGAATGGCTTTTAAAGTGCAATATCGAAAAACAGTCAGGAGAAAGCCAAAAGATAATTAGAAACAGCAAAAGTAACTCCTTCTCATTTCTGGTGTTGTAATAGTCTGCAGGATGCCCAAACAAGATCCGCCAATCTAAAACAAGCACAAACCCATGCAAACACCGGCTTTTAACTCAGAAAGTTGAAAGGGATAGAAATCAGCCCAAAACAGACAATAAGGTTAATTTCAGAGCTTACCACTCTCACTGATAAGCAGAAAGACTTCCCACCACCACAACAAGGCCTGAACAACACAGATACACAAACTAAAGTCCTGAAACCAGTAGATCTAGAATCTAGGATCAAGACTATTCTAGTATAGAAAAGGATGGGAAATGATCAGTACAGAGAGTATTTTTTTTTTTTTTTCTGAAATTAAACAGAAAAAAACAATTGAAACAATAAATATGCACAGAAAAGGCAGTTGCACTTGAGTGTGACACCTACAGTAGTAAATGCAGTTTAAATTACTAGCTTTAAGCAGGAAATCAATGTGCACACAAAGTAAAACGATTTAACAGTAAAAAGCGGCAGAAATAACAACATAACCACAGTAAAATTGCTTTTAAAGTGCAATAAGGAGTAATAGTTGAGAGAAAGCCAAAAGATACTTAGAATCAGCAAATGTCTCTCCTTCTCATTTCTGGTGCTGTAATTAGTCTGCAGGACACCCAAACAATATCCACTGAGCTAATGCAAGGGCAAACCCATGTAAACATGAGATTTTTAACTCAGAAAGCTGAAAGGGATAGAAATCAGCCCAAAATGGCAAAAAAGGTTAATTTCAGAGCTGGAAACCACTACTCTTGCACCAGATAGTCTGCTCAATGCTTACCACTCTCACTGCTAAGCAGAAAGACTTCCCACTACCATAACAAGGACTGGACAACTCAGAAACACAAAATAAAGTCCTGAAACCAGCAGATCTGGGATGCAGACTATTCTAATATATGAAAGGTTGGGAAACGAGCAGTACAGATGGTATTTTTTTTATGAAATTAAACAGAAAGCAATTTAAACAGAAAATATGCACAGAAAACGCTTTTGCACTTGAGTGTGATCCCTACAGTAGTAAATGCAGTTTAAATTATTAACTTTAAGCAGGAAATCAAAGTGCACACACAGTTAAATTATTTAACAGTAAAATACTGCAGAAATAACAACAAAACCACAGTAAAATGGCTTTTAAAGAGCAATAAAGAAAAACAGTCAAGAGAAAGCCAAAAGATACTTCGAATCAGCAAAAGTCTCTCCTTCTCATTTCTGGTGCTTTAATAGTCTGCAGGACACCTAAACAGGATTTGTCAAGCTAAAACAAGTGCAAACCCATGCAAACATGGGTTTTTAACTCAAAAAGTTGAAAGGGATAGAAATCAGCCCAAAACGACCATTAAGGTTAATTTCAGAGCTGGAAACCAATTCTCTTGTGACAGATAGGCTGCTCAATGTTTACCACTCTCACTAATAAGCAGAAAGACTTCCTACTACCATAACAAGGTCTGGACAAATACGGAACACAAAACAAAGTCCTGAAACCAGCAGATCTGGGATCCAGACTATTCTAGTATAGGAAAGGGTGGGAAATGAACAGTACAGATGGTATTTTTTGTTTTTTTTGTTTTTCTATGAAATTAAACAGAAAAAAAGCAATTTAAACAGTAAATATGCACAGAAAAGGCTGTTGCACTTCAGTGTGATGCCTATAGTAGTAAATGCAGTTTAAATTATTAATTTTAAGGAGGAAATCAAAGTGCACACACAGTAAAAGGATTTAACAGTAAAATGCTGCAGAAATAACAACAGAACCACAGTAAAATAGCTTTTAAAGTGCAATAAGGAAACACGGTCAAGAGAAAGCCAAAAGATACTTAGAATCAACAAAAGTCTCTCCTTCTCATTTCTGGAGCTGTAATAGTCTGCAGGACGCCCAAACAAGATCCGCCAAGCTAAAACAAGCACAAACTCACACAAATAGGGGTTTTTAACTCAGAAAGTTAAAAGAGATAGGAATTAGCCCAAAACAGCCAAGAAGGTTAATTTCAGAGCTGGAAACCACTCCCCTTGAGACAGATAGGCTGCTCAATGGTTACCACTCTCACTGATAAGCAGAAAGACTTCCACTACCATAACAAGGTCTGGACAACACAGAAAACCAAACTAAAATCCTGAAACCAGCAGATGTGAGATCCTGACTATTCTAGTATAGGAAAGGGTGGGAAACAAGCAGTACAGAGAGTATTTTTTGTTTTTTTATGAAATTAAACAGAAAAAAGCAATTGAAATAGTATATATGCACAGAAAAGGCTGTTGCACTTCAAATTGATGCCTACAGTAGTAAATGCAGTTTAACTTATTAGCTTTAAGCAGGAAATCAAATTCCACACACTGTAAACCAATTTAACAGTTAAATGCAGTAGAAAGAACAACAGAACTACAGTAAAATGGCTTTTAAAATGCTATAAGGAAATAGAGTCAAGAGAAAGCCAAAAGATACTTAGAATCAGCAAATGTCTCTCCTTCTTATTTCTGGTGCTGTAATAGTCTGCAGGATGCCCAAACAGGATCCACTGAACTTAAACAAGTGCAAACCCGCACAAATATGGGTTTGTAACTCAGAAAATTGAAAGGGATATGAATCAGCCCAAAGCAGCCAATAAGGTTAATTTCAGAGCTGGAAACCACTCGTCTTGAGACAGAGAAGCTTCTCAATGCTTACCACTCTCACTGATAAGCAGAAAGACTTCCCACTACCACAACAAGGTCTGGACAACTCAAAAACAGAAACTAAAGTCCTGCAGCCAGCAGATCTGGGATCCAGACTATTCTAGTATAGGAAAGGACGGGAAACGAGCAGTACAGATAGTATTTTTTGTTTTTTTGTTTTTTTTTATGAAATTAAACAACAAAAGCAAGTGAAACAGTAAATATGTACAGAAAAGGCTGTTGCACTTGAGTCTGATGTCTACAGCAGTAAATGCAGTTTAAATTATTAACTTTAAAAAGGAAATCAAACTGCAGAAACAGTAATATGATTAACCAGTAAAATGCAGCAGATATGACAACAGAACTGCAGTAGAATGGCATTTATAGTGCAATATTGAAAAACAGTCAGGAGAAAGCCAAAAGATAATTAGAAACAGCAAAAGTATCTCCTTCTCATTTCTGGTGCTGTAATAGTCTGCAGGATGCCCAAACAAGATCTGCCAATCTAAAACAAGCACAAACCCATGCAAACACAGGCTTTTAACTCCGAATGTTGAAAGAGATAGAAATCAGCCTAAAACAGACAATAAGGTTAATTTCAGAGCTGGAAAGCACTCCTCTTGAGAGAGATAGTCTGCTCAATGCTTACCACTCTCACTGATAAGCAGAAAGACTTCCCACTGCCACAACAAGGTCTGGACAACATAGAAACACAAACTAAAGTCCTGAAACCAGCAGATCTAGGATCCAGACTATTAGTATAAGAAAGGGTGGGAAATGATCAGTACATTGAGTATTTTCTTTTTTTATGAAATTAAACAGAAAAAAACAATTGAAAGAATAAATATGCACAGAAAAGGCAGTTGCACTTGAGTGTGACACCTACAGTAGTAAATGCAGTTTACGCACTTTAAGCAAGAAATCAACATGCACACAAAGTAAAACGATTTAATGGTAAAAAGCGGCAGAAATAACAACAGTACCACAGTAAAATTGCTTTTAAAGTGCAATAAGGAAAAATAGTTGAGAGAAAGCCAAAAGATACTTAGAATCAGCAAAAAGTCTCTCCTTCTCATTTTTAGTGCTGTAATTAGTCTGTAGGACACCGAAACAAGATCTGCCGAGCTAAAGCAAGGACAAACTCATGTAAACACAAGATTTTTAACTCAGAAAGCTGAAAGGGATAGAATTCAGCCCAAAAATGGCCAAAAAGGTTAATTTCAGAGCTGGAAATCACTACTCTTGTGCCAGATAGTCTGCTTAATGCTTACCAATCTCACTGCTAAGCAGAAAGACTTCCTACTACCATAACAAGGTCTGGACAACTCAGAAACACAAAATAAAGTAGTGAAACCAGCAGATCTGGGATGCAGACCATTCTAATATATGAAAGGGTGGGCAACGAGCAGTATAGATGGTATTTTTTTTATGAAATTAAATGGAAAAAAGAAATTTAAACAGAAAATGTGCACAGAAAAGGCTGTTACACTTGAGTGTGATGCCTATAGTAGTAAATTCAGTTTAATTTATTAACTTTATGCAGGAAATCAAAGTGCACACACAGTAAAATGATTTAACAGTAAAATGCTGCAGAAATAACAACAGAACCACAGTAAGATGGCTTTTAAAGTGCAATAAGCAAGCACAGTCAAGAGAAAGCCAAAAGATACTTAGAATCAGCAAAAGTCTCTCCTTCTCATTTCTGGTGCTGTAATAGTCTGCAGGACGCCCAAACAGGCTCCACTGAGCTTAAACAAGTGCAAACCCGCACAAAAATGGGTTTTTAACTCAGAAAGTTGAAAGGGATACAAATCAGCCCAAAGCAGCCAATAAGGTTAATTTCAGAGCTGGAAAGCACTCCTCTTGAGAGAGATAGTCTGCTCAATGCTTACCACTCTGACTAATAAGCAGAAAGACTTCCCACTACCACAACAAGGTCTGGACAACACAGAAACACAAACTAAAGTCCTGAAACCAGCAGATCTAGGATCCAAACTATTCTAGTATAGGAAAGGGTGGGAAATGATCAGTACAGAGAGTTTTTTTTATGAAATTAAACAGAAAAAACAATTGAAACAAAAAATATGCACAGAAAAGGCAGTTGCACTTGAGTGTGACACCTACAGTAGTAAATGCAGTTTAAATTACTAGCTTTAAGCAGGAAATCAACATGTACACAAAGTAAAATGATTTAACACTAAAAAGCGGCAGAAATAACAACAGTACCACACTAAAATTGCTTTTAAAGTGCAATAAGGAAAAATAGTCTACAGAAAGCCAAAAGATACTTAGAATCAGCAAAAAGTCTCTCCTCATTTCTGGTGCTGTAATTAGTCTGTAGGACGCCAAAACAAGATCCGCCGAGCTATAGCAAGGGCAAACTCATGCAAACACAAGATTTTTAACTTAGAAAGATGAAAAGGAAAGAATTCAGCCCAAAATGGCCAAAAAAGGTTAATTTCAGAGCTGGAACCCACTTTTCTTGTGCCAGATAGTCTGCTCAATGCTTACCACTCTCACTGCTAAGCAGAAAGACTTCCTACTACCATAACAAGTTCTGGACAACTCAGAAACACAAAATAAAGTCCTGAAACCAGCATATCTGGGATGCAGACTATTCTAGTATAGGAAAGGGTGGGCAACGAACAGCGTAGATTATGAAATTAAACAGAAAAAAGCAATTTAAACAGAAAATATGCACAGAAAAGGCTGTTACACTTGAGTGTGACACCAAGAGCAGTAAATGCAGTTTAAATTATTAACTTTAAGCAGGAAATCAAAGTGCACACACAGTTAAATTATTTAACAGTAAAATGCTGCAGAAATAACAGAACCACAGTAAAATGGCTTTTAAAGTGCAATAAGGAAAAACAGTCAAGAGAAAGCCAAAAGATACTTAGAATCAGCAAAAGTCTCTCCTTCTCATTTCTGGTGCTTTAACAGTCTGCAGGAGAAAACTAAACAGGATTTGTTAAGCTAAAATAAGTGCAAACCCATGCAAACATGGGTTTTTACCTCAAAAAGTTTAAATGGAAGGAAATCAGCCTAAAACGGCCATTAAGCTTAATTTCAGAGCTGGAAACCACTTCTCTTGTGACAGATAGGCTGCTCAATATTTACCACTCTCACTGATAAGCAGAAAGACTTTCTACTACCATAGCAAGGTCTGGACAACTCAAAAACAGAAACTAAAGTCCAGAAACCAACAGATCTGGTATCCAGACTATTCTATTTTAGGAAAGGGTCTGAAAATGAGCAGAACAGATAGTATTTTCTGTTTTTTTTTTGTTTTTTTTATGAAATTTAATAGAAAAAAGCAATTTAAACAGTAAATATGCACAGAATAGGCTGTTGCACTTGAGTGTGATGAATACAGTAGTGAATACAGTTTAAATTATTAACTTTAAGCAGGAAATCAAAATGCACACAAAGTAAAACGATTTAGTAGTAAAATGCAGCAGAAATAACAACAGAACCACAGTAAAACAGCTTTTAAAGTGCAGTAAGGAAACACAGTCAAGAGAAAACCAAAGGATCTTTAGAATAAGCAAAAGTCTCTCCTTCTCATTTTTGGTGCTGTAATAGTCTGTAGGATGCCCAAACAAGATCCGCCAAGCTAAAACAAGCACAAACTCACGCAAACACGGGTTTTTAACTCAGAAAGTTAAAAGAGATAGGAATCAGCCCAAAACAGCAAATAAGGTTAATATTAGAAAGAGGGTAGGCAAACCAAACACTAACGTTAAGTACAATAGATAGTCCAGCATATATCCAATGTAAGGTGCACACAAAACAACAGCTCCAGTACTTCAAAACGAACGATTTTATTACACCAATAGTAAATGCAGGTAAGCGCTTTCACCGATATGGCTTCTTCAGACCCATCAATTAAATGTTACACACCTCATTTAAATAGGTTGCTAAGGCGGGAAAAGAGTCTTGTCATATAAAATTTAAAGATACAATGTATTCTTATCCACGCCTGCACAGTATGTAATTAATTACTCATAAAATAACTATAGTAAATATATATTTAACTATCAAATAAACAACGGATCTAAAGACAAAACTAATATGCTTCATATTACATAATCACCTAAGTTCTAGTCAAGAATACATTGAGCCCCTGGCATAAATATAAGCTCATCGCTATATACATATAAAACATATACAAGATCTATAGAAAGATCCATAAAAAATATATATATATATAATTAATAAAATATATATGTATACATATAAGAAATTAAAATCATTTGAACATCAAACGACAATCACAGAACTATTAATAAAATTATCTATACAGTTTTCTGGATTTTAAAAATGGTTTCACTGAAACCATAGCATTCAAACCAGGTGGGGTGTCCGACTTAAGTCTAATAATCCACTTAGCTTCCCTAGTTTCAGTAAATGTCCTGATATCACCCCCTCTTGGTCCTGGTGAAATATGTTCCATTATTAAAAACTGGAAAATATGCTCATGTCCTTTCTCCATTACATGTCTAGCTAATGCATTGGTCTTCAGGCCAACCCTAATATTGTATACATGCTCGCGAATCCGGTCCCTTAATTTTCTATTGGTCTTACCTACATAGAATGCATCGCATTCTATGCAGGAAGCCAAGTAGACCACATTAGATGATTGGCAAGTACCCCTTACTTTAAACTGATATTCTCTCATAGATACAGGGTGTATAAACGTGTCATCCTTACTAATATATTCACAGAAATTACACTCATTACACTTCAACGTTCCATATCCTATCAACTCCTCACTGTATCTATATTCTGATGGATAACATAGTAGCCTTTTTATATTTTTCTTATTTCTATAGATGAACTTTGGTGCATCTCCTACAATATTTTTAATTGTGTGGTCTATGGTTAAAACATCCCAGTACGATCTAATCACGTCTTTAATATTCCCTACATCACTAGTAAAATATAGGGAGCATGCCAAGCCATTGTTCATGAAATGACCACTCCTATCCAGGGAAGTCTCTGCAGTCAATTCACTATCTATAACATGGGTTTTACCAAAATAGGGTGCAGCTCTATTCTCTCTTAATATATTTATATCAGAAAATCCCCTAGATATATCCAATGCAGAATAACCTCTAGATAAAAACCTATCCTCCAAGTCATTTATCCCATGTTCAAATCCTATATTTGTTGGATTATATCTGGATATTCACATTGCTTGCCCTTTAACTATATTCTGGTGGACATAGCCTGGATGCATACTCGTCCTATACAGGAGAGAGTTCTTATGGCAATCCTTCCTATATACTCCTGTGTTAACCATACCATTAGATAATCTTTCTACATATACATCTAAGAATGGTAACTTAGTGCCTGACCATTCATGGGTAAATTTAAGATACTCACTGATTGAATTAATATCATCAATAAACTCTTTCAAATCACTTAAAGTACCCGTCCAAATCAGGAACAGATCATCTACATAACGTCTAAAGAACGGCACAAACATCTTGTAGCGTTCCAAACTGAATATATGAGTGTATTCCCATTCGGCCATAAACAGGTTGGCGTAGCTATTGGCACATGATGTGCCCATAGCTACGCCATCCCTCTGTAAATAATACTCTCCCTCAAAATAAAAAACATTGGATTCGAGTATCAATTCCAAGAGGAACATGACTAACTCAATCTTATTCTCACTCATGTCTGAGTTACGTCTCAAATAGTCACTCACCATCTCTATACCATCTATATTGGGAATAACTGTAAACAAGGATTGCACATCCATGGTGATGAATGTGAATTCCTGTTCTAATGGCAGAGTCTTCAAAAAATCATTTAAATGTATAAGAAATTGTTTTGTGTCTTTTAGGACATAGACATTCTTGTCTACTAAAGGTCTAAGCTGATGTTCCACGTATATAGATAGTGGTTCAGTGGACCACCCTCTACCAGCCACTGTTGGTCTATATGGGGGGTTATCCAAACTCTTGTGGATCTAGGGAAGTCCATGTAGGATTGGTATCAATGGATACTGTACACACATAAAGTCATACAGTTGTGGGTCGATGATATCAGCTGCACGTAAATCTTGTAAATTATGCTGAATCCTATGCACAATGCTGTCAACCTTATCTTTCTCTATGTGCATGTAATGTCCATCATCATTCAACATTAATCTCATTCCATTTACATATTGCTCAATGTATTCTTGACTAGAACTTAGGTGATTATGTAATATGAAGCATATTAGTTTTGTCTTTAGATCCGTTGTTTATTTGATAGTTAAATATATATTTACTATAGTTATTTTATGAGTAATTAATTACATACTGTGCAGGTGTGGATAAGAATACATTGTATCTTTAAATTTTATATGACAAGACTCTTTTCCCGCCTTAGCAACCTATTTAAATGAGGTGTGTAACATTTAATTGATGGGTCTGAAGAAGCCATATCGGTGAAAGCGCTTACCTGCATTTACTATTGGTGTAATAAAATCGTTCGTTTTGAAGTACTGGAGCTGTTGTTTTGTGTGCACCTTACATTGGATATATGCTGGACTATCTATCGTACTTAACGTTAGTGTTTGGTTTGCCTACCCTCTTTCTAATATTCACTTTAATTTTGTTGCTGCTTAGAAGGGAGGCATTTGCCCCGTTGTGGCACTTATTGGACAGCAAATAAGGTTAATTTTAGAGCTGGAAACTACTCCCCTTGAGACAGATAGGCTGCTCAATGCTTACCACTCTCAATGATAAAAAGAAATACTTCCCACAACTCAGAACCACAAACTAAAGTCCTGAAACCAGCAGATGTGGGATGCTGACTATTCAAGTATAGGAAAGGGTGGGAAACAAGCAGAACAGAGAGTATTTTTTTTTTTTTTTTTTTTTTTTATGAAATTAAACAGAAAAAAGCAATTGAAACAGTAAATATTCACAGAAAAGGCTGTTGCATGTGAGTTTGATGCCTACAGTAGTAAATGCAGTTTAACTTATTAGCTTTAAGCAGGAAATCAAAGTCCAGACACAGTAAAATGATTTAACAGTTAACTGCAGTAGAAATAATAACAGAACCACAGTAAAATAGCTTTAAAAGTGCAATAAGGAAAAACAGTCATGAGAAAGCCAAAAGATACTTAGAATCAGCAAAAGTCTCTCCTTCTCATTTTTGTTGCTGTAATAGTCTGCAGGATGCCCAGACAAGATCCGCCAAGCTAAAATAAGCACAAACCCATGCAAACATGTTTTTTTAACTCAGGAAGTTGAAAGGGATAGAAATCAGCCCAAAACGGCCAATAAGGTTAATTTAAGAGCTGGAAATCACTTCTCTTGTGACAGATAGGCTGCTCAATGCTTGCCACTCTCACTGATAAGCAGAAATACTTCCAGTACCATAACAAGGTCTGGACAACTCAGAAAACCAAACTAAAACCCTGAAACCAGCAGATGTGGGATCCTGATTATTCTAGTATAGGAAAGGGTGGGAAACAAGTAGTACAAAGAGTATTTTTTGTTTTTTTTATGAAATTAAACAGAAAAAAGCAACTGAAACAGTATATATGCACAGAAAAGGCTGTTGCACTTCAAATTGATGCCTACAGTAGTAAATGCAGTTTAACTTAATAGCTTTAAGCAGGAAATCAAATTCGACACACAGTAAAATGATTTAACAGTTAAATGCAGTAGAAAGAACAACAGAGCTACAGTAAAATGGCTTTTAAAATGCTATAGGGAAAAACAGTCAAGAGAAAGCCAAAAGATACTTAAAATCAGCAAAAGTCTCTCCTTCTTATTTCTGGTGCTGTAATAGTCTGCAGGATGCTCAAACAAGATCCGCCAAGCTAAAGCAAGCACAAACCCATGCAAACACAGGTTTTTAACTCAGAAAGTTGAAAGGGTTAGAAATCAGCCCAAGATAGCCAATAAGGTTAATTTCAGAGCTGGAAGCCACTTTTCTTGTGCCAGATAGGCTACTCAATGCTTACCACTCTCGATGATAAGCAGAAAGACTTTCCACTACCATAACAAGGTCTGGACAACTCAGAAAAACAAAACAAAGTCCTGAAACCAGCAGATCTGGGATCCAGACTATTCTAGTATAGGAAATGGTGGGAAATGAGCAGTACAGATGGTATTTTTTTTTCTATGAAATTAAACAGGAAAAAAGCAATTTAAACAGTAAATATGCACAGAAAAGGCTGTTGCACTTGAGTGTGATGCCTATAGTAGTAATTGCAGTTTAAATTATTATCTTTAAACAAGAATACAAAATGCATATACAGTAAAACAATTTAACAGTAGAATGCTGCAGAAATAACAACAGAACCACAGTAAAACGGCTTTTAAAGTGCAATAAGGAAACAAAGTCAAGAGAAAGCCAAAAGATACTTAGAATCAGCCAAAGTCTCTCCTTCTCATTTCTGGTGCTGTAATAATCTGCAGGACGCCCAAACAGGATCCACTGAGCTTAAGCAAGTGCATACCCGCACAAACATGGGTTTTTAACTCAGAAAGTTGAAAGGGATAGAAATCAGCCCAAAGCAGCCAATAAGGTTAATTTCAGAGCT
Source organism: Protopterus annectens (assembly GCF_019279795.1). Lineage (NCBI taxonomy): Eukaryota > Metazoa > Chordata > Ceratodontiformes > Protopteridae > Protopterus > Protopterus annectens. Next base: position 1,400,566,110 of record NC_056739.1, on the reverse strand, counting down.
AGAAACCACGCCTCTTGAGACAGAGAGGCTTCTAAATGCTTACCATTCTCACTGATAAGCAGAAATACTTCCCATTACCACAACAAGGTCTGGACAACTCAGAAACACAAACTAAAGTCCTGAAGCCAACAGATCTGGGATCCAGAGTATTCTAGTATAGGAAAGGGTGGGAAACGAGCAGTACAGATAGTATTTTTTTTTTTTATGAAATTAAACAAAAAAAGAAAGTGAAACAGTAAATATGCACAGAAAAGGCTGTTGCACTTGAGCGTGATGTCTACAGTAGTAAATGCAGTTTAAATTATTAGCTTTAAAAAGGACATCAAACTGCAGAAACAGTAATATGATTAATAGTAAAATGCAGCAGATATGACAACAGAACCACAGTAGAATGGCTTTTAAAGTGCAATATCGAAAAACAGTCAGGAGAAAGCCAAAAGATAATTAGAAACAGCAAAAGTATCTCCTTCTCATTTCTGGTGCTGTAACAGTCTGCAGGATGCCCAAACAAGATCTGCCAATCTAAAACAAGCACAAACCGAAGCAAACACAGGCTTTTAAGCCAGAATGTTGAAAGGGATAGAAATCAGCCCAAAACAGACAATAAGGTTAATTTCAGAGCTGGAAAGCACTCCTCCTGAGAGAGATAGTCTGCTCAATGCTTACCACTCTCACTGATAAGCAGAAAGACTTTCCACTACCACAACAAGGTCTGGACAACACAGAAACACAAACTAAAGTCCTGAAACCAGCAGATCTAGGATCCAGACTATTCTAGTATAGGAAAGGGTGGGAAATGATCAGTACAGAGTGTATTTTTTTATGAAATTAAACAGAAAAAACAACTGAAACAATAAATATGCACAGAAAAGGCAGTTGCACTTGAGTGTGACACCTACAGTAGTAAATGCAGTTTAAATTATTAGCTTTAAGCAGGAAATCAACGTGCACACAAAGTAAAATGATTTAACAGTAAAAAGCAGCAGAAATAACAACAGTACCACAGTAAAATTGCTTTTAAAATGCAATAAGGAAAAATAGTCAAGAGAAAGCCAAAAGATACTTAGAATCAGCAAAAAGTCTCTCCTTCTCATTTCTGGTGCTGTAATTAATCTGTGGGACGCCGAAACAAGATCCGCCGAGCTAAAGTAAGGGCAAACTCATGTAAACACAAAATTTTTAACTCAAAAAGCTGAAAGGGATAGAATTCAGCCCCAAAATGGCCAAAAATGTTAATTTCAGAGCTGGAAATCACTACTCTTGTGCCAGATAGTCTGCTCAATGCTTACCACTCTCACTGCTAAACAGAAAGACTTCCTACTACCATAACAAAGTTTGGACAACTCAGAAACACAAAACAAAGTCCTGAAACCAGAAGATCTGGGATCCAGACTATTCTAGTATAGGAAAGGGTAGGAAATAATCAGTACAGAGAGTATTTTTTTGTTTTTTTTTATGAAATTAAACAGAAAAAAACAATTTAAACAGTAAACATTCCCAGAAAAGGCAGTCACACATGAGTGTGATGCCTATAGTAGTTAATGCAGCTTAAATTATTAACTTTAAGCAGGAAATTAAAGTGCACACACAGTAAAATGATTTAACAGTAAAATGCAGCAGAAATAACAACAGAACCACAGTAAAATGCTTTTAAAGTGCAGTAAGGAAAAAATAGTCAAGAGAAAGCCAAAATATACTTAGAATCAACAAAATGTCTATACTTCTCATTTCTGGCGCTGTAATAAGTCTACAGGATGCCCAAACAAGATCTGCTGAGCTAAAACAAGGGCAAACCCACACAAACTCGGGTTTTTTAACTCAGAAAGTTGAAAGGGATAGAAATCAGCCCAAAATGGCCAAAAAGGTTCATTTAAGAGCTGGAAACCACTACTCTTGTGCCATATAGTCTGCTCAATGCTTTCCACTCTCACTGATAAGTAGAAAGACTTCCCACTACCATAACAAGGTCTGGACAACTCAGAAACACAAAATAAAGTCCTGAAACCAGCAGGCCTGTGATGCAGACTATTCGAGTATAGGAAAGGGTGGGAAATGAGCAGTACAGATGGTATTTTTTTAAGAAATGAAACAGAAAAAAACAATTTAAACAGTACATATGCACAGAAAAGACTGCTGCACTTGAGTGTGATCCCTACAGTAGAAATGCAGTTTAAATTATTAACTTTAAGCAGGAAATCAAAGTGCACACACAGTAAAATTGTTTAACAGTAAAATGCAGCAGAAATAACAACAGAACCACAGTAAAATGGCTTTTAAAGTGCAATAAGGAAACACAGTGAAGAGAAAGCCAAAAGATACTTAGAATCAGCAAAAGTCTTTCTTTCTCATTTCTGGTGCTGTAATAGTCTGCAGGACACCCAAATAGGATTTGTCAAGCTAATACAAGAGCAAACCCACGCAAACATGGGTTTTTAACTCATAAAGTTGAAAGGATAGAAATCTGCCCAAACCGGCCAATACAGTTAATTTCAAAGCTGGGAACCACTTCTCTTGTGACAGATAGGCTGCTCAATGATTATCACTCTCACTGATAAGCAGAAAGACTTCTTACTACCATGTCAAGTTCTGGACAACTCAGAAACAGAAACTAAAATCCTGAAACCAGCAGATCTGGGATCCAGACTATTCTAGTATTGGAAAGGGTGGGAAATGAGCAGTACAGATAGTATTTTATTTTTGTTTTTTTTTCTGAAATTAAACAGAAAAAAGCAATTTAAACCATAGATATGCACAGAAAAGGCTGTTGCACTTGAGTGTGATGCATACAGTAGTAAATACAGTTTAAATTATTAACTTTAAGCAAGAAATCATAATGCACACAAAGTAAAATGATTTAGCAGTAAAATGCAGCAGAAATAACAACAGAACCACAGTAAAATGGCTTTTAAAGTGCAATAAGGAAACACAGTCAAGAGAAAGCCAAAAGATACTTAGAATAAGCAAAAATCTCTCCTTCTGATTTCTGGTGCTGTAATAGTCTGCAGGATACTCAAACAAGATCCGCCAAGCTAAAGCAAGCGCAAACCCATGCAAACACAGTTTTTTAACTCAGAAAGTTGAAAGGGTTAGAAATCAGTCCAAGATAGCCAATAAGGTTAATTTCAGAGCTGGAAGCCACTTTTCTTGTGCCAGATAGGCTACTCAATGCTTACCACTCTTGCTAATAAGCAGAAAGACTTTCCACTACCATAACAAGGTCTGGACAACTCAGAAAAACAAAACAAAGTCCTGAAACCAGCAGATCTGGGATCCAGACTATTCTAGTATAGGAAAGGGTGGGAAATGAGCAGTACAGATGGTATTTTTTTTTCTATGAAATTAAACAGGAAAAAGCAATTTAAACAGTAAATATGCACAGAAAAGGCTGTTGCACTTGAGTGTGATGCCTATAGTAGTAATTGCAGTTTAAATTATTATCTTTAAACAAGAATACAAAATGCATATACAGTAAAATAATTTAACAGTAGAATGCTGCAGAAATAACAACAGAACCACAGTAAAATGGCTTTTAAAGTGCAATAAGGAAACAAAGTTAAGAGAAAGCCAAAAGATACTTAGAATCAGCCAAAGTCTCTCCTTCTCATTTCTGGTGCTGTAATAGTCTGCAGGACGCCCAAACAGGATCCACTGAGCTTACACAATTGCAAACCTGCACAAACATGGGTTTTTAACTCAGAAAGTTGAAAGGGATAGAAATCAGCCCAAAGCAGCCAATAAGGTTAATTTCAGCGCTAGAAACCATTCCTCTTGAGACAGAGAGGCTTCTCAATGCTTACCATTATCACTGATAAGCAGAAATACTTCCCACTACCACAACAAGGTCTGGACAACTCAGAAACACAAACTATAGTACTGAAGCCAACAGATCTGGGATCCAGAGTATTCTAGTATAGGAAAGAGTGGGAAACGAGCAGTACAGATAGTATTTTTTGTTTTTTTTTATGAAATTAAACAAAAAAAGCAAGTGAAACAGTAAATATGCACAGAAAAGGCTGTTGCACTTGAGTGTGATGTCTACAGTAGTAAATGCAGTTTAAATTATTAGCTTTAAAAAGGACATCAAACTGCAGAAACAGTAATATGATTAATAGTAAAATGCAGCAGATATGACAACAGAACCACAGTAGAATGGCTTTTAAAGTGCAATATCGAAAAACAGTCAGGAGAAAGCCAAAAGATAATTAAAAACATCAAAAGTATCTCCTTCTCATTTCTGGTGCTGTAATAGTCTGCAGGATGCCCAAACAAGATCTGCCAATCTAAAACAAGCACAAACCAAAGCAAACACAGGCTTTTAAGTCAGAATGTTGAAAGGGATAGAAATCAGCCCAAAACAGACATTAAGGTTAATTTCAGAGCTGGAAAGCACTCCTCCTGAGAGAGATAGTCTGCTCAATGCTTACCACTCTCACTGATAAGCAGAAAGACTTTCCACTACCACAACAAGGTCTGGACAACACAGAAACACAAACTAAAGTCCTGAAACCAGCAGATCTAGGATCCAGACTATTCTAGTATAGGAAAGGGTGGGAAATGATCAGTACAGAGTGTATTTTTTTATGAAATTAAACAGAAAAAACAATTGAAACAATAAATATGCACAGAAAAGGCAGTTGCACTTGAGTTTGACACCTACAGTAGTAAATGCAGTTTAAATTATTAGCTTTAAGCAGGAAATCAATGTGCACACAAAGTAAAATGATTTAACAGTAAAAAGCAGCAGAAATAACAACAGAACCACAGTAAAATTGCTTTTAAAATGCAATAAGGAAAAATAGTCGAGAGAAAGCCAAAAGATACTTAGAATCAGCAAAAAGTCTCTCCTTCTCATTTCTGGTGCTGTAATTAGTCTGTGGGATGCCAAAACAAGATCCGCCGAGCTAAAGTAAGGGCAAACTCATATAAACACAAGATTTTTAACTCAAAAAGCTGAAAGGGATAGAATTCAGCCCCAAAATGGCCAAAAATGTTAATTTCAGAGCTGGAAATCACCACTCTTGCGCCAGATAGTCTGCTCAATGCTTACCACTCTCACTGCTAAGCAGAAAGATATCCTACTACCATAACAAAGTCTGGACAACTCAGAAACACAAAACAAAGTCCAGAAACCAGAAGATCTGGGATCCAGACTATTCTAGTATAGGAAAGGGTAGGAAATAATCAGTACAGAGACTATTTTTTTTGTTTTTTTTATGAAATTAAACAGAAAAAAACAATTTAAACAGTAAACATGCACAGAAAAGGCAGTTGCACATGAGTGTGATGCCTATAGTAGTTAATGCAGCTTAAATTATTAACTTTAAGCAGGAAATCAAAGTGCACACACAGTAAAATGATTTAACAGTAGAATGCAGCAGAAATAACAACAGAACCACAGTAAAATGCTTTTAAAGTGCAGTAAGGAAATAATAGTCAAGAGAAAGCCAAAATATACTTAGAATCAACAAAATGTCTATACTTCTCATTTCTGGTGCTGTAATAGTCTGCAGGACACCTAAACAGGATTCACCTTGGTATGACAAGCGCAAACCCATGCAAACATGGGTTTTTTTACTTATAAAGTTGAAAGGGATAGAAATCAACCCAAAATGGCCAAAAAAGTTAAGTTAAGAGCTGGAAATCACTTCTCTTGTGACAGATAGCCTGTTCAATGTTTACCCCTCTCACTGATAAGCAGAAAGTATTCCTACTACCATAACAAGATCTGGAGAACTCAGAAACAGAAACTAAAGTCCTGAAACCAGCAGATCTGGGGTCCAGACTATTCTAGTATAGGAAAGGGTGTGAAATGAGCAGTACAGAGAGTATATTTTTTTTTTTGTTTTTTTATGAAATTTAACAGAAAAAAGCAATTTAAACAGTAACTATGCTCAGAAAAGGCGGTTGCACTTGAGTGTTATGCCTACAGAAATAAATACAGTTTAAATTATTAACTTTAAGCAGAAAATCGAAGTGCACACACAGTAAAATTATTTAACAGTAAAACGCTGCGGAAATAACAACAGAACCACAGTAAAATGGCTTTTAAAGTACAGTAAGGAAAAACAGTCAAGAGAAAGCCAAAAGATACTTAGAATCAGCAAAAGTCTCTCCTTTTTATTTATTGTGCTGTAATAGTCTGCTGGATACCTAAATAGGATATGTCGAGCTAAAACAAGCACAAACCCATGCAAACATGGGTTTTTAACTCAGAAAGTTTTTAAGGGAATGAAATCAGCCCAAAGCAACCAATACGGTTAATTTCAGAGTTAGAAACCACTCCTCTTGAGACAGATAGGCTGCTCAATGCATACCACTCTCACTGATAAGTAGAACGACCAGGAGCGGCCTTAAGTCAATTGGTGCCCTAGGCAAAACTGCTCCATGGTGCCCCCACCACACTATCCGGTGCCCCCATCTTGGTCTGTCTACATCAATTAAATACTGGAAAAGCATCCCTGCTAGAGCAGTGCCCTAGGCGACAACCTAGTTGGGCTATGCCTAAGGCCGGCTATGAGAACGACTTCCCATTACCACAACAAGGTTTGGACAACTCTGAAACACAAACTAAAGTCATAAAACCAGCAGATCTGGGATCCAGACTTTTCTATTATAGGAAAGGGTGGGAAAATAGCAGTACAGATAGTATTTTTTTTTTTTTTTGCTTTTATGAAATTAAATAGAAAAAAAGCAGTTGAAACAGTAATTATGCAAAGAAAAGGTTGTTGCACTTGAGTGTAATGCCTGCAGTAGTAAATGCAGTTTAAATTATTAGCTTTAAGCAGGAAATCAATGTGTACATACAATAAAATGATTTAACAGTAAAATGCAGCAGAAATAACAAAAGAACCACAGTAAAATGGCTTTTAAAGTGCAATAAGGAAAAATAGTCAAGAGAAAGCCAAAAGTTACTTAGAATCAGCAAAAAGTCTCTCCTTCTCATTTCTGTTGCAGTAACTAGTCTGCAGGATGCCCAAACAACATCGGCCAAGTGAAAAATAGCACAATCCCATGCAAACATGGGTCTTTAACTCAGAAGGTTGAAAGGGATAGAAATCAGCCCAAAACAGACAATAAGGTTAATTTCATAGGTTTATAGGTTCATAGGTAGGTACTAGGCTATTGGCCCTAGGGCCTAAATATGCCTAGCCAAAATTGTACCCTGGCTTTTGCCACCAAAGAAAGTTATTTTCCTGTACCCCTGTCGAGCAGAGCCACAGAAGTGATCCCCGGGGTGAATTTCCTATCTCCCATCCAATCATCAAGATTTTTCTTGAAGAGTGATAATGAGGAGCTTTGTTTGATATAGATAGGTAGTCTGTTCCAGAGTATGGGAAGTCTCTGGGACAGGAATCTATCCCTCCATCATGTTCTGTTTATTGTGGTGACAAGGTTTGGGTCCCTAGAGCATGTAGCAAGGAGGGATTGGGATTTCTTTAAGTGGAGCATGTCCAGCAGCTCTGGGTTTGACATAGCTTTGTATGTTAGGTAGAGATCGCCTCTGAGTAGGCGATATGCGACGGAGTAAAGCTGGAGTTTTTTGAGACTGTCTGTGTAGGGCATCTGTTTTAGGCCAGTAATCCTCTTTGTGAGGTATTTCTGTGGCCTTTCTAGTTGTTGTAGATGTCTTGTGAGGTACATACCAAAAGGGGCGTTGTACTCTATAATGGGTCTAATGAGTGATGAGTAGAGGGGAACAATGACCTCTTTTTTTCTGGATGAGAAACCTTTTGTGATGAAGTGAGCCACATAGAAGCATTTTCTGGCCACTGTGGCGATGTGATTATCAAAGGAGAGACTACTGTCCACCTGTGTCCCAAGGACTCTTATCAGATTTTCAGTGTTAAGTAGACTACCAGCTATGTGGTAGTTCATGGGTACAGAATTTTTACCAAAGGGGATGACAATAGACTTTCTGGCATTGAGCTTCAGGCCATGGCTTTGACATCAGGCATCTGTCTCGGTGAGGCCCTTTTGTAGTATGTCCACATCGTTAGGAGTTTCGATTATGGCTCCTAGTTTGCAGTCATCTGCAAACTTTGTTAGCCAAAGACCTTCTGTGTTAGCCTGTACTTCAGAGAAGTAGATACCAAACAGGAGAGGACCCAGGACTGAACCCTGTGGTACTTCACTTGTCACTGGTCTGAAGTCGTATTTGGAGTCTGCTACTTTCACAGTGTGGGTTCTGTCCATGAGCCAGTTGGCAACCTATCTTGTGTCATAGGGATTTATACCTAGTTTAGTGAGCTTATCTATAATTCCAGACTGGGGGATGGTGTCGAAAGCCTTGGCGAGCTCTAGATAAGCTGTGTGAACCACCTTACCCTCATCTATGGCTTTGGTAACTGCTTCAAAGAAGTCAATCAGGTTTAGGAGACATGATCTGCCTTTTACAAATCCGAACTGGGTAGGGTCCAGAGATTGGAGATTATCAATGTCTTTGTTTATGAGTTCCATGATGATATGTTCCATGGCCTTGCAGACCAGGCTTGTCAGGCTAATGGGCAGTAGTTCTCAGGGTCCGTCGTGGTTCCCCCTTTGTGGAGTGGGATAACCGTCGCAGTGTGCCATTCAGTGGGCACAAAGCCTGAGGTGAGGCTATGATTGAACATGGTACTTAGGTAGGGTGCCAGTTCATTCTGTAGTTCGTGTAAAATACAGCCTGGGATATTGTCAGGTCCCATGGATGCTGTGTTCTTGGCTTTGGAGAGTGTGTTTTTTACCTGTGCAGCCATGATTACAGGAACTTTGCATTCTTCCGGTATAGAGACGGGCCCTCTAGGGGGTGAGGGGGGGGGTAAAGTTAGCACTGAATCTATCTGCCAGGATGTTGGCAATATCAGTTGGTTCTGTATATTTAGTGCCATTGTGCTGTAACTCATAGCAGATCTGAGTGTTGCCATTGAGATTCTTGACATAGCTATAGAATGCTTTGTGGTTGTCTTTAGAGTCAGTGGCAATTTTATTTTCGTAACTAGCTTTGGAGGATTTTATGAGGGATCTCAGCTTCTTACTGAGGTTGACCAAGGAGTTCCTCCAGCCATGAGATTTTACTCTTTTTTGCAACAGTTCTTTCTTCTGTTGTAGAGTTTATTTATGGCAGAGATCCAGCAGATTGGCCTCCTTTTTTTGGAGGAGAGCATCTTGGTTCTATTAGGGATAGCATGATCCATGCACTCATGTAAGTGCTTATAAAGTGCATTTGTGTAGGAATCAGCAGTTGTACCTCTATTGTCCGTCTGCATTGGTGTCATGAAGTTTGCCACTTCTGTCTAAAGAAGTGTGAAGTTGGCTTTGGAGAAGTTTTTTAAGGTGGTTTCCCTAATTGGGGTGGGGGCGGGATGTGGATGTCTAGGGTGATTAGCTTGTAGTTGGATCTGACCAACGAGGAATTGACCTCTGATGTGGAACACCGGTTGCCCATGTTGGTAATGACCAGGTCTAGGATATTGCTGCCCCTGGTGGGGGTGTGAATAAGTTGATCCAAGGCGTTGGAATTTATGAATTCCAGAAAACGTTGAGCAAAAAAATTGGTACATGAGTAGTTTTCCCAGTTAATGGTGGGGTAGTTGAAATCACCCATTATTAGGGTGTTGGGTCGTACCCTAATACTTTCCAGTGTATCAAGAAATGAGGAGTGGGAATCCTGGGGCATGGTGGGGGTTTTGTAGCAAGCTACAATTTGGATTGTGGTCTTGCCCAGAGTTAGTTGCACTTGAATAATCTCGGATGCATTATGCTGTGCAACTAGCCTGGAGGTATAGATATCCTTAATGAATATGGACACACCTCCACCTTTAGTGTTTCATTCCGGGTTAGGTGGCCAAGAGGTGTGGTATAAATTATTGCCTGGTAATGCAGGGTTGCTCTCTGGAGCTTTGGACAAGGTCTCTGTCACTGCACAGATGTTGATGTTCTCCATTTTTAAGGAGTGCCTCGAATGAGTGCATTTTAAGGTTTAGACTTCTAGCATTGAGTAGCATTACCCTCAGATTTTGCTTGATTGTATCTGTTACTGTGGTGAATTTGTCATTTGAACCTTGCCTAAAAAAAGCACTATAAGGTTGGCATGAGCCTTAGCCAGTATCCCTAATCCCAAGGGCGACAGGTGCAGGCCATCTCAATTGGTGAAGTCAATCATTTTGTCCTTGTACTGTGGTATAATTCTCGGTGATGGCAGGATGCTACTCAGGACTAAGGTCATACCTGCCTGGGCTACAAGATCGGAGAGCTCCTCCATGTCTCTTTTCATGTAGTCCAGGGAGGTAAATCTCAGGTCATTCACACCAACATGGACAATGACAGTGTCATATTTGTACTTGTTCTGGAGTGACCTGAGTGCGTGTGTTATGTGGTGGATCCTGGCACCTGACAGGCAGCTGACAGTAATTTTCTCCTTGTTTAGCCTGGTGAGTGGAACATCAGTTTGCCTGACTATAGAGTCACCTATGACTAGAGTGTTGGGTACGTTGTTTTGCCTTATGGGCTGTGGTTGAGTGGCACATTGAGTTTGTGGGCTATGTGTCATTTTGGTTGTGTTGGGGGGTGGAGTTTGCTTGCATTTCTGCTTTGGAGGTCTCTGATGCTTGGGCAGGTTTTTATTGAGAGCCTCTGCGAATGTAGGTGTGTGTTTTGTGTTTCTATGTGTGCGTTTTTGTGGTGTAGGTTTTGTGGGACTATGTGATGAGTGTGGTGTGGTGCAAATGTTTACCTTCTCCTCTTGACTGTCTAGTCCAGTCTTGGATGAAGAGAGCTTTGCTTCCAGTTTGGCTACATAAGTGCATCTCTCACAGGTTGTAGTATTGGGTGGTAGGAGGAGAGGGTTGTCTGTGTACATGAGGCAATTGCTGCATTACCCCAAGATGCCCAGATTCATCAGGTAGACAGGAGAAATCACCAGGAGCTGACCCTTAGACATGCCTGGATAGGTGCTTATTTATTAAGTACTAAAAACTGCTTTCCTCTAGACAAGTGAGGAAAGTTGAGCGCTGTAGTAATTTGCAGCTTATTTAGTGCTTACAATGAGTTCTGAACAAGTGCTGAGTTCAAAGAAACAGATATGAGTGCTGAAACTAGAAAACTGGCTAGTTCTAATAAACAAAATTAAGCTAGAAGGCTTCCCCCCAACACAGAAAGACTTGGGGGCTCAGAAGCCGACAAACAGTCTAGACCACTTACCGGAAAGGCAGGAAACAAGCTTAAACATTTTTTTTCTTTCTCAGATGCTCTCTTTGTTAGAGAGTAGTACTGCCAGAAATCAGAATATGATCTAACTGCACTCAGTTGAGTGAGCAAATGAGATAGGCCCAGAAGGAGTATCCAAACACAAATTTACAAGAGGGGCGGGCAGTTTCAAAGCCACCAAGATTAACACCAAAACAAAAACAGGGACAGTGGGTGGGGAACTAACTGAAAAAACAGAGTCAAAACTTCCAGTTCAAATAATATTCAATACAACACAAATAAATCAATTAAAATGCTGTATTATTTGAAAAAAGTGCAGATAAAAGGTACTTAAATTATCTTACACGTCCAGTTGAATACAGCTAGATCTTAGCCAGCCAAAGCTGAGGTTTTAAGCAGAAAATATTCCAAAATGTACCACTTAAGTAGGCAGTGACAGGATATCAATGAATGAGACTACCCCCACCTGCAATTACTAAGAGGCAATAAAAATCTAGCAAGCACTAACTGAAAAAACAGAATCAAAACTTCCAGTTCAGTTAATATTCAATGCAGAGCTGGAAAGCACTCCTCTTGAGACAGATAGGCTGCTCAATGCTTACCACTCTCACTGCTAAGCAGAAAGATATCCTACTACCATAACAAAGTCTGGACAACTCAGAAACACAAAACAAAGTCCAGAAACCAGAAGATCTGGGATCCAGACTATTCTAGTATAGGAAAGGGTAGGAAATAATCAGTACAGAGACTATTTTTTTTGTTTTTTTTTATGAAATTAAACAGAAAAAAACAATTTAAACAGTAAACATGCACAGAAAAGGCAGTTGCACATGAGTGTGATGCCTATAGTAGTTAATGCAGCTTAAATTATTAACTTTAAGCAGGAAATCAAAGTGCACACACAGTAAAATGATTTAACAGTAGAATGCAGCAGAAATAACAACAGAACCACAGTAAAATGCTTTTAAAGTGCAGTAAGGAAATAATAGTCAAGAGAAAGCCAAAATATACTTAGAATCAACAAAATGTCTATACTTCTCATTTCTGGTGCTGTAATAGTCTGCAGGACACCTAAACAGGATTCACCTTGGTATGACAAGCGCAAACCCATGCAAACATGGGTTTTTTACTTATAAAGTTGAAAGGGATAAAAATCAACCCAAAATGGCCAAAAAAGTTAAGTTAAGAGCTGGAAATCACTTCTCTTGTGACAGATAGTCTGTTCAATGTTTACCCCTCTCACTGATAAGCAGAAAGTATTCCTACTACCATAACAAGATCTGGAGAACTCAGAAACAGAAACTAAAGTCCTGAAACCAGCAGATCTGGGGTCCAGACTATTCTAGTATAGGAAAGGGTGTGAAATGAGCAGTACAGAGAGTATATTTTGTTTTTTTGTTTTTGTTTTTTTATGAAATTTAACAGAAAAAAGCAATTTAAACAGTAACTATGCTCAGAAAAGGCGGTTGCACTTGAGTGTTATGCCTACAGAAATAAATACAGTTTAAATTATTAACTTTAAGCAGAAAATCGAAGTGCACACACAGTAAAATTATTTAACAGTAAAACGCTGCAGAAATAACAACAGAACCACAGTAAAATGGCTTTTAAAGTACAGTAAGGAAAAACAGTCAAGAGAAAGCCAAAAGATACTTAGAATCAGCAAAAGTCTCTCCTTTTTATTTATTGTGCTGTAATAGTCTGCTGGATACCTAAATAGGATATGTCGAGCTAAAACAAGCACAAACCCATGCAAACATGGGTTTTTAACTCATAAAGTTGAAAGCGATAGAAATCAGCCCAAAACAGCCAATAAGGTTAATTTTAGAGCTAGAAACCAGTCCTCTTTAGACAGATAGGCTGCTCAATGCTTACCACTAGCACTGATTAGCAGTAAGACTTCCTACTAGCATAACAAGGTCTGGACAACTCAGAAACACAAACTAAAGTTCTGAAACCAGCAGATCTGGGATCCTGACTATTCTAGTATAGGAAAGGGTGATCTATCTGTACTGCTAGAAGCAATTTAAACAGTAAATATGCACAGAAAAGGCTGTTGCATTTGAGTGTGATGCTTACAGTAGTAAATACAGTTTAAATTATTAACTTTAAGCAGGAAATAAAAGTGCACACACAGTAAAATTATTTACCAGTAAAATGCTGCAGAAATAACAACAGAACCACAGTAAAATGGCTTTTAAAGTGCAATAAGGAAAAACAGTCAAGAGAAAGCCAAAAGATACCTACAATCAGCAAACGTCTCTCCTTCTCATTTCTTGTGCTTGAATACTCTGCAGGACACCTAAACAGGATTAGTCAAGCTAAAACAAGCGCAAACTCATGCAAACATGGGCTTTTAACTCATAAAGTTGAGAATGATAGAAATCAGCTCAAAACAGCCAATAAGGTTAATTTCAGAGCTGGAAAACACTCCTCTTGAGACAGATAGGCTGCTCAATGCTTACCACTCACAAAGATTAGCAGAAAGACTTCCCACTACCATAACAAGGTCTGGACAACTCAGAAACACAAACTAAAGTCCTGAAACCAGCAGATCTGGGATCCTGACTATTCTAGAATAGTAAAGGGTGGGAAACAAGCAGTACAGAGAGTATTTTTTGTTATTTTGCTTTTATGAAATTAAATTAAAAAAAGCAATTGAAACAGTAATTATGCAAAGAAAAGGTTGTTGCACTTGAGTGTGATGCCTGCAGTAGTAAATGCAGTTTAAATTATTAGCTTTAAGTGGGAAATCAAAGTGTATACACAGTAAAATGATTTAACAGTAAAATGCTATTAATTTAAAGTTAATAATTTAAACTGCATTTACTACTATAGGCATCACATTCAAGTGAACAGCCTTTTCTGTGCACATTTACTGTGTAAATTGCTTTTTTCTGGTTAATTTCATAAAAAAAAAAAAAAAAAAAAACATCTGTACTGCTCGTTGGCTACAGTAGTAAATGCAGATTAAATTATTAGCTTTAAGCAGGAAATCAAGGTGCACACACAGTAAAATGATTTAACAGTAAAATGCAGCAGAAATAACAACAGAACCACAGTAAAATGGATTTTAAAGTGCAAGAATATTGTGCTGTAATATTCTGCAGGATGCTCAAACAAGATAAGCTGAGCTAAAACAAGCGCAAACCCACACAAATATGGGTTTTTATATCAGGAAGTTGAAAGAGATATAAATCAGCCAAAAATGGCCAATAAGGTTAATTTCAAAGCTGGAAACCACTTCTCTTGTGACAGATAGGCTACTCAATTTTTACCACTCTCACTGATAAACAGAAAGACTTCCTACAACCATGCCAAAGTCTGGACAACTCAGAAACAGAAACTAAAGTCCTGAAACCAGCAGATCTGGGATCCAGACTACTCTAGTAAAGGAAAGGTTGTAAAATGAGCAGAACAGATAGTATATTTTGTTTTTTTTGTTGTTGTTTGTTTTTATGAAATTTAACAGTAAATATGCACAGAAAAGGCTGTTGCATTTGAGTGTGATGCATACAGTAGTAAATGTAGTTTAAATTATTAACTTTAAGCAGGAAATCAAAGTGCACACACAGTTTTAACTCATAAAGTTGAACGGGATAGAGATCAGCCCAAAATGGACAATAAAGTTAATTTCACAGCTGGAAACCACTTCTCATGTGACAGATAGGCTGCTCAATGTTTACCACTCTCACTGATAAGCAGAAATACTTCCTACTACAATAACAAGGTCTGGACAACTCAGAAACACAAGCTAAAGTCCTGAAACCAGCAGATCTGAGATACAGACTTTTCTAGTATAGGAAAGTGGGTGAAATGAGCAGTACAGATAGTATTTTTTGTTTTTTTTGTTTTTTTATGAAATTAAGCAGAAAAGAGAAATGTAAACAGTAAATATGCACAGAAAATACTGTTGCACTTGAGTGTGATGCCTACAGTAGTAAATGTAGTTTAAATTATTAACTTTAATCAGGAAATCAAAATGCACACAAAGTAAAATGAGTTAGCAGTAAAATGCAGCAGAAATAACAACAGAACCACAGTAAAAAGGCTTTTAAAGTGCAATAAGGAAACACAGTCAAGAAAAACCCAAAAGATACTTAGAATCAGCAAAAGTCTCTCCTTCTCATTTCTGAATCTGTAATAGTCTGCAGGACACACAAACATGACCTGCCAATTTAAAACAAGCGCAAACCAATGCAACCATGTGTTTTTAACTCAGAAAGTTGAAAGGGATATAAATCAGCCCAAAACCGCCAATAAGGCTAATTTTAAAGCTGGAAAGCATTCCTCTTGAGACAGATAGGCTGATAAATGCTTACCCCTTTCAGTGATATGTAAAAAGACTTCCCACTACCATAACAAGGTCTGGACAACTCATAAACACAAACTAAAGTCTTGAAACCAGCAGATTTAAGATCCTGACTATTCTAGTACAGGAAAGGGTGGGAAACAAGCAGTACAGAGAGTATTTTTTTTATGAAATTAAACAGAAAAAAAGGAATTGAAACAGTAAATATGCACAGAAAAGGCTGTTGCACTTCAGTTTGATGCCTATGGTAGTAAATGCAGTTTTACTTATTAGCTTTAAGCAGTAAATCAAAGTCCACACACAGTAAGACATATTAACAATTAAATGCAGTAGAAACAACAACAGAACCACAGTAAAATGACTTTTAAAGTGCAAAAAGGAAAAACAGTCAAGAGAAAGCCAAAAGATACTTTGAATCAGCAAAAGTCTTTCCTTCTCATTTCTGGTGCTGTAATATTCTGCAGGATGCCCAAACAAGATCCACCAAGCTAAAACAACCGCAAACCCATGCAAACACAGGTGTTTAACTCAGAAAATTGAAAGGGATAGAAATAAGCCCAAAATAGCCAATAAGGATAATGTCAGAGCTGGAAACCACTTTTCTTGTGCCAGATAAGCAGCTCAATACTTACCACTCTCACTGATAAGCAGAAAGATTTCCCACTACCATACCAAGGTCTGGACAACTCAGAAACACAAAACAAAGTTGTTAAACCAGCAGATCTGGGATCCAAACTATTCTAGTATAGGAAAGGGTGGGAAATGAGCAGTACAGATAGTATTTTTTGCTTTGCTGTTTTTTTTTTAAATTAAACAGAAAAAAGCAATTTAAACAGTAAATATGCAGAGAAAAGGCGTTGCACTTGAGTGTGATCCCTATAGTAGTAAATACAGTTTAAATTATCAACTTTAAGCATGAAATCAAAATGCACACACAGTAAAATGATTTAACAGCAAAATGATGAAGAAATAACAACAGAATCACAGTAAAATGGATTTTAAAGTGCAATAAGGAAACACAGTCAAGAGAAAGCCAAAAGATACTTAGAATCATCAAAAGTCTCTCCTTCTCATTTCTGGTGCTTTAATAGTCTGCAGGACACCTAAACAGGATTTGTTGAGGTAAAACAAGAGCAAACTCATGCAAACATGGGTTTTTAACTCATAAAGTTGAAAGGGATAGAAATCAGCTCAAAACGGCCAGTAAGGTTAATTTAAGAGCTGGAAATCACTTCTCTTGAGGCAGATAGGCTTCTTAATGTTTACCACTCTCACTGATAAGCAGAAAGACTTCCTACTACTATAACAAGGTCAGGACAACTCAGAAACAGAAACTAAAGTCTTGAAACCAGCAGATCTGGGATCCACACTATTCTAGTACAGGAAACTGTGTGAAATGAGCAGTACAGATAGTATTTTATTTTGTTTTTTATGATATTTAACAGAAAAAAACAATTTAAATAGTAAATATGCACAGAAAAGGCTGCTGCACTTGAGTGTGATGCCTACAATAGTAAATACAGTTTAAATTATTAACTTTAAGCAGGAAATCAAAGTGCACACACAGTAAAGTTATTTAACAGTAAAAATGCTGCAGAAATAATGAGAGAACCACAGTAAAACGGCTTTTAAAGTGCAATAAGGAAAAACAGTCAAGAGAAAGCCAAAAGATACTTAGAATCAGCGAAAGTCTCTCTTTCTCATTTCTTGTGCTGTAATAGTCTGCAGGACACCTAAACAGGATTTGTCGAGCTAAAACAAGCGCAAACCCATGCAAACATGGGTTATTAGCTTGTAAAGTTGAAAGAGATAGAAATCAGCCCAAAGCCAATAAGGTTAATTTCAGTGCTAGAAACAACTCGTCTTGAGACAGATAGGCTGCTCAATGCTTACCACTTGCACTGATTAGCAGTAGGACTTTCCACTACCATAACAAGGTCGGGACATCTCAGAAACACAAACTAAAGTCTTGAAACCATCAGATCTGGGATCCAGACTATTCTACTATAGGAAAGGGTGGGAAACTAGCAGTACAGATAGTATTTTTTGTTTTTTCTTTTATGGAATTAAATAGAAAAAAGCAATTGAAACAGTAATTATGCAAAGAAAAGGTTGTTGCACTTGAGTGTGATGCCTGCAGTAGTAAATGCAGTTTAAATTATTAGCTTTAAGCAGGAAATTAAAGTGTACACACAGTAAATGATTTAACAGTAAAATGCAGCAGAAAAAAAAAAAACAAAAGAACCACAGTAAAATCGCTTTTAAAGTGCAATAAGGAAAAATAGTCAAGAGAAAGCCAAAAGATACTTAGAATCAGCGAAAAGTCTTTCCTTCTCATTTCTGTTGCTGTAATTAGTCTGCAGGACACCCAAACAAGATCCGCTGAGCGAAAAATAGCACAATCCCATGCAAACATGGGTTTTTAACTCAGAAAGTTGAAAGAGATAGAAATCAGCCCAAAACAGACAATAAGGTTGATTTCAGAGCTAGAAAGCACTCCCCTTGAGACAGATAGGCTGCTCAATGCTTACCACTCTCACTGATAAGCAGAAATACTTCCCTCTACCATAACATGGTCTGCACAACCCAGAAACACAAACTAAAGTCCTGAAACCAGCAGATGTGGGATCCTGACTATTCAAGTATAGGAAAGGATGGGAAACAAGCAGTACAGAGAGTATTTTTAGTTTTTTTGTTTTTTTATGAAATTAAACAGAAAAAGTAATTGAAACAGTAAATATGCACAGAAAGGGCTGTTGCACTTGAGTTTGATGCCTACAATAGTAAGTGCAGTTTAACCTATTAGCTTTAAACAGGAAATCAAAATCCACACACAGTAAAACAATTTAACAGTTAAATGCAGTAGAAATAACAACAGAACCACAGTAAAATGGCTTTTAAAGTGCAACAAAGAAAAACAGTCAAGAGAAAACCAAAAGATACTTAGAATCAGCAAAAGTCTCTCCTTCTCATTTCTGGTACTGTAATTAGTCTGCAGGGTGCCCAAACAAGATCCGCCAAGCTAAAACAAGGGCTAACCCATGCAAACATGGGTTTTTAATTCAGAAAGTTGAAAGGGGTAGAAATCAGCCCAAAATAGCCAATAAGGTTAATTTCAGAGCTGGAAACCACTTTTCTTGTTCCAGATAGGCTGCTGAATCCTTACCACTCTCACTGATACACAGAAAGACTTCCCACTACCATACCAAGGTCTGCACAACTCAGAAACACAAAACAAAGCCCTGAAACCAGCAGCTTTGGGATCCAGACTATTCTAGTATAGGAAAGGGTGGGAAACAAGCAGTACAGATGGTATTTTTTTTTTAATTAAACAGAAAAAAGCAATTTAAACAGTAAATATGCATTGAAAAGGCTGTTGCACTTGAGTGTGATGCCTACAGTAGTAAATGCAGTTTAAATTATTAGCTTTAAACAGGAAATCAAAGTGCAAAAACAGTAAAATGATTTAACAGTAAAAAGCAACAGATATAACAACAGAACCACAGTAAAACGGCTTTTAAAGTGCAATATCGAAAAAAGTCAAGAGAAAGCCAAAAGATAATTAGAATCAGCAAAAGTATCTCCTTTTCAATTCTGGTGCTGTAATAGTCTGCAGGATGCCCAAACAGGATCCACCAATCTAAAACAAGCTCAAACCCATGCAAACACAGGCTTTTAACCCAGAAAGTTCAAAGGGATAGAAATCAGCCCAAAACAGAAAAAAAGTTAATTTCATAGCCGGAAAGCACTCCTCTTGAGACAGATAGGCTGCTCAATGCTTACCACTCACACTGATAAGCAGACAGACTTCCCACTACCCCAACAACATCTGGACAACACAGAAACACAAACCAAAGTCCTGAAACCAGCAGATCTGGGATCAACACTATTCTAATACAGGAAAGAATTTGAAACGAGCAGTACAGATAGTATTTTTTTTGTTTTTTTTTTATGAAATTAAAAAGAAAAAAGCAATTGAAATAATAAGTATGCACAGAAAAGGCTGTTGCACATGAGTGTGACACCTACAGTAGTAAATGCAGTTTAAATTATTAGCTTTAAGCAGGAAATCAACATGTACACAAAGAAAAACAATTTAACAGTAAAAAGCAGCAGAAATAACAACAGAACCACAGTAAAATTGCTTTTAAAGTGCAATAAGAAAAAATAGTCAAGAGAAAGCAAAACGATACTTAGAATCAGCAAAAAAGTCTCTACTTCTCATTTCTGGTGCTGTAATTAGTCTGCAGGATGCCCAAACAAGATCCAGCGAGCTAAAACAAGGGCAAACCCACGCAAACACAGGTTTTTAACTCAGAAAGTTGAAAAGGATAGATATCAGCCAAAAATGGCCAAAAAGGTTAATTTCAGAGCTGGAAACCACTAATCTTGTGCCAGATAGTCTGCTCAATGTTTACTATTCTCATTGAGAAGCAGAAAGAATTCCCACTACCACAACAAGGTCTGGCCAACTCAGAAAAAAAAAATAATGTCCTAAAATCAGCAGATCTGGGATCCAGACTATTCTTGTATAGGAAAGCGTGGGAAACAAGCATTACAGATGGTATTTTTTTTATGAAATTAAACAGAAAAAAGCTATTTAAACAGTAAATATGCACAGAAAAGGCTGCTGCACTTGAGTGTGATCCCCACAGTAGTAAATGCAGTTTAAATTATTACCTTTAAGCAGGAAATCAAAGTGAACGCACAGTAAAATTATTTAACAGTAAAATGCTGCAGAAATAACAACAGAACCACAGTAAAATGGCTTTTAAAGTGCAATAAGGAAAAACAGTCAAAAGAAAGCCAAAAGATACTTAGAATCAGCAGAAGTCTCTCCTTCTCATTTCTGGTGCTGTAATAGTCTGCACGACACCCAAACAGGATTAGTCGAGCTAAAACAAGCACACACCCACACAAACATGGGTTTTTAAGTCATAAAGTTGAACGGGATAGAAATCAGCCCAAAATGGCCAATAAAGTTAATTTCACAGCTGGAAACCACTTCTCATGTGACAGATAGGCTGCTCAATGTTTACCACTGTCTGCTCAATGTTTACCACTCTCACTGATAAGCAGAAAGACTTCCTACTACAATAATAAGGTCTGGACAACTCAGAAACACTAACTAAAGTCCTGAAACCAGCAGATCTGGGATACAGACTTTTCTAGTATAGGAAAGTGGGTGAAATGAGCAGTACAGATAGTATTTTTTGTTTTTTTGTTTTTTTATGAAATTAAGCAGAAAAGAGAAATTTAAACAGTAAATTTGCACAGAAAAGACTGTTGCACTTGAGTGTGATGCCTACAGTAGTAAATGTAGTTTAAATTATTACCTTTAATCAGGAAATCAAAATGCACACAAAGTAAAACAAGTTAGCAGTAAAATGCAGCAGAAATAACAACAGAACCACAGTAAAAAGGCTTTTAAAGTGCAATAAGGAAACAGTCAAGAAAAAGCCAAAAGATACTTAGAATCAGCAAAAGTCTCTCCTTCTCATTTCTGAAGCTGTAATAGTCTGCAGGACACACAAACATGACCTGCCAATCTAAAACAAGCGCAAACCAATGTAACCATGTGTTTTTAACTCAGAAAGTTGAAAGGGATATAAATCAGCCCAAAACAGCCAATAAGGCTAATTTTAAAGCTGGAAAGCATTCCTCTTGAGACAGATAGGCTGCTAAATGCTTACCCTTTTCAGTGATATGCAGAAAGACTTCCCATTACCATAACAAGGTCTGGACAACTCAGAAACACAAACTAAAGTCCTGAAACCAGCAGATTTAAGATCCTGACTATTCTAGTATAGGAAAGGGTGGGAAACAAGCAGTACAGAGAGTATTTTTTTTAATGAAATTAAACAGAAAAAAAGGAATTGAAATAGTAAATATGCACAGAAAAGGCTGTTGCACTTCAGTTTGATGCCTATGGTAGTAAATGCAGTTTTACTTATTAGCTTTAGGCAGTAAATCAAAGTTCACACACAGTAAAACATATTAACAGTTAAATGCAGTAGAAACAACAACAGAACCACAGTAAAATGGCTTTTAGAGTGCAAAAAGGAAAAACAGTCAAGAGAAAGCCAAAAGATACTTTGAATCAGCAAAAGTCTTTCCTTCTCATTTCTGGTGCTGTAATATTCTGCAGGATGCCCACACAAGATCCACCAAGCTAAAAATAACGCAAACCCATGCAAACACAGGTGTTTAACTCAGAAAGTTGAAAGGGATAGAAATAAGCCCAAAATAGCCAATAAGGATAATGTCAGAGCTGGAAACCACTTTTCTTGTGCCAGATAAGCAGCTCAATGCTTACCACTCTCACTGATAAGCAGAAAGATTTCCCACTACCATACCAAGGTCTGGACAACTCAGAAACACAAAACAAAATTGTTAAACCAGCAGATCTGGGATCCAAACTACTCTAGTATAGGAAAGGGTGGGAAATGAGCAGTACAGATGGTATTTTTTTTTTTTTTTTTTTTTTTAAATTAAACAGAAAAAAGCAATTTAAACAGTAAATATGCAGTGAAAAGGCGTTGCACTTGAGTTTGATCCCTATAGTAGTAAATGCAGTTTAAATTATTAACATTAAGCATGAAATCAAAGTGCACACACAGTAAAATGATTTAACAGCAAAATAATGAAGAAATAATAACAGAATCACAGTAAAATGGCTTTTAAAGTGCAATAAGGAAACACAGTCAAGAGAAAGCCAAAAGATACTTAGAATCATCAAAAGTCTCTCCTTCTCATTTCTGGTGCTATAATAGTATGCAGGACACCTAAACAGGATTTGTTGAGGTAAAACAAGAGCAAACTCATGCAAACATGGGTTTTTAACTCATAAAGTTGAAAGGGATAGAAATCTGCTCAAAACGGCCAGTAAGGTTAATTTAAGAGCTGGAAATCACTTCTCTTGAGGCAGATAGGCTCCTTAATGTTTACCACTCTCACTGATAAGCAGAAAGACTTCCTACTACCATAACAAGGTCTGGACAACTCAGAAACAGAAACTAAAGTTTTGAAACCAGCAAATCTGGGATCCACACTATTCTAGTATAGGAAAGTGTGTGAAATGAGCAGTACATATAGTATTTTTTTGTTTGTTTTTTTATGAAATTTAACAGAAAAAAGCAATTTAAATAGTAAATATGCACAAAAAAGGCTGCTGCACTTGAGTGTGATGCATACAATAGTAAATACAGTTTAAATTTTTAACTTTAAGCAGGAAATCAAAGTGCACACACTGAAAATTATTTAACAGTAAAAATGCTGCAGAAATAACAAGAGAACCACAGTAAAATGGCTTTTAAAGTGCAATAAGGAAAAACAGTCAAGAGAAAGCCAAAAGATACTTAGAATCAGCAAAAGTCTCTCCTTCTCATTTCTTGTGCTGTAATAGTCTACTGGACACCTAAACAGGATTTGTCGAGCTAAAACAAGTGCAAACCCATGCAAACATGGGTTATTAGCTCGTAAAGTTGAAAGAGATAGAAATCAGCCTAAAGCCAATAAGGTTAATTTCAGTGCTAGAAACAACTCGTCTTGAGACAGATAGGCTGCTCAGTGCTTACCACTTGCACTGATTAGCAGTAAGACTTCCCACTACCATAACAAGGTCGGGGCAACTCAGAAACACAAACTAAAGTCCTGAAACCATCAAATCTGGGATCCAGACTATTCTACTATAGGAAAGGGTGGGAAACTAGCAGTACAGATAGTATATTTTGTTTTTTTGCTTTTATGAAATTAAATAGGAAAAAGCAATTGAAACAGTAATTATGCAAATAAAAGGTTGTTGCACTTGAGTGTGATGTCTACAGTAGTAAATGCAGTTTAAATTATTAGCTTTAAGAAGGAAATCAAAGTGCACACACAGTAAAATGATTTAACAGTAAAATGCAGCAGAAAAAACAAAAGAACCACAGTAAAATCGCTTTTAAAGTGCAATAAGGAAAACATAGTCAAGAGAAAGCCAAACGATACTTAGAATCAGCAAAAAGTCTCTCCTTCTCATTTCTGTTGCTGTAATTAGTCTGCAGGATGCCCAAACAAGATCTGCCAAGTGAAAAATAGTTCAATCCCACGCAAACATGGGTTTTTAACTCAGAAAGTTGAAAGAGATAGAAATCATCCCAAAACAGACAATAAGGTTAATTTCAGAGCTGGAAAGCACTCCTCTTGAGACAGATAGGCTGCGCATTGCTTACCACGCTCACTGATAAGCAGAAATACTTCCCATTACCACAACAAGGTCAGGACAACAGAGAAACACAAACTAAAGTCCTGAAACCAGCAGATCTGTGATCCTGACTATTCTAGTATAGGAAATGGTTGGAAACGAGCAGTACAGAAATTATTTTTTGTTTTTTTATGACATTAAACAGAAAAAAAGTAATTGAAACATTAAATATGCACCGAAAAGGCTGTTGCACTTGAATGTGATGGCTACAGTAGTAAATTCAGATTAAATTATTAGCTTTAAGCAGGAAATCAAGGTGCACACACAGTAAAATGATTTAACAGTATTATGCAGTAGAAATAACAACAGAACCACAGTAAAATTGATTTTAAAGTGCAATAAGGAAAAGTAGTCAAAAGAAAGCCAAAAGATACTTAGAATCAGGAAAAGTCTTTCCTTCTCCTTTCTTGTGCTGTAATATTCTGCAGGACGCTCAAACAAGATAAGCCAAGCTAAAACAAGCACAAACCCACACAAATACGGGTTTTTATATCAGAAAGTTGAAAGGGATATAAATCAGCCAAAAATGGCCAATAAGGTTAATTTCAGAGCTGGAAACCACTTCTCTTGTGACAGATAGGCTGATCAATTTTTACCACTCTCACTGATAAGCAGAAAGACTTCCTACAACCATGCCAAAGTCTGGACAACTCAGAAACAGAAACTAAAGTGCTGAATCCAGCAGATCTGGGATCCAGACTATTCTAGTATAGGAAAGGGTGTGAATTGAACAGTACAATTTTTTTTTTGTTTTTTTTTTATGAAATTTAACAGAAAAAAGCAATTTAAACCGTAAATATCTACAGAAAATGCTGTTGCACTTGAGTGTGATGCCTACAGTAGTAAATGCCATTAAAATTATTACATTTAAGCAGGAAATCAAAATGCACACAAAGTAAAATGATTTAGCAGTAAAATGCTGCAGAAATAACAACAGAACCACAGCAAAATGGCTTTTAAAGTGCAATAAGGAAACATAGTCAAGAGAAAGCTAAAAGATGCTTAGAATAAGCAAAAGTCTCTTTTTCTCATTTTTGGTGTTATAATTGTCTGCAGGACGCCCAAACAGGATCCGCCAAACTAAAACAAGCGCAAACTCATGCAAACATGGGTTTTTAACTCAGAAAGTTGAACGGAATAGAAATAAGCCCAAAACAGTCAATAAGGTTAATTTCAGAGCTGGAAAGCACTCCTCTTGAGACAGATTGATGGTTCAATGCTTACCACTCTCACTGATAAGCAGAAAGACTTCCCACTAGCATAACAAGGTCTGGACAACTCAGAAACACAAACTAAAGTCCTGAAACCAGCAGATGTGTGATCCTGACTATTCAAGTATAGGAAATGGTGTGAAATGAGCAGTACAGAGAGTATGTTTTGCTTTTTTTATGAAATTAAACAGAAAAAAGCAATTGAAACAGTAAATATGCACATAAAAGGCTGTTGCACTTGAGTGTGACACCTACTGTAGTAAATGCAGTTTAAATTTTTAACATTAAGCAGAAAATAAAAGTGCACACACAGTGAAATGATTTAACCGGAAATTGCAGCAGAAATTACAATAGAACTAGACCAAAATTACTTTCAAAGTGAGATAAGCAACAACAGTCAAGAGAAAGCCAAAAGATACTTAGAATCAGCAAAAAGTCTCTCCTTCTCTTTTACGGTAATGTAATAGTCTGTAGGACACCCAAAGAGGATCCACTGAACTAAAACAAGTGCAAACCTGTGCAAAGATGGGTTATTAACTCAGAAAGTTGAAAGGGATAGAAATCAGCCCAAAACAGCCAATAAGGTTAATTTCTGAGCTGGGCACCACTACTCTTGCGACAGATAGGCTGCTCAAAGCTTACCACTCTCACTGATAAGCAGAAAGACTTCCAGCTACCACAACAAGGTCTGAACAACTCAGAAACACAAACTAAAAACCAGCAGATTGGGGATCTGCACTATTCTAGTATAGGAAAGAGCAGGAAAAAAGCAGCACATAGTATTTTTTTTTGTTTTTTATGAAATTAAACAGAAAAATGCTATTTAAACAGTAAAAAATGTACAGAAAAGGCTGTCCCACTTGAGTGTGTTGCCTACAGTGGTAAATGCATTTTAAATTATAAACTGTAAGCAGGAAATCAAAGTGCACACACAGTAAAATGATTTAACAGTAAAATGCTGCAGAAATAATAGAACCACAGTAAAATGGCTTTTAAATTGCGATAAGCAAAATCAGTTAAAAAAGCCAAAAGATACTTTGAATCAGTAAAAAGTCTCTCCTTCTCGTTTCTGGTGCTATAATAGTCTGCAGGACTCCCAAACAGGATCCGCTGAGCTAAAACAAGTGCAAACCCATGCAAACACATGTTTTTAACTCAGAAAGTTGAAAGGGTTAGACAGCAGACCAAAATGGCCAGTAAGGTTAATTTCACAGCTGGAAACCATTCCTTTTATGACAGGCTACTCAATGTTTACCACTCTCAGTGATAAGCACAAAGTTTTCCCACTACCACAACAAGGTCTGGAAAACTCAGAAACACAAACTAAAGTCCTGAAACCAGCAGATCTGGGGTCTGGACTATTGTAGTATAGGAAAGGGTGGGAAACTAGGGGTCTACTTTAGTTTAGCAAACGATCAGATAATCTAACGCTGTTAGTTCAAACACTAAATGTCGAATTGGCAAAATAGCAAACGGAGGGAACACCGAATATTTTCCCAGGAAAAAAAATCACTGGGCCGGCCGTCTGTGTTTTGCTGTTTCCTTCACTGTAATGCCTTCTTGGAGTTGGTATATTTAAGTATGGTGGGTGTGGGGGACACAGCGCCCCACATGGAGGGGGTCAAGCCCCCCACTTCATTTAGTGTTTAGTGTTTTTCTTTTTTTGGGAACGATTTTTTCCCTGGGAAAAAATCGCTGTTCTGGTTGTTCGCTGTTTTAGTTTTCGCACTTTCTGGGTCGATATAACAATGTTCGATCATCTTATCATTCTTTGTTATAATATAGACCCAGAAATGGGCAGTACTGATAGTATTTTTTTGCTTCTTTCTTTGTTTTGTTATGAAATTAAAGAGAAAAAAAACAATTTAAACAGTAAATATGCTTAGAAATGGGTGTCACACTTGAGTGTAATGTCTGCAGTAGTAAATGCAGTTTAAATTATTAACTTTAAGGAGGAAATCAAAGTGCACACACCGTAAAATGATTTAATAGTAAAATGCAGCAGAAATAACAACAGAACCAGAGTAAAACGGCTTTTAAAGTGCGATAAGCAAAAACAGTCAAGAGAAAGCCAAAAGATACTTTGAATCAGTAAAAAGTCTCTCCTTCTCATTTCTGGTGCTGTAATAGGCTGCTGGATACTCAAATAGGATCCACTGAGCAAAAACAATTGAAAAATGGGTTTTTAATTCAAGAAGTTGAAAGGGATAGAAATCAGCCCAAAACAGCAAATAAGGTTAATTTTACAGCTGGAAACCACTCTTCTTGTGACAGATAGGCTGTTCAATGCTTGCCACTCTCAGTGATAAGCAGAAAGAATTCCCAACACCACAACAAGGTCTGGAGAACTCAGAAACACAAACTGAAGTCCTGAAACCAGCAGATCTGGGATCCAAAATAGTTTAATACATGAAAGGGCTTCAAACGAGCAGTACAGATACTATTTTTTTTGAGGGTTTTTTTTTTTATGAAACTAAACAGAAAAAAGCAATTTAAACAGTAAATATGCACGGAAAAGGCTGTCACCCTTGAGTGTGATGCCTACAGTACTAAATGCAGTTTAAGTTAACTTTAAGCAGGAAATCAAAGTGCACATACAGTAAAACAATTTAACAGCAAAATGCAGAAGAAATAACAACAGAACCACAATGAAATGACTTTTAAAGTGTGATAAACAAAAACAGTCAAGAGAAATCCAAGAGATACTTAGAATCAGCAAAAAGTCTCCCCTTCTCTTTTCTGGTGCTTTAATAGTCTGCAGGATACCTGAAAAGAATCCACCAAGCTAAAAAAAAAAGCACAAACCATGCAAACATGTGTTTTTAACTTAGTAAGTTGAAAGGTATAGAAATCAGCCCAAAATGGCCAATAAGGTTAATTTCAGAGCTAGAAACCACTCCTCCTATGACAGACAGGGTGCACAATGCTTACCACTCTCACTGATAAGCAGAAAGACTTCTTCCTATGAAAACAAGCTTTGGAGAACTCAGAAACACAAACTAAAGTCTGGAAACCAGCAGATCTGGGGTCCAGACTATTCTAGTATAGGAAAGGGTGGGAAACAAGGGGTATAATTTAGTTTAGCAAGCAATCAGATGAGCAAATGCTGTTAATTCAAACACTAAATGTCGAATCAGTAAAATAGCGAATGGCCAGAACAGCAAATTTTTTCCCAGGGAAAGAAATTGCTGGGCCAGCCATCAAGGTTGTGTCATTTCATTCACTGTAGTGCAATCTTGGAGTTGGTATATTTAAGTATGGCAGGTGTGACAGACACAGCCTCCCACATGGGGGTGTGTAGGGGAGAAGCCCCCCACTTCATTTAGTGTTTAGTGTTTTTCTTTTTTTTTTTGGAACAGCAATTTTGTTCCCTGGGAAAAAAATCACCATTCTGGTTGTTCGCTGTTTTGAGTTTTCACACTTTAGGGGTCGATATAATAACGTTCGATCATCTGATCATTCTTTGTTATAATATAGACCCAGAAATGAGCAGTACAGATAGCATTTTTTTTATGAAATTAAACAGAAAAAAAAATTTAAACAGTAAATATGCACAGAAATGGCTGTCACACTTGAGTGTGATGCCTACAGTAGTAAATGCAGTTTAAATTATTAACTTTAAGGAGGAAATCAAAGTGCACACACAGTAAAATGATTTAACAGTAAAACACAACAGAAATAACAGCAGAACCGCAGTAAAATGGCTTTTAAAGTGTGATAAGCAAAAACAGTCAAGAGAAAACCAAAAGATACTTAAAATCAGCAAAATGTCTCTCCTCATTTCTGGTGCTGTAATAGTCTGCAGGATGCCCAAACAGGATCCACCAAGCTAAAACAAGCACAAACCATGCAAACACAGGTTTTTAAATCAGAAAGATGAAAGGGGATATAAATCAGCCCAAAATGGCAAATAAGATTAATTTCAGAGCTGGAATATCACTCCTCTTGTGAAAGATAGGCTGCTCAATGCTTAATATTCTCACTGATAAACAGAAAGACTTCCCACTATCACAACAAGGTCTGGACAACTCAGAAAAACAAACTAAGGTCCTGAAACCAGCACATCTGGAATCCAGACATACTAGTATAGGAGAGGGTGGGAAACAAGCAGTGCAGATAGTATTTTTTTTTTGTTTTTTTATGCAATTAAACAGAAAAAATAATTTAAACAGTAAACATGCAAGGAAAAGGCTGTCACCCTTGAGTGTGACACCTACAGTAGTAAATGCAGAAAGAAATCAAAGTGCACCAACAGTAAAATGATTTAACAGTAAAATGCTGAATAAATAACAGAACCAAAGGAAAATGACTTTTAAAGTGCGTTAAGCAAAAACAGTGAAGAGAAAGCCAAAAGATAACTAGAATCAGCAAAAAGTCTCTCCTTCTCATTTCTGGTGCTGCAATACTCTGCAAGATGCCCATACAGAATCCACCAATGAAAAACATGCGCAAACCCATGCAAACATGGGTTTTTAACTCAGAAAGTCAAAAGGGATAGAAATCAGCCCAAAACAGCCAATAAGGTTGACTTCAGAGCTGGAGACCACTCCTCTTGTGACACATAAGCTGCTCAATGCTTACCACTCTCACTAATAACCAGAAATACTTCTCACTATCAAAACAAGGTCTGCACAACTCAGAAACAGAAACTAAAATCCTGAAACCAGCAGATCTGGGATCCAGACTATTCTGGTATAGGAAAGAGTGGGAAACAAGCAGTAGATATAATTTTTTATTTATTTATTTTTTTATGAAATTAAACAGAAAAAAGAATTTAAACATTAAATATGCACAGAAAAAGCTCTTGCACTTGAGTGTGATACCTACTGTAGTAAATGCAGCTTAAATAAATAACATTAAGCAGGAAATCAAAGTGCACAGACAGTGAAATGATTTAACAGTAAAATGCAGCAGAAATAACAATAGAACCAGAGTAAAACTGCTTTTAAAGTGTGATAAGCAAAAACAGTCAAGAGAAAGCCAAAAGATACTTTGAATCAGCAAAATGTCTCTCCTTCTCATTTCTGTTTCTGTAATAGTCTGCAAGATGCCCAAACAGGATCCACCGAGCTAAAACAAGTGCAAACCTATGTAAAGAGGGTTTTTTAACTCAGAAAGTTGAAAGGGATAGCAATAAGCAGAAAGACTTCCCCCTATCAAAACAAGGTCTGAACAACTCAGAAACACAAACTAAAAACCAGCAGATCTGGGATCTGGACTGTTCTAGTATAGGAAAGGGCGGGAAACAAGCAGTACAAATAGTATTTTTTTTATGAAGGTAAACAGAAGAAAGCAATTTAAACAGTAAAAATGCAAAGAAAAGGCTGTCCCACTTGATTGTAATGCCTACACTAGCAAATGCAGTTTAAAGTATTAACTGTAAGCAGAAATTCAAAGTGAACACAAAGTATAATGCAGCAGAAATAATAACACAACCGCAGTAAAATGGCTTTTACAGTGCGATAAGCAAAAACAGTCAAGAAAAAGCCAAAAGATGCTTAAATTCAGCCAAAAGTCTGTCCTTCTTGTTTGTGGTGCTATAATAGCCTGCTGGATGCCCAAACAGGATCCACTTAGCTAAAACAAGTGCAAATATGGGTTTTTACCTCAAAATGTTGAAAGGGATAAAAATCAGCCCAAAACAGCCAATAAGGTTAATTTCAGAGCTGGAAACCACTCCTCTTGTGACAGATAGGCTACTCAATGCTTACCACTCTCACTGATAAGCAGAAAGACTTCCCACTACCACAAAAAGTTCTGGAGAACTCAGAAACACAAACTAAAGTCCTGAACCCAGCAGATCTAAGATCCGGAATGCTTTAGTGTAGGAAACGGCTGCTATGAGCAGTACAGATAGTATTTTTTTTTTATGAAATTAAACAGAAAAAAGCAATT
Source organism: Protopterus annectens (assembly GCF_019279795.1). Classification (NCBI taxonomy): domain Eukaryota; kingdom Metazoa; phylum Chordata; order Ceratodontiformes; family Protopteridae; genus Protopterus; species Protopterus annectens. Next base: position 1,400,535,263 of record NC_056739.1, on the reverse strand, counting down.
TAAACAGTAAATATGCACAGAAATGGCTGTCACCCTCAAGTGTGATTCCTACAGTAGAAATGCAGTTAAAATTAACTTTAGGGAGGAAATCAAAGTGCACACACTGTAAAATGATTTAACAGTAAAATGCAGGAGAAATAACAACAGAACCAAAGGAAAATGACTTTTAAAGTGCGATAAGCAAAAACAGTGAAAAGAAAGCTGTTAAATCATTTTACTGTCTGTGCACTTTGATTTTCTTCTGCATTTACTACTGTGGGTGTCACTCAAGGGCAACAGCCTTTTCTGTACATATTTACTGTTTAAACTGATTTTTTCTGTTTAATTTCATAAAAAACAAAACAACAAAAAATACTATCTGTACTGCTTGTTTCCCGCCCATTCATATACTAGAATATTCTGGATGCCAGATCTGCTGGTTTGAGGACTTTAGTTTGTATTTCAGAGTTGTCCAGACTTGTTTGGGTAGTGGGAAGCCTTTCTGCTTATCAGTGAAAGTGGTAAGCATTGAGCAGCATATCTGTCACAAGAGGAGTGGTTTCCAGCTCTAAAATTAACCTTATTGGCCATTTTGGGCTGATTTTTATCCCTTTCAACTTCTGCATTAAAAACCTGTGTTTGTGCAGGTTTGCACTTGTTTTAGCTTGCCGGATCCTGGTTGTGTGTTTTGCACCAGAAACGAGAAGGAGAGACTTTTTGCTGATTCTAAGTATATTTTGGCTTTCTCTTGATGGTTCTTGCTCATCACACTTTAGAAGCTGTTTTTCTCTAGTTCTGTTGTTATTTCTGCTGCATTTTTTTGTAAATCATTTGACTGAGTGCTCTTTGATTTTCTGCTTAAAGATAATGATTTAAACTAATTTTACTACTGTAGGCATTAAACTCAAGTGTGACAGCCTTTTCTGTGCATATTTACTGTTTAAATTGCTTTTTTCTGTTTAGTTTCATGGAAAGAACAAAAAAAAAAAATACTATCTGTACTGCTCGTTTCCTGCCCTTTCCTAAATTACAATAGCCGGATCACAGATATGCTGGTTTCAGGACTTTAGTTTGTGTTTCTGAGTTGCCCAGACCTTATTGTTGCAGTGGGATGTCTTTCTGCTTATAAGTGAGACAAGTGGACAAATCAGAAACAAAAATTAAAGTCCTGAAACCAGCACATCTGGGAAACAGACTATTCTAGTATAGGATAGGGTGAGAAACAAGCAGTACAGATAGTATTTTTTTGTTTTTTATATCTGTTGCAAGAGGAGTGCATTCCAGCTCAGAAATTAACCTTATTGGCTATTTTGTGCTGATTTCTATTACTTTCAACATTCTGAGTTAAAAACCCATGTTTGCACAGGTTTACACTTGTTTTAGCTCGGTGAATCCTGTTTGGGCATCCTGTAGACTATTACAGCACCAGAAACAAGAAGGAGAGACTTTTTGCTGATTTAAGTATCTTTTGGCTTTTTCTTGACTGTTTTTGCTTATCACACTTTAAAAGCTGTTTTTCTCTTGTTTTGTTGTTTTTTTCTGCTGCATTTTACTGTTAAATCATTCTACTGTGTTTGCACTTTGATTTCCTCCTGAAAGTTAATTATTTAAACTGCATTTACTACTGTAGGCATCATTAAGTGTGACAGCCTTTTCTGTGCATATTTACTGTTTATTTTTTTTCTGTTTAATTTCATAAAAAAAATACTATCTGCACTGCTCATTTCCTACCCTTTTCTATACTATACTAGTTCGGACCCCAAATCTGCTTGTTTCAGGACTTTACTTTGTGTTTCTGAGTTGTGCAGACCTTGTTGTGGTAGTGGAAAGTCTTTCTGCTTATCAGTGAGAGTGGTAAGCAATGAGCAGCTTATGTGTCACAGGAGGAGTGGTTTCCAGCTCTGAAATGCACCTTATTGGCTGTTTTTGGCTGATTACTATCCCTTTCACCTTTCTGAGTTAAAAACGCATGTTTGCATGGTTTTGCACTTGTTTTAGCTAGGTGGATCTTCTTTGGGTGTCCTGCAGGCTATTGCAGCACCAAAAACGAGAAGGAGAGACTATTTGCTGATTCTAAGTATCTGTTGCTTTCTCTTGACTGTTTTTGCTTATCGCACTTTAAAAGACATTTTCCTTTGGTTCTGTTGTTATTCCTCCTGTATTTCACTGTTAAATCATTTTACTGTGTGTGCATTTTGATTTCCTACTGCATTTATTACTGTAGGTGTCACTCTGAAGGGCAACAACATTTTCCATGCATATTTACTGTTAAATTGCTTTTTCCTGTTTAAGTTCACAAAATAAAAATACAAAAAATAAAACAAAAAAAATACTATCTGTACTGCTTGATTCCCACCCTATCTTATACTAGAATAGTCCGTATCCCAGATGTGCTGGTATCAGGACTTTAGTTTGTGTTTCTGAGTTGTCTAGACCTTGTTGTGGTTGTGGGAAGTCTTCCTGTTTATCAGTGAGAGTGTTAAGCATTGAGCAGCCTATCTTTCACAAGAGGAGTAGATTCCAGCTCTGAAATTAACCTTATTTGCCATTTTGGCCTGATTTCTATACCTTTCAACTTTCTGAGTTAAAAATCCGTGTTTGCATGGTTTGTGCTTGTTTTAGCTTGGCTGATCCTGTTTGGGCATCCTGCAGACTATTACAGCACCAGAAACAAGAAGGAAATACTTTTTGCTGATTTTAACTATCTTTTTGCTTTCTCTTGACTGTTTTTGCTTATCACAATTTAAAAGCAGTTTTACTGTGGTTCTGTTGTTATTTTTGTTGCATTTTACTGTTAAATCATTTTATTTTGTTTACACTTTGATTTCCTGCTTAAAGTTAATAATTTAAACTGCATTTACTGCTACAGGCATCACACTCAAGTGTGACAGCCGTTTCTGTGCATATTTACTGTTTAAATTGCCTTTTTTCTATTTCATTTCATAAAAAACAAAAAAACAAAAGAATACTATCTGTACTGCTTGTTTTCTGCCCTTTCCTATACTAGAATAGTCTGTATCCCAGATCTGCTGGTTTGAGGATTTTAGTTTGTTTTTCAAAATTGTCCAGACGTTGTTTTGGTAGTGGTAGTGGTTTCCAGCTCTAAAATTAACCTTATTGGCCGTTTTGTGCTAATTTCTATCCCTTTCATCTTTCTGAGTTCAAAACCCATGTTTGCAAGAGTTTGCAATTGTTTTAGCTCGGCGGATCCTGTTTGGGCATCCTGTAGACTATTATAGCACCAGAAATGAGGAGAGACCTTTTGCTGATTTAAGTATCATTTGGCTTTTCCTTGAAGTTTTTTGGTTATCGCACTTTAAAAGCCATTTTACTAAAAAATAATATCTGTACTGCTTGTTTCCTGCCCTTTTCTATACTAAAATAGTCCGGACCCCGGATCTGTTGGCTTCAGGACTTAAGTTTGTTTTTCTGAGTTGTGCAGACCTTGTTGTGGTAGTGGGAAGTCTTTCTGCTTATCAGTGAGAGTGGTAAGCAATGAGCAGCTTATGTGTTGCAAGAGGAGTGGTTTCCAGCTCTGAAATGAACCTTATTGGCTGTTTTTTGCTGATTTCTATCCCTTTCAACTTTCTGAGTTAAAAACACGTGTTTGTGTATGTTTGCGCTTGTTTTAGCTTGGTGGATCCTGTTTGGGTGTCCTGAAGACTACTGCAGCACAAGAAACGAGAAGGAGAGACTTTTTGCTGATTCTAAGTATCTTTTGGCTTTCTCTTGACTGTTTTTGCTTTTCGCACTTTAAAAGCCATTTTCCTTTGGTTCTGTTGTTATTTCTCCTGCATTTTACGGTTAAATCATTTTACTGTGTGTGCATTTTGATTTCCTTCTGCATTTATTACTGTAGGTAATTCCACAAAAACAAAAATGAAAACCAACCAACCACAAGGAAAAAATGACACAGCCACTGGACACTCTTAAACATGAAATCGAACCTTTAATGTTAAGCGCTTTTTGTCTACGCTAATAGGTAGATTTCTTCAGACAAGGTAACATAGAACACTAGACAAGATTATAAAACAAAAAAGGTGCCAAATCAGCCTTAATTTAACTAATCAACTCATTGACTTACCAGTCATTAATTTAAAATAATTATTAAAATCCATGCAGAGTATAAAAAGTATAATAAGTATACATAAAATATGAAATATAAAATGTTATATAAAATGTTATATAAAAAAGCTTATATAAAATGTTACTCAATCCGAACCTACAAAAGGTAGTCCCAACTCAATCAATTAATCAATGAAGCACATTACTCTAACTGTGACAAGCCTAATAAATTAATTATATGAATTTAATTCAAACTAAACAACTATTCTTATGTCTTGTGTTAGGTAAAATATCATGTTACAATGGTGTACCAAGACATTTTAAGTGTATTAGTTAACCTGATTATGCAAGTCACTTCTATCGAAGTAAACTTTTCAACTATAAAATACATGCCAAGGATGTTACCTCATTCAAACCAGGGAGGGGGGGTATAAGAGTTTAATCTGAGTTGCCATATAAGTTCACTTTTTTCTAATAGCAACTGCTGTGGCCCACCTTTTCCATCAACAACTACATGGTCAATAACTTTGAAAAGAAAATGGTGGGTAGAATGTTCATTACAGTGTCTTGCTAACACATTGGTGTTACTCTTCTTCCTAATATGGTAAATGTGTTTGTATATCCTTTCTTTAAGCTTCCTGTCAGTCTTCCCAACATAGAATGCTGGGCATAGCTGACAGGAAGCTAAGTAGACCACTGACCTTGAATTACAATCGTACCTGCCTCTAAATTTAAACACATGATCACCTTTATACTCAACCCTGTACCAATGTACCTGCAATAGTTACATGACTGACATTTGTAGGTGCCTTCAACCCTAACAGACTTCTTAGTGTTGGTTTCTATTATACTCTTTAGGTTCCTACCCTTCCTAAAAATTATTGTAGGGTAGAAGCCCAACCTGTCACCCAATTCCTTTGCATGTACCAAAAGGTTCCAATTCCTTTTTAAAATGTTACCAATATTACCTGCTTCTATACAGAAAGAAGTAATAAAACTTTTTCTGAAACACACAGTGTCAGATCTTTGTGTGTTCTCACAGTTCAAAATGGGGGCATTCGTGACTCCCAGTCTCATACTACTTGTATCCTCTCTACTCTCCATACTGATGTTCTGCAACCTTTTAGATAAAATTGGACTGTAAATGCCACAAGCCCTTTTAGACTGGACCTCCCCCACCAAATCAGGCACTAAACCCTCTGGATAACCACAACTCAAGAACATACTTTTTAACAAGTTACATTCCTCTTTAAAGATGTAATCCTCAGTTGTCATCCGAGTTGCTCTCACTAGTTGTCTTTTTAGGACAGATCTTTTCTGGTGGAAAGGGTGCCAACTTGTGAAATGCAATAAAGTGTTGGAATACGTGGGTTTCCGATAGATCTTAGCTGAATAACTTTTTACCATTTTGTCTTTTGTTAAATCTACATCTAGGTAGTTAATGGTGTCTTCATGAAAGGTGTAAGTAAATTTCAAAAAGGGTGTGCTATTGTTTAGGTAATAAACAAACAACCTTGCTTCTTTTTTATTACCTTCAAATATAATAAAAATGTCATCCAAAAATCTATGATATAGTTTTATTTTTTTATATACCTCATTTTTAAAGATGTTTTCAACCTCCCAGTAAGACAATACCAAATTAGCATAACTCGCCCCACATGAGGACCCCATTGCAACACCCACTACCTGTTTGAAAATCTCACCGTTAAACATTACAAAATTGTTATTCAAGATAACATCCAACATCTCCTGGATAAGTCAGATTTCATTATTATCTGCAGCATAATGTAACATTCTTTCTAGTAGATATTCCACTGCTATATCATGGGGAATGGAAAAATGCAAATCTACGACGTCAACCGTTAAAAACATCACATTGTATTGAAACTCAAACTTATCTAATGCTTCTAGAAAAGCCCAAGAATCTTTGCAAATCTGGTCTTCTCTAACCACATACTTTTTTAAAATAAAATCTACATATTTAGAACATGCATAAGTGATAGAAGACTTTGCGTTAACCAAAGTTCTCATAGATGGTTCTTGTAAATTTTTATGAAGTTTGGGCAACCCGAACAAGTTTGGTACTTTTGGATTTAAAACTGTCAAGTAATTGTAAATATCCATACTAATCATGTCTCAATTAACAAGTCTCTAAAAAAAGAATAAATTTTGTTGTAAGCAGTGTTCATTTCATTTACACTTAATCTTACATAAATTTTGCTTTCTAACACTTTTAACATTTTAGTCTCATATTTTTCATTGCCCATAATCACTAGTCCTCCACTCTTGTGTTTTAACAAACGAACTGGCAAAGATCTTACCAAACTCAATGCCTCAGCCTCCCCTTTAGTTAGGTTTACAGAGGTATGCTTTATATTCTCCTTGTGTAAATTTCTCAAGTCAATTTCACACATATGTTCAAATAAAGACAGAACTGGGTACAACGGTGGGTTGTATGTACTTGGCACTCTCAAGGGAGATTCAATATAACAGTTGTTGCCAAACAACAAGGCCAAATTCAATTTACGAATATAAAGTTTTAAATCAATTAAAACTTCAGGTAACTAAAATGGTCAGCAGGAACAAAAGTCAATCCCTTAATGAAAAGTTCACAAAGGTCCTGGTCCACAACAAAACTAGAAAAGTTGTATACTTTAAAATCACCACATTCATTCAGTAAAACCACAGTTTTTTCCTTTACCTGCTCAGTTTGTAATTCTCCTTCCTGCCCCTCGTGTTGCATTTCTGTTGGTGGTTTTGACCTCTGTTGGAAAAAGAATTAGTGTTGCTAATGTTGGTGCTATTTTTTTGGCCTTTACTGTCACTTCTGTTGATGGAGGAATCTCCATTATCATTATCACCCCAATCCTCATCAAATAAATCAGTTCCACTGTTACCTGTACACAACGCCCCAGACGCAACAGTACTAGTAGCCAAATTAATACCTTCCTACTCAACGGGCTGTGCAGCTAAATGACCATATATAAAACATTTTTTATAAAACATTTTATATAACATTTTATATTTCATATTTTATGTATATTTTTTATACTTTGTATACTCTGCATAGATTTTAGTAATTATTTTAAATTAATGACTGGTAAGTTAATGAGTTGATTAGTTAAATTAAGGCTGATTTGGTGCCTTTTTTGTTTTATAATCTTATCTAGGGTTCTATGTTACCTTGTCTGAAGAAGTCTACCTATTAGAGTAGACGAAAAGCGCTTAACATTAAAGGTTTGATTTCATGTTTAAGAGTGACCATTAGTTGTGTCATTATTTTACTACTGTAGGTGTCACACTCAAGGGCAACAGCCTTTTCTGTGCATATTTGCTGTTTAAATTGTTTTTTTTCTGTTTAATTTCATAAAAAAAATACCATCTGTACTGCTCGTTTCCCACTCTATCCTATACTAGAATAGTCCGGATCCAAGATGTGCTAGGTTCAGTGCTTTAGTTTGTGTTTCTGAGTTGTCTAGACCTTGTTGAGGTAGTGAGAAGTCTTTCTGCTTATCAGTGAGAGTGTTAAGCATTGAGCAGCCTATCTTTCAAATTATCCAGCTTTGAAATTAACCTTATTTGCCATTTTGGGCTGATTTCTATCCCTTTCAACTTTCTGATTTAAAAACCTGTGTTTGCATGGTTTGTGCTTGTTTTTGCTTGGCAGATCCTGTTTGGGTGTACTGCAGACTATTACAGTACTAGAAACGTGGAGAGACCTTTTTCTGATTCTAAGTATCTTTTGGCTTTCTCTTGACTGTTTTTGCTTATCGTGCTTTAAAAGCCATTTTACTGTGGTTCTGTTATTTCTGCTGCATTTTACTGTTAAATCATTTTACTGTGTGTGCACTTTGATTTCCTCCTTAAAGTTAATAATTTAAACTGCATTTACTACTGTAGGCATCACACTCAAGTGCGACAGCCATTTCTGTGCATATTTACTGTTTAAATAGTTTTTTTCTGTTTAATTTCATAAAAAAAAATGCTATCTGTACTGCTCATTTCCGGGTCTATATTATAACAAAGAATGATCAGATGATTGAACGTTATTATATCGACCTCTAAAGTGTGAAAACTCAAAACAGCGAACAACCAGAACAGTGATTTTTTTTCCCAGGGTACAAAATCGCTGTTCCCAAAAAAAAGAAAAACACTAAACACTAAATGACATGGGGGGCTTCACCCCCACACCCCCCCATGTGGGAGAATGTGTCTGTCCCACCTCCTGTACTTAAATATACCAACTCCAAGATCGCACTACAGTGAAGGGAATGGCACAACCCAGATGGCTGGCCCAGCAATTTCTTTCCCTGGGAAAAAATTTGCTGTTCCGGCCATTCACTATTTTACCGATTCGACATTTAGTGTTTGAATTAACAGCATTCTATTTTCTGATCATTTGCTAAACTAAATTATACCCCTTGTTTCCCACCCTTTCCTATACAAGAATAGTCCGGACCCCAGATCTGCTGGTTTCAGGACTTTAGTTTGTGTTTCTGAGGTCTCCAGAACTTGTTGTCATAGGAGGAAGTCTTTCTGCTTATCAGTGAGAGTGGTAAGCAGGAGTAGTGGTTTCTAGCTCTGAAATTAACCTTATTGGCCATTTTGGGCTGATTTCTATACCTTTCAACCTACTAAGTTAAAAACGCATGTTTGCATGGTTTGTGCTTTTTTTAGCTTAGTGGATCCTTTTTGGGCATCCTGCAGACTATTAAAGCACCAGAAATGAGAAGGGGAGACTTTTTGCTGATTCTAATTATCTCTTGGATTTCTCGACTGTTTTTGTTTATCGCACTTTAAAAGTCATTTCATTGTGGTTCTGTTGTTATTTCTGCTTCATTTTACTGTTAAATCATTTTACTGTGTCTGCACTTTAATTTCCTGCTTATAGTTTGAAATTTAAACTGCATTTACTACTGTAGGTAACACACACAAGTCCGGCAGCCTTTTCTGTGCATATTTGCTGTTTAAATTGTTTTTTTTCTGTTTAATTTCATAAAAAAACAAAAAAAAAAAAAAAATACTATCTGTACTTCTCGTTTCCTGCCCTTTTTTGTACTAGAATAGTCCAGACCCTAGATTTGCATGTTTCAGGACTTTAGTTTGTGTTTCTAAGTTGTACAGACCTTGCTGTGGTAGTGTGAAGTCTTTCTGCTTATCAGTGAGAGTGTTAAACATTGAGCATCCTATCTTTCACAAGAGGAGTGGTTTCTAGCTTTGAAATTAACCTTATTGGACATTTTGGGCTGATTTCTATCCCTTTCAGCATTCTGAGTTAAAAACCCATGTTTACGTGGCTTGTTTTTACTCAGCGGATCCTGTTTGGGCATCCTGCAGACTATTACATCAACAGAAATGAGAAGGAGAGACTTTTTGCTGATTCTAAGTATCTTTTGGCTTTCCCTTGACTGTTTTTGCTTATTGCACTTTAAAAGTCATTTTACGATGGTTCTGTTATAATTTCTGCTGCATTTTACTGTTAAATCATTTTACTGTGTTTGCACTTTGATTTCCTTCTTAAAGTTAATAATTTAAACTGCATTTACTACTATAGGCATCACACACATATTTACTGTTCAAATTGTTTTTTTTTTCTGTTTAATTTAATAAAAAAACAAAAAAACAAAAAATACTACCTGTACTGCTTTTTTCCCATCCTTTCGTATACTAGAATAGTGTAGATCCCAGATCTGCTGGTTTGAGGACTTTAGTTTGTGTTTCAGAGTTGTCCAGAGTTGTCTAGACCTTGTTTTGGTAGTGGGAAGTCTTTCTGCTTATCAGTGAGAGTGGTAAGCACTGAGCAGCGTATCTGTCACAAGAGGAGTGGTTTACAGCTCTAAAATTAACCTTATTGGCCATTTTGGGTTGATTTTTATCCCCTTCAACTTTATGAGTTAAAAACCCTTGTTTGAGCGGGTTTGCACTTGTTTAAGCTCGGCGGATCCTGGCTGTTTGTCCTGCAGAATATTACAGCACCAGAAATAAGAAGGAGCGACTTTTTTCTGATTTTAAGTACCTTTTCGCTTTTTCTTGATGGTTGTTGCTTATCACACTTTAAAAGTCATTTTACTCTAGTTCTGTTGTTATTTTGGCTGCATTTTAAAATTAAATCATTTCACTGTGTGTGGTTTTTGATTTCCTGTATAAAGATAATAATTTAAACTGCATTTATTACACTAGGCTTCACATTCAAGTGTGACAGCATTTTCTGTGCATATTTACTGTTTAAATTCCTTTTTGCTGTTTAATTTTATAAAAAAAAAATAAATAAAAAATGCTCTCTGTACTGCTCGTTTCCTGCTCTTTAGTAAACTAGAATAGTTTGCATCCCAGATCTGCTGGTTTCAGGGCTTAGTTTGCATTTCTGAATTGTTCAGAACTTGTTGTATCAGTGGGAAGTCTTTCTGCTTATCAGTGAGAGTAGTAAGCATTGAGCAGCCTATCTGTTGCAAGAGGAGGGGTTTCCAGCTCTGAAATTAACCTTATTGGCCGTTTTGTGCTGATTTCTGATCCCTTTTAATTTTCTGAGTTAAAAAACAGTGTTTGTGTCGGTTTGCACTTGTTTTAGCTCAGCAGATCCTGTTTGGGTGTCCAGGAGACTATTACCACACCAGAAATGAGAAGGAGACACTTTTTGCTGATTTCTGTATCTTTTGGCTTTCTCTTCACTGTTTTTCCTTATTGCACTTTAAAAGCCATTTTACTCTGGTTCTGTTGTAATTTCTGCTGCATTTTATTGTTAAATCATTCTATGTGTGTGCACCTTGATTTCCTTCTGAAAGTTAATAATTTAAACTGCATTTAGTACTGTAGGCATCACACTCAAGTGTGACAGCATTTTCTGTGCATATTTACTGTTTAAATTTTGTTTCTGTTGCAAGAGGAGTCATTTCCAGCTCTGAAATTAACCTTATTGGTTGTTTGGGGCTGATTTCTATCCCTTTCAACTTTCTGAGTTTAAAACCCATGTCTGCGTGGGTTTGGGCTTCTTTTAGCTCAGTGGATCCTGTTTGGGTATCCTGTAGACTATTACAGCACCAGAAATGAGAAGGAGAGACTTTTTGCTGATTCTAAGTATCGCTTGGCTTTCCCTTCACTGATTTTGCTTATCGCAATTTAAGAGTCATTTTACTGTGGTTCTGTTATTTCTGCTGCATTTTACTGTTAAATCCTTTTACTGTGTGTGACTTTGATTTCCTGCTTAAAGTTAATTTAAGCTGCATTTACTACTGTAGGCATCACACTCAAGGGTGACAGCCTTTTTCTGTGCTTATTTACTGTTTAAATTGATTTTTTCTGTTTAATTTCATAAAAAAAAATATCTGTACTGATCCTTTAAAGCCCTTTCCTATACTAGAATATTCCGGTCCCAAATCTGCTGGTTTCAAGACTTTAGTTTCTGTTTCTGAGTTCTCCAGACCTTGCTGTGGTAGTGGAAAGTCTTTCAGCTTATCAGCAGCATATCTGTCACAAGAGGAGTGGTTTCCAGCTCTAAAATTAACCTTATTGGCCATTTGTGGCTGATTTCTATCCCTTTCCACTTTCTGACTTAAAAATCTGTGTTTACTTGGGGTTGCACTTTCTTCAGCTCAGTGGATCCTTTTTTGGTGTCCTGCAGACTATTACAGCATGAGAAATGAGAAGGAGAGACATTTTGCTGATTCTAAATATATCTTGGCTTTCTCTTGACTGTTTCTGCTTATCACACTTTAAAAGTCATTTCATTATGGTTCTGTTTTTATTTCTGCTGCATTTTACTGTCAAATCATTTTACTGTGTGTGCACTTTGACTTCCTGCTTAAAGTTAATTTAAACTGCATTTCTACTGTAGGCATCACACTCAAGGGTGACAGCCATTTCTGTGCTTATTTACTGTTTAAATTGCATTTTTCTGTTTAATTTCATAAAAAAATATATACTATCTGTACTGCTCATATGCAGCCATTTCCTACACTAAAGCATTCCGGATCTCAGATCTGCTGGGTTCAAGACTTTAGTTTGTGTTTCTGAGTTCTGCAGATCTTTTTGTGGTAGTGGGAAGTCTTTCTGCTTATCCGTGAAAGTGGTAAGCATTGAGTAGCCTATCTGTCACAAGAGGAGTGGTTTCCAGCTTTGAAATTAACCTTATTGGCTGTTTTGGGCTGATTTCTATCCCTTTCAAAATTTTGAGGCAAAAACCCATATTTGCACTTGTTTTGGCTAAGTGGATCCTGTTTGGGCATCCAAAAGGCTATTATAGCACCACAAATGAGAAGGACAGACTTTTGGCTGATTCTAAGTATCTTTTGGCTTTTTCTTGACTGTTTTTGCTTATCGTCCTGTAAATGCCATTTTACTGTGGTCGTGCTATTATTTCTGCTGAATTTTACTTTGTGTTCATTTTGAATTTCTGCTTACAGTTAATAATTTAAACTGCATTTGCTAGTGCAGGCATTACATTCAAGTGGGACAGCCTTTTCTCTGCATTTTTACTGTTTAAATTGCTTTTTTCTGTTTAACTTCATAAAAAAATACTGTTTGTACTGCTTGTTTTCCGCCCTTTCCTATACTAGAATAGTCTGGATTCCAGATCTGTAGGTTCTTAGTTTGTGTTTCTGAGTTATTCATACCTTGTTTTGATAGTGGGAAGTCTTTCTGCTTATTTCTATCCCTTTCAACTTTCTGAGTTAAAAAACCCTCTTTACATAGGTTTGTGCTTGTTTTAGCTCGGTGGATCTTGTTTGGGCATCTTGCAGACTATTACAGAAACAGAAATGAGAAGGAGACATTTTGCTGATTCTAAGTATCTTTTGGCTTTCTCTTGACTGTTTTTGCTTATCACACTTTAAAAGCAGTTTTACTCTGGATCTATTGTTATTTTTGCTCCATTTTACTGTTAAATCATTTCACTGTGTGTGCACTTTGATTTCCTGCTTAATTTTATTTGTTTAGGCTGCATTTACTACAGTAGGTCACACTCAAGTGCAACAGCCTTTTCTGTGCATATTTAATGTTTAAATTATTTTTTCTGTTTAATTTCATAAAAAAAATAAATAAGTAAAAAAATTCTATCTGTACTGCTTGTTTCCCACCCTTTCCTATATTAGAATAGTCTGGATCCCAGATCTGCTGTTTTCAGGACTTTTAGTTTGTATTTCTGAATTGTGCAGACCTTGTTGTGGTAGTGAGAAGTCTTTCTGCTTATTAGTGAGAGTGGTAAGCATTAAGCAGCTTATGTGTCAAAAGAGGAGTGGTCTCCAGCTCTGAAATCAACCTTATTGGGCTGATTTCTATCACTTTCAACTTTCTGAGTTAAAACCCCATGTTTGCGTGGGTTTGTGCATGTTTTTCATTGGTGGATTCTGTTTGGGCATCCTGCAGAGTATTGCAGTACCAGAAATGAGAAGGAGAGACTTTTTGCTGATTCTAGTTATCTTAGCTAAAATCAAGTTCTTATATGGGTTTTTGCCTCAAAATGTTGAAAGGGATAGAAATCAGCCCAAAACAGCCAATAATGTTAATTTCAAAGCTGGAAACCACTCCTCTTGTCACAGATAGGCTACTTAATGCTTACCACTCTCACCAATCAGCAGAAAGACTTACCACTACCACAAAAAGATCTGGAGAACTTAGAAACACAAACTGAAGTCTTGATCCCAGCAGATCTGAGATCCAGAATGCTTTAGTGTAGGAAACGGCTGCATATGAGCAGTACAGATAGTATTTTTTTTTTTACGAAATTAAACAGAAAAAAGCAATTTAAACAGTAAATATGCACAGAAATAGCTGTCACCCTTTAGTGTGATGCCTACAGTAGAAATGCAGTTTAAATTAACTTTAAGCAGGAAGTCAAAGTGCACACACAGTAAAATGATTTGACAGTAAAATGTAGCAGAAATAAAAACAGAACCACAATGAAATGACTTTTAAAGTGTGGTAAGCAGAAACAGTCAAGAGAAAGCCAAGAGATCTTTATCAGATCAGATCAGCAAAATGTCTCTCCTTCTCATTTCTCATGCTGTAATAGTCTGCAGGACACCAAAAAAGGATCCACCGAGCTGAAAAAAGTAAACACAGGTTTTTAAGTGAGAAAGTGGAAAGGGATAGAAATCAGCCACTCTTGTGACAGATAGGCTAATCAATGCTTACCACTCTCACTGATAAGCAGAAAGACTTCCCACTACCAAAAAAAGTTCTGGAGAACTCAGAAACACAAACTAAAGTCCTGAACCCAGCAGATCTGAGATCTGGAATGCTTTAGTGTAGGAAACGGCTGCTTATGAGCAGTACAGATAGTATATTTTTTATGAAATTAAAAAGAAAAATGCAATTTAAACAGTAAATATGCAGAAAAAATGGCTGTCACCCTTGAGTGTGATGCCTACAGAAGAAATGCAGTTTAAATTAAGTTTAAGAAGAAATCAAAGTGCACACACAGTAAAATGATTTAACAGTAAAATGCAGGAGAAATAACAACAGAACCAAAGGAAAATGACTTTTAAAGTGCAGGGTTTTTTTTTAAAAAAAAAGGGGGGAAAAAAAAAGGGAAAAAAAGACCCCCCTTTTTAAAATTTTAACAAAAAAAAAAAAAAAAATTTTTAAAAGGAAAAAAGGGAAATTTTTTTTCCCCCCTTTTTTTTTAAGGGGAAAAAAAAAGGGGAAAAAAAAAAAAATTTTGGGAAAACCCCCTTTTTTTTTAATTTTTTTTGGGGCCCCCCAAAAAAAAAAAAGGGGGGGTTTTTAAATTTTGGGGGGAAAAAAAAGGCCCAAAACCTTTTTTTAAAATTTAAACCCAAAAAATTTTTTTTTTAAAAACCCCCTTTTTAAAAAAATTCCCAAAAAAAAGGGGGGAAAAAAAAAAAAAATTTTTTTCCCCGGGGGGAAAAAGGGGGGGGTTTAAAAACGAAAAAAAAAAAAAAAAAAAAAAAAAAAAAAAAAAAAAAAATTTTTTAAAAAAAAACCCCCAAAATTTTTTTTTAAAAATTTTAAAAAAAAGGCCCAAAAAAAACAAAAAAAAAATTTAAAAAAAAAAAAGGGAAAAAAGAAAAGGGAAAAAAAAAAAAAAAAAACCCCCCAAAAATTTTTTCTTTTTTCAAGATTTTTTAAAAAAAAAAAAAAAAAAAAAAAACCCCCCAAAAAAATTTTAAAAAAAAATTTTAAAAAAAAAATTTTTTTTTTGGGGGGAAAAACCATCCTTTTAAATTTTTAAAAAAAAAAAAAAAACGCCCCCAAAAATTAAAAAAGGGAAAAATTTAAAAAAAATTTTGGGAAAAAAATTCAAAAAAAGGGAAAAAAAAAAAGGGGGGAAAAAAAAAAAAAAAAAAATTTTTTTAGAAAAAAAAAAAGGGGGGGAAAAAAAAACCCCAAAAAAAAAATTTTTTTTTTTTGGGGTTTAAAAAAAAAATTAAAAAAAAAAAAAAAACCCAAAAACCCCTTTTTTTAAAAAAATTGGGAAAAAAAAAGGGAAAAAAACCCAAAAAAAAAAATTTCCCCTTTTTTTTGGGGCAAAGGGGTTCCCCCCAAAGAAAAACCCAAAACCCCAAAATTGGGAAAAAAAAAAAAATTTAAAAACCCCCCCCCAAAAAGGGAAAATTTTAAAGGGGGGGGGGGAAAAAAAAAAATTTAAAAAATTTTTTTAAAAATTTTAAAAAATTTTTTTTAAAAAAAAAACCAGAAAAATTTTTTGAAAAAAAGTAAAAAAAAAAAAAAAAAAAAGGGGGAAAAAAAAAAAAATTTTAAAAAAAAAAAACCCCAAAAAATTTTTAAAAATAAAAAAAACCCCAAAACCGGGAAAAAAAAAAAACCCCTTTTTTTTTTCCAAAAACACAAAACCCCCCCCAAAAAAAAAAAAAAAAAAAGGGTTTTTAAAAAAAAAGGGGTGAAAAAAAAAAAAACCCAAAAAATTTTTTTTCCCCCAAAAAAAAAAAAAAAAAAAAATTTTTTTTAAAAAAAAAAAAAAAAAAAAATTTTTTTAAAAATTTTAAACAAAAAAATTTTTTAAAAAATTTAAAAAAAAAATTTTTTTTTTACAAAAAATTTTATTTTTTTAAAAAAAAATTTTTTTTAAAAAAAAAGGGGAAAAAAATTAAAAAAAAAATTTTTTTTTTTTAAAAAAATTTTTGGGGTTTTTAAAAGTTTAAAAAAAACCCCCTTTTTTAAAAAAAAAAAGGGGGGGGCCATTTTAAAAAAAAAAGGGGAAAAAATTTTAAAAAAAAAAAAAACGAATTTTTTTGGGGAAAAAAAAAAAAAATTTTTTAAAAAAAAAAAGGGGGGGGTTTCCCCTTAAAAAAAAAAAAAATTTGGGGAAAAAACCCCTAAAAGGGGGGGGGGCCCCTTTTTTTTTTTTAAAAATTTTTGAAAAAAAAACGGAAAAAAAAATTTTTTTGAAAAATTTTTAAAAATTTTTTTTTTTTAAAAACCAAAAAAAAAAAATTTTTTTTTAAAAAAAATTTAAAAAAAAAAAAAAAAATAAAAAAGCAAAAAGGGGGAAAAACCAAAATTCCCCAAAAAAACCCCCCTTTATTTTTTGGGGAAAACCCCGGGGCCCCAAAAAAAAAAAAAAAAAAAAAAAAGGGAAAATAATTTTAAAAAAAAAAAAAGGGGAAAAAAAGGGAAACCCCCCCAAAAATTCCTCCTTTTTTCTTTTTTTTCCCCCCCCAAAAAAAACCAAAAAAAAAAAGGGTTTTAAACCAAAATTTTTTTTAAAAAGGGGGGGGAAAAAAAAAAGTAAAAATTTTTTTTTTTTGGAAAAAAAAGCCTTTAAAAAAAATTTTAAACAAAAAGGGTTTTTTAAAAAAAACCCAAAAAAAAAAAAAAATTAAAAAAAAGGCCCCAAAATAAAATTTTTAAATTTAAAAAAAAACAAAAAAAAAATTTTTTTAAAATTTTTAAAAAAAAAAATCTAATAAATTTTTTAAAAAAAAAAAAGAAAAAAAATTTTTTTTTTTTTAAAAAAAAAAGGCCCAAAATAAAAAAAAAAAAAAAAAAAAACCAAAAAAAATTGAAAAAGGGGAAAAAAAACCCCAAAAAAAAAAAACTAAAAAAAAATTTTCCCCCCTTTTTTTCCCAATTTTTTGGGGGAAAAAAAAAAACCCCCCAAAAAAAAAAACCAAAAAAAAAAAAATAAAAGGGAAAAGGGGAAAAGGGAAAAACCCAAAATTATTTAAAAAAAACCCCCTTTTAAATCCCCAAAAAACCAAAAATTAAAAAAAAAAATTTTTTTAAAAAGGTTCCAAAAAAAAAAAAAAAAAAAGAAAAAAATTTTTCTTTTTTGGGGGGGGGGAAAAAAATTTTATTTTTTTTAAAAGGAAAAAAGGGGGGTTTTTTAAAATTTTTAAAAAAAAAACGGAAAAAAAAAATTTAAAATGCCCCCCAAAAAAAAAAAACTTTTTTAAAAGAAAAGATTTCCCAAAAAAAAAGGGGGAAAAAAAAAACCAAAAAATTTTTTTAAAAGGGGGGGGGTTTTTTCCCAAAAAATTAAAAAAAAAGTTTTTTTTATTTTTTAAAAAAAAAAAAAAATTAAAAAAAAAAGGGCCCCAAAAAAAAAATTTTAATTTTTTTTTTAAAAAAAAAAAAGGGGGCCCCTAAAAAAGGGAAAAAACCGGAAAAAAAACCCCCCAAAAAGGGTTTTTAATTTGGGAAAAAAAAAAAAACCCAAAAATTTTTTTTTTTTAAAAAAAAAAAAAAAAAAAAAAATTTTTTTTAAAAAAAAAAAACCCCCTTTTTTTTAAAGAAAAAAAAAAAATTTTTTTAAAAAAAAAAAAACCCCCCCCTTTAAAACCCCGGGGGGAAAAAAAAAAACAAAAAAAAAAATTTTTTTAAAAATATTTTTTTTAAAAAAAAATCCAGGAAAAAAAAAAAAAAAAAAAAAAAAACCCCGGGGAGAAAAAATTAAAAAAACCCCAAAAAAATTTTTTTCGGGAAAAAACCCCCCAAAAAAAAAAAATTTCCCAAAAAAAAAAATTTTTTAAAAAAAAAAGAAAAAACAAAAAAAAAAAAAAACCAAAAAAATTTTTTTAAAAAAAGGGGGGAAAAAAAAAAATTTTTTTAAAAAAAAAAAAAAACCCTTTTAAAATAAAAAAAATTTTTTCCCCCTTAAAAAGCCCCCCAAAAAAAAAAAAATTTAAAAAAAAAAAAAACCCCAAAAAAATTTTAAAAAATCGGGAAAAAAAGGGGGAAAAAGGAAAAAAATTTTTTTTTAAAAAATTAAAAAAGAAAAAATTTAAAAGAAAAAAAAATTTTTTTTTTTGGGGGGGAAAAATTAAAATCCCCAAAAAAAAAAAAAAAAAAAAAAAAATTTTAAAAAAAAAAAGGGAAAAAAAATGGTTAAAAAAAGGGGGCCCCCCCCCAAAAAAAAAAAACCCCTTTTTTTTTAAAAAGGGGCCCCCAAAAAAATCCCCAAAAAAAAAAACCTAAAAAAAAATGGGGAAAAAATTTAAAAAAAAAAAAAAGGGGAAAAAAAAAAAAATTTTTTTTTTTTTTTAAAAAAAAAAAAAAAAATTTATTTTAAAAAAAAAAAAAAAATTTTTTTTTTTTAAAAAAAACCCCCAAAAAATCCGAAAAAAAAAACCGGGTTTTTAAAAAGGGAAAAAAAAGGTTTAAAAAAAAGGGGAAAAAAAATTAAAAAAAAATTTTTTTAAAAAAAGGAAAAAATTTGGGAAAAAAAAAAAAAGAAAATTTTTTCCCCCGGAAAAAAACCTGGAAAAAAATAAAGGGAAAAAAAAAAAAAAAAGGGAAAAAATTTTTAAAAAAAAAAGGGGAAAAAAAAAAAAAAAAAAAAAATTTTTTTTTAAAAAAACCCAAAAACCAAAAAAAAAAAAGGGGTAAAAAAATAAAAATTTTTGGGGGGAAAAAAAAAAAAAAACCCCTAAAAAAAAGGGGAAAAAAAAAAATTTCCCCCAAAAGGGGGAAAATTTTTAAAAAACAAAAAAAAAAAGACTAATTTTTTTTTAAAAAAAAAAAAACAAAAAAAAAAGGCAAAAAAGGGAAAAAATTAAAAAAAAAAGGTTTTTAAAAAAAAGTTTTTTTTAAAAAAAAAATTGCGGGAAAAAAAAAAAAAAAAACCAAAAAAAAGGGGGGAAAAAAAAAAAAAAAAAACCCCCCCGGGGGTTTTTGGGGGAAAACCCCCCGGAAAATTGGGGAAAAAAAAATTTTTTTTTTAAAAAAAGGGGGAAATCCCCCAAAAAAAAAAGGGGGGGAAAATTTCTTTTTGGAAAGGCTAAACCCCCAAAGGGAAAAAAAACCCCAAAAAAAAAAAAAGGGAAATTGAAAAAAAAACCCCCCGGGGGGGCCCGGTTTTTTTAAAAAAAAATTTTAAAAAATTTTTTTTAAAAAAAAGGAAAAAAAAAAAGAAAAAAAAAAACCCCCCCTTTTTTTTAAAAGCAAAAATTAAAAAAGGAAAAAATTAAAAAAAATTTTTTAAAAAAAAAACCAAAAAACCCAAAAATCCAATAAGCAAAAAGAAAAAACCAAAAAAAAAATTTTAAAAAATTTTTTTTAAAAATTTGGGGCCCCCCAAAAAGGAAAAGGAAAAAAAAAAAAAAAAAAGGGTTTTAAAAAAAAAAAAATTTTACCCCAAAAAAAAATTTTTAAAAAATTTCGGAAAAAATCCCAAAAATTTTTTAAAAAAAACCAAAAAAAAAAAAACCCAAAAAAAAATGTTTTAAAAAAAAAAGGGGGAAAAAAACCAAAAAAAAAAGGGGAAAAACCCTTTTTTTTTTTTTTAGGAAAAAAAAAAAGGGAAAAAAAAAAAAAAACCCCCCTTTTTTAACCCAAAAAAGGGGGAAAAAAAAAAAAAAAAAAAAAAAAAAAATTTCCCCCAAAAGGGGGCAAAAAAACCCCAAAAATTTTAAAAATTTTTTAAAAAAAAAAAAAAAAAAAAAAAAAAAAAATTTTTTAAAAAAAAAAAAAAAAAAAAAATTTTTTTTTGGGGAAAAAAAAAAAAAAAAAAACCCAAAAAAAGGGGGAAAATTCGAAAAAAATTTAAAAAAATTAAAAATTTTTTTTTTTTTTTTAAAAAAAAAAAAAAAAAAAAAAAAATTTAACCAAAAAAAAAAAAAAAAAAAAATTAATTTTTTAAAATTTTTAAAAAAATTTTAAAATTAAAATTTTAAAGGAAAAAAAAAAAAAAAAATTTTTTTTTTTAAAAAAAAAAAAAAAAAGGGTTTTTTTTTAAAAAAATTTTAAAAAAAAAAGGTTTTAAAAAACCCCAAAATTTTTTTTTCCTTTATTTTTGGGAAAAAAAAACCCCCCCCAAAAAAAAAAAACAAAAAAACCCCTTTTGGGGTTTTTTTAAAAAAAAAGGTTTTTTCAAAAAAAAAATTTTTTTTTTAACAAAAAACCAAAAAAATTTAAAAAAAAAAAAACCCCCCCAATTCCCCCCTTGGAAAAAAAAAATTTAAATTTAAAAAAAAGGCCCAAAATTAAAAAAAAAGGGGAAAAAAAAAAAAAAAAATTAAAAGGAAAAAAATTTAAAAAAAAACAAAAAAAAAATTTTTTTTTTTCCCCAAAAGTTTTTTTTTTTTCCTTTGAAAAAAAAAAAAAAGGGATTTAAAAAAAAGGGAAAAAAAAAAAAAAAAAAAAAATTTTTTAAGAAAAGACCCAAAAAAAAAAATTTTTAAAAAAATCCCCCTTTTTTTAAAATTTTTTTTCCCCCGGGGGAAAAAAAATTTCCCCCCAAAAAAAAAAAAAAAAACCGCCCCCCAAAAAAAATTTTGGGGGAAAAATTTTGGGGAAAAATTTTTTTTTAAAAAAAAAAAAAAAAAAAAAGGGGAAAATTAAAAAAAAAAACCCCCGGGGGGGAAAATTTTAAAAAAAAAGGGAAAAAAAAAAAAAGGGAGGTATTAAAAAAAAAAAAAAAAAAAAAAAAATTTTAAAGGGAAAACCAAAAAAAGAAAAAAAAAAAAAAAAATCAGTTTTTTTTGGGGAAAAAAAATTTTTCCCAAAAGGCCAAAAAAAACCAAAAAATTTTAAAAGGGTTTAAAAAAAATTAAAGGGAAAAAAAACCCAAAAACCAAAAAATTTTTCCCCCCCTTTTTTTTTAAAAAACCCAAAAACCCCTAAAAAAAAAAAAACCCCCCCAAAAACCCGGTTAAAAAAAAAAAAAAAAATTTGGGACCAAAATATTTTTTAAAAAAAAGGGGGGAAAAGCTTTTTTTTTAAAAAAAAAATTTTTTTTTTTAAAAAAAAGGGAAATTTAAAAAAAAAAAAAACCGGCCCGGGAATCCCAAAAAAAGGGGGAAAAAATTTTTTAAAAAAAATTTTTTTTAAAAAAAAAAAAATTTTTTAAAAAAATAAAAAAAAAAAAAAAAATTTTTTAAAAGGAAAAAAAAGAAAAAAGGGAAAAAAAAAAAAATTTTTTTTTTAAAAAAAAAAAAAGGGGGTTTTTAAAAAAAAAAAGGGGAAAAAAAAAAAAAAGGGAAAAAAAAAAAGGGGAAAAAAAACCCCCAAACAAAAAATTGAAAAAAAAACCCCCAAAAAAAAAAGGGAAAAAAAAAAAAAAAAAAAAGGGGAAAATTTTTTTCTAAAATTCCCAAAAACCAAAAAAAAAAAACCCCCCCAAAAAAAAAGGGTTTCCCCCCAAAAAGGTTTAAAATTTAAAAAAAAAAAAAACCAAAAATTTTTAAAAAAAAAAAAAAAAAAAGGCTTTAAATTTTTTTAAAAAATTTTTTTTAAAAAAAAAAAAAAAAAAACAAAAATTCCCCCCCAAAAAAAAATTTTTAAAAAAAAGGAAAAATTAAAAAAAAATTTAAAAAAAAAAAAAAAGGGTTTTAAAAAAAAAAAATAAAAAAAACCAGGGGGAAAACCCTTTTTTAAAAAATAAGGCCCCCCCCCTTTTAAGAAAAAAACCCCTTCCCCAAAGGGGTTTTAAAACCCAAAAAGCCCAAAAAAGGGGGGAAAAAACCCCGGGAAAGGGGAAAAAAAAAATTTTTTTTTTTTTTAAAAAAAAAAAAAAGTTTTAAAAAAAAGGGGAAAAAAAAAAAAAACCCCAGAAAAAGGGGTTTAAAAATTTTAAAAAAAAGGGGAAAAAAAATTTTTTTTTAAAAAATTTAAAAGAAAAAACAAAAAAAAAAAAAAAAATTTTTTTTTTCCCCAAAAAAAAAAATTTAAAAAAAAATTTTCCCCCTTTTTTTTAAAAAAAATTAAAAAACCCAAAAACCCAAAAAAAGGGAAAAAACAAAAAAAAAAAAAAAAAGGGAAAAAACCCCTTTAATTTTTTTAAAGGGGCCCCCCGGAAAAAAAATTTAAAATTTTTTAAAAAAATTTAAAAAAAAAAAACCAGAAAAAAAAAAACCCCAAAAAAATTTTTAAATTTTTTTTCCCCAAAAAAAAATTTTTTTTTTAAAAAATTTTTTAAAAAAAAAAAAAAATTTAAAAAAAACCCCAAAAAGGGGGGAATTTTTTAAAATTTAAAAAAAAAAAATTTTTTAAAGAAAAAATTAAATTAAAAAAATTTTTTAAAAAAAAAAAAATTTTAACAAAATTTTTTAAAAGGAAAAAAAAAAGGGAAAAAAAGGGAACAAAAAAAAAAAAAAAATTTTTAAAACCCCCGGGGGGGGTTTTTAAAAAAAAAAAAAGGGAAAAAACCCAAAAAAAAAATTTTTAAAAAAAATTTTTTTTTTTGGGGGCGAAAATTTCCCAATAAAAAAGGTTCCCCCAATAAAAAAAAAAAATTTTTTTTTTTTAAAAAGGAAAGGGGGAAAAACAGAAAAGGTTTTTTTAAAAAAACCCCCCAAAAAAAAAAAAAATTTAAAAAAAATTTTTGGGGAAACCAAAAAAAAAAAAATTTAAAAAAAATATAAAAAAAGAAAAGGGAAAAAAAAAAAAAGGGGGAAAAAGGAAAAAAAAAAAAAAAAATTTTTTCATATAAAAAAAAAAAAATTTTTCCCTTTTTTTGGGGTTTTTCCGGAAAAAAATTTTCCCCCAAAAAAAAAATTTTTAAATAAAAAAAGGGTTTTAAAAAAAAAAAAATAAAAAACCAGGGGGAAAACCCTTTTTGTGAAAAAAAAAGGCCCAAAAAAAAAAAACCCCCCCCCCCAAAAATTTTTTGGGGGGAAAAAATTTAAAAAACCAAAAAAAAGGGTTTAAAAAAAATTTTTTTAAAAAAGTTAAAATTTTAAAAAAAAAAAAACCCTTTTTAAAAAAAAAAAAAAACCCCCCCAAAAAAAAAAAATTTTTGGGAAAACAAAAAAAAAATAAAATTTTAAAAAAAAAAAAAAAAAAAAAAGGGAAAAATGAAAAGGGAAAAAAAAAAAAAAAAATTTTTTTTAAAATTAAAAAGGGGCCCCCCAAAAAAAATTTTAAAAAACCCAAACCCCAAAAATTTTCAAAAAAAAAAATTTAAAAAAAAAAAATTTAAAAAACCCCAAAACGCCTTTTTTTTAATTGGCCCCCCCGGGATTTTGGAAAAAAAAGGGGGGGAAAAAATCGGAAAAAAAAAAAAAAAACCCAAAAAAAAATTTTAAAACCCCCCCTTTTTAAAAAAAAAAAAAATTTTTGTAATTAAAAAAAAAAAAAAAAAACCCCCCCAAAAAACCAAAAAAACCCCCAAAAACCTAAAGAAATTTTTTTTAAAAATTTTGGGGGAAAAAAATGCAAACCGAAAAAATTTTTCCTTTTTTAAAAAAAAAAAAAAAAAAAAACAAAAAAATTCCCAAAAAAAAAAAAAATTCCCAAAAAAAATTTTTTTAAAAAAATTTTTTAAAAACCCAAAAAAAAGGAAAAAGCAAAAAAAAACCAAACCACATAAAAGGGTTTTAAAAAGGAAAAAAAAGGGAAAAAAAAAAACCCCAAAAAAAAAAATTTTTTTTTTTTAAAAAAAAAAAACCCCCAAAAAAAAAGGGAAAAAAAAGGGGGAAAAAAAGGGGTTTTTAAAAATTTTTTAAAAAAAAAAAAAAAACCCAAAAGGTTTTTTAAAATAAAACCCCCTTTTAAACAAAAAAGGGGAAAAGGAAAAAAAAAAAAAAAGAGGGGAAACCAAAAAACAAAAAAAAAATTTTCCCCCCAAAAAAAAAATTTTTTAAAAAAAAGGGGGGGGGGAAAAAAAAAAAAAAAAAGGCAGAAAAAAAATTTCCCCCAAAAAAAAAAATTTTCCCCCTTTTGAAAAAAAGGCCCCTTTAAAAATTTAAAAAAAAAAACAAAAACAAAAAAAAACAAAAAAAAAAGAAAAAACAAAACCCCATTTTTGGAAAAAAGGGGAAAAAAAAAAAAAAAAAAAAAGGGGGTTTAAAAAAAAAATTTCCCTTCTTTTTGGGGGGAAAAAAAAAAAAAAAACCCCAAAAAAAAACCCTTCCCCGGGTTTTTTAAAAAGGAAAAAAAAAAAAAAAAAGGGGAAAATTTTAAAAAAAAAATTTTTTTTTTTAAAAAAAAATTTTTTTAAAAAAAATTTCCCCAAAAATTAAACCAAAAAAAAAAAATTTTTTTTTTTTTGGGGGGGGGAAAAAAGGGAAAAAAAATTTTTTGGGAAAAAAAAAAAAAAAAAATTTTTTTTAAAAAAAAAAAAAAAACCCCTTTTTTAAAGGAAAAAAAAAAAAATTTTAAAAATTTTCAAAAAAAAAAAAAAAAAACTTTTAAATTTTTGAAAAAAAAAAAAAACCAAAAAACAAAAAAAAAGGCCCCTTTTTTTTCCCCCCTTTAAATCCTTAAAAAATTTTAAAAAAACAAAAAAAAAATTTTTTTTAAAAAAAATAAAAAAAAAAGGGGAAAAAAAAAAAAAAGGGTTAAAAAAAAAAACCCCCCCCTTTTAAAGAAAAAATTTCCCCTTTTTTTTCCCCCCCAAACAAAACCCGGGAAAAAAAAAAACCCAAAAAAAAATGGGGAAAAAAAAAGGGGGGGGGGAAAAAAAAAAAAATTTTAAATTTTTTTTTAAATTTTTTTTAAAAAAAAAAAAATTTAAATTTTTTAAAAAAGGCGGAAATTTCCCCTTTAAAAAGGGGGAAAAAAAAAAAAAACCCCCAAAAAAATTGGGTTTAAAAAAAAGAAAAAAAGGGGGGGAAAAAGAAAACAAAAAATTTTTTAAAAAAAAAAAAAAAAAAACAAAATTTGAAAAAAAACCCTTTTTTTTTTTTTAAAAAATTAAAATCCCAAAAAAACCCAAAAAAAAAAAAAAGTAAAAAAAAAAAAGGAAAAAAAATTTTTAAAAAGGGGAAAAAAAAAAAAAACAAAGAAAAAAAAACCCCCTTTTGGAAAAAAAGGGGGAAAAAAACGGGAAAACAAAAAAAAAAAAAAAAAATTTTTTTTTAAAAAAATTTAAAAAAAAACCCCAAAAGGGAAAAAAAAGGAAAAAAAAACTTTTTTAAAAAAATGCCAAAAAAAAACCCCCCCAAAAAAAAAAAAAAAAAAAAAAAACCCCCAAAAAAAAAAAAACAAAAAAAAAAAATTTAAAAAAAAATTTTTTAAAGGGGAAAAAAAAAAAAATTTTTTTTTTAAAAATTTTTTAAAAAAAAAAAAAATTTTTAAAAAAAATTAAAAAAAAGGGGCCCCAAAAAAAAAAAAAATTTTTAAAGGGGCCCAAATGCCCCCCCAAAAATGTTTTAAAAAAACCCCCCAAAAAAAAATTTTAAAAAAAAAAAAAAATTTAAACCCAAAAAAGGGAAAAAATTTTTTCCCCCCCTTTTTTTTGGTTTTTTAAAATTAAAGGAAAAAAAAAAAAAAAAAAAAAAATTTTTTTTTTTAAAAAAATTAGAAAAAAAAAAGGGGAAAAAACCCCCCAAAAAAAAAAGGGGTTTTTTTAAAAAAAAAAAAAAAAAAAAGGAAAAATTTTTAAAAAAAAGGGGGAAAAAAAAAAACAAAAAAAATTAAAAAAAAAAATTTTCCCTTTTTTTTTGGGGTTTTGGGGGAAAAAATTAAAATGAAAAAAAAAAAGGGGGTATAAAAAAAAAAAAGAAAAAAAAAGGGAAAAAAAGGGGAAACCCCCAAAAAAAAACCCAAAAAAAAAATTTAAAATAAGAAAAAACCCCCCTTTTTTTTTTTAAAAAAAAAAAAACCCCAAAAACCAGTTAAAAAAAATTTTTTAAAAGGGGGAAAAAGGGGAAAAAAAAAAATTTTTTTTTTTTTAAAAAAAAAATTTTTAAAAAAGGGAAAACCAAAATTTTTGGGGGGGGCCCCCTTAAAAAAATTAAAAATTTAAGAAAAAAAAAGGCCCAAAAAAAAATTTTAAAAAAAAAAAAGTTGGTAAAAAAAAATTTTTTTTTAAAAGAAAAAAAAAAAAAAAAAAAAAAAAATTTTTTTTTTTTCCCCTTTTTTCGGGGGTTTTTGCTTTTTTTAAAAACAAAAAAAACAAAAAAAATTTTTTTTAAAAAAAAAAAAAAAAAAAAAAAACCCCCAAAAAAAAAAAAAAAAAACCAAAAAATTGGAAAAAAATTTTTCTTTTGGGGGGGGAAAAAACCGGGGAAAAAATTTTGGAAAAAAAAAAAATAAAAAATTTTAAAATAAAAATTAAAAGGGAAAAAGGAAATTTTTTTAAAAAAATTTTGGAAAAAAAAAAAAACCCAACAAAAAAAAACCCCCCCAAAACCCAAAAACCAAAAAAAAAAAACCAAAAAAAATTTGGGAAAATTTTTTTGGGGGGGGGGGGGGAAAAAAAAAAAATTTTTTTAAAAAAATTTTTTTTAAAAAAAGGGAAAAAAAAAAAGGGGAAAAAAAAAATTAATTTAAAAAAAAAAATTTTAAAAAAAAATTTTTAAAAAAAAATTTTAAAAAGAAAAAACCCCAAAAAAAAAAAAACCCAAAACCAAATAAAAAAATTGAAAAAAAAAATTTTGGGGAAACCGGGTTTAGAAAAAAAGTTTTTTTTTTTTTTAAAAAAAAATTTAAACAAAAAACACCCCCCCCCAAAAAAAACCCAAAAAAAATTTTTAAAAATTTAAAGGGGAAAAAAAAAAATTTTTTTAAAAAAAAAATTTTTTAAAAAAAAAAACCCAAAAATTTAAAAATTTTGGAATTTTTTTTTTAAAAAAGGGGGAAAAAAGGAAATAAAATTTTTTTTTTAAAAAAAAAAAAAAAAATTTTTTAAACCAAAAAAAAAAAAAAAATTTAAAAAATTTTTCCAAAAAAATTTTTTTAAAAAAAAAAAAAAACTAAAACACCAGAAAATTTTAAAAAAAATTAAAACCAAAAAAAAACTTTTTTTTTTTTTTTTAAAAAAAAAACCCTAAAAATTTTTTAAAAAAAAATTTTTTTTTTTTGGGGGAAATAAAAGGGGGAAAAAATTTTTAAAAAAAAAGGGGGGGGTTTTTTTTTTTAAAAAAAAAAAGGGGGTTTGGGGAAAACCCAAAAAAAATTTAAAGGGAAAAAACCCTTTTAAAAAAAAAAGGTTTTAATTTAAAAAAAAAAAAAATTTTTTTTTCCCAAAAAAAAAATGGGGGAAACCAAACCTTTGGGGCCCCAAATTTTTTTTTAAAAAAACCAAAAATTTTTTTGAAAAAAATTTCCCAAAAAAAAAAAACAAAAAACCAAAAAGGGTTTTTTTTTTTAAAAAGGGAAAATTTAAAATTTTTAAAAAAAAGGGGAAAAAAATTGAAAAAAAAAGGGGGAAAATTAAAAAAAAAAAAATTTTTTTTTTTGGGGTAAAAAGAAAAAAAAAAAAAAATTAAAAATTTTTTTTTTCCCCCTTTTTTTTTTAGAAAAAAAAAGGGGAATAAAAAAAAAAAAATTTTTTTTATTTTAAATTTTTTAAATATTTTTTTAAAATAAAAAAAAAAAAAAAAATTTGGATTTTTTTTTAAAAAGGGGGTTTTTAAAGGAAACCCCTCCAAAAAGGTTAAAAAAAAAAAACCGGCCCCAAATTTTTGGGGAAAATTTAGTTTGGAAAAAAAAATTTTTTTTTAAAAAAAAAAAAAAAAAAAATTTGCCCAAAAAAAAAGGGGAAAAAATATTTTTTTTTTTTAAAAAAAAAAGGGAAACCAAAAAATTTTTTTTAAAAAAACCCCCCAAAAAACCCCCCAAAAAAAGGGAAAAAAATTTTAAAAAAAAGGGAAAAAAAAAAAGGGTTCCAAAAGAAAAACCCTTTTAAATTTTTTTTTAAAAACCCCCCAAAAAAAATTTTTTTTTTAAAAAAAAACCCTTAAAAAAATTTTCCCCAAAATTTTGGGGGGGTTTAAAAAAAATTTTTAAAAAGGGCCCCCAAAAAGTTGGGGTTTTTGGAATATTTCCTTTAAAAAAAAATTTAAAATTAAAAATTTTTTTAAATTGGGAAAAACCGGGTTTTTTAAAAAAAAATTTTTTTCCTTTAAAAAAAGGGGCCCAAAAAAAAAAAATTTTTTTTTTTTTAAAATTAAAAAAAATTTTTTTAAAAAAATTTTTTAAAAAACTTTTCCTTTTAAAAAAAAAAAAAAAAAAAGGAAAAGTAAATTTTTAAAACAATCAGGAAAAAAAAACCAGAAAAAAATTTTTTTTTTAAAAAAAAAATTTTTTAAAAAAAATTTTTAAAAAAAAAAACCCCCTTTTTTTTTTTTAAAAAAACCAGGGGGGGTTTTAAAAAAAAAAAAAAATTTTTTAAAAAATTTGAAAAAAAAATTACCCCAAAAACCCAAAAAAAACCCCCCTTTTTTTTTTTTAAAAAACCCCCTTTTTTTCCCCCCAAAAAAAAAATTTTTTTAAAAGGGGGGCCCCCAAAAAAATTTTTTTAAAAAAAGGGGGTTTTGGTTTTTTTAAAAGGGGGGGGTTTTTTGGGGTTTTTTAATTTTTTTTTTGTTTTTTAAAAAAAAATTTAAAAAAAAAAAAAAATTTTTCCCAAAAATTTTTTTTTTTTAAAAAAAGGGAAAAAAACCCCTTTTTTAAATTTTCCCAAATTTTTTAAAAAAAAAAATTTTTAAAAACTTTTTTAAACCTTTTTTTTTTTTAAAAAAGGGAAAAAAAAAAAAAATTTTTAAAACAAAAAATTTTTTTTTTTTTTTTTTCCAAAAAAAAAACCCCCCAAAAAAAAAACCCTTTTGGGGGGGGGGAAAAAAAAGGGGGGGGGAAACAGCCCTTTTAAAAAAATTTTTAAAAAAAAAAACCCTAAAAAACAACCCCCCCCCAAAAAAAAACCCGGAAAATTTTTTTGGAAAAAAAAAAAAAAAAATAAAAAAAAAACCCAATTTTTTTCCCCCCAAAAAAATTTTTTAAACCAAAAAAAAAAATTTTTTTTTTTTAAAAAAAAAATTTTTCCCCCCCCCCTTTTCTTTTTAAATTGGAAAAAAAAAAAAAAAAAATTGGAAAAAAAAAACCCCTTTTTTCCAAAAAAAAAAAAAATTTTTCCCCTTTCCCCCCCAAAAATTTTTTTTTAAAAATTTTTTAAAAAAAATTTTCCCCAAAAAAAATTTTTTTTTGGGGGGCCCCCCCAAAAAAAGGGCTTTTTTCCCTCAAAAATTAAAAAATTTTTTTTTAAAAAAATTTCCCCCCCAAAAAAAATTTTTTTCCCCAAAAAAGGGTTAAAACTTTTTGGGGGGAAAACAAAAAAAAAAAATTAAAAAAAAACAAAAAAAAAAAAACAAGCCCTTTTTTTGGGGGGCCAAAATTAAAAAAAAATTTTAAATTTTTTAAAAAAAAAAAAAAATTTTTTTTTAAAAAATAAAAAAAAAAAAAAAAATTTTTTTTTTTTTTAAAAAAAAAAAAAAAATTTTTTTTTTTCATTTTTTTTCCCTTTTCTGGGGGGAAAAAAAAAAAAAAAATTTAAAAAGGGGGAAAAAAAAAAAAGGGGGTTTGAAAAAAAAAAATTTTAAAAAAAAAAATTTTTTAAAAGGGGGGAAAAAAAGAAAAAAGTTTTAAAATTCCCCCCTTTTTCCCAAAAAAAACCCAAACCCAAAAAACAAAAAAAAATTTTAAAAAATTTTAAAAAAAAAAGGGGAAAAAAATTTTTTTAAAAAAAAAATTAAAAAAAAACCTTTTTTTAAAAAAATTTTTAAAAAAGGGGTTTTTTTTAAAAAATTTTAAAACCCAAAAAAAAACAAAAAAAAAGGGAAAAATTTTTTTAAAGAAAAAAGGGGGGAAAAAAAAAAAAAAAATTTTTTAAAAAAAGGGAAAAAAAAAAAAAAAAAGAAAAAACAAAAAAAATTTTTTTTTTTAAAAAAATTTTTAAAAAAAAGGGCCCAAAAAAAAAAAAAAAAAAGGGGTTTTTAAAATAAAAAAAAAAAAAAAAGAAAAATTTTTTAAAAAAATTTTAAAAAAAAAAAAAAAAACCCTTTCTTTTTTTTTAAAAAAGGGAAAAAAAAAATTTTTTAAAAAAAAAAAAAAAAAAAATTTAAAAAAAGGGAAAAGGGAAAATTGGGGGAAACCCAAAATTAATTTAAAAATTTATAAAAAAAAAAAAAAAAAAAAGGAAAAAAAAAAAAATACTTTTTTAAAAAAAAATTTAAAAAAACCAAAGAAAAAAAAAAAAATTTTTTTTAAAAAAAAAACCGAAAAACCCAAACCCGGAAAAGGGAAAAAAAAGGAAAAAAAAAAAAAAAAAGGGAAAAAAAAAAAAACCCCCCTTTTTTTTAAAGGGAAACCCCCCAAAAAAACCTTAAAAAAAAACCCCTTTTAACCAAAAATTTAAAAAAAAAGGGAAAAAAAAAAAAAATTTCGAAAAAATTTTTAAAATTTGGGAAAATTTTTCCCCCAAAAAAAAAATTTTTTTTAAAAAAAAGGGTTTTAAAAAAAACAAAAAAAACCCGGGGGGGGGGTTTTTTTTTTAGTTTAAAAATTTAAAAAATTTTTTTTAAAAGGAAAATAATTTAAAAAAGGGGGAAAAAAAAAAAAACCCAGTAAAATTTTTTAAAAAAAAAACCCAAAAGGGGGAAAATTTTTCCCAAAAATTTTTTTTTTGGGGTTTTTTTTTGGGGGGGCCCCCCCAAAAAAAAGGGGGAAAAAAATTTTTTTTTTTGGGGGGAAAAAAATTTTAAAAAAAAAAAATTTTTTTTGGCGGGGCCCCCCCCTTTAAAAAAAACCTTAAAAAAATTTTTTAAATAAAAAAAAAGGGAAAACAAAAAAAAAAAGTTAAACCCCAAAAAAAACCGGTTTTTTAAAAAAAAAGGGGAAAAAATTTTTTGGAAAAAAAAAAAAAAAAAAAAGTAAAAAAAAGGTTTAACAAAAGGGGGAAAAAAAAAAAAAAAAAAAAAAGGGAAAAAAAAAAAAAACCCAAAAAAAGAAAAAAAAACCCCCCCAAAATTTTTTTTAAAAATTGAAAAAAAAAGGGGGGAAGAAAAAAAAAAAAAAAATTTTTAATTTGGGGGGAAAAAATTTAAAACCCAAAAGGGAAAATTGGTTAAAAAAAAAAAACCCCCCTTTTAAAAAAAAAGGGGGGGGGTTAAAATTCCCAAATAAAAAAACCCCAAAAAAAAATTTTTGGAAAAAAAAAAAAATTTTAAACCCCTTTTAAAAAAAATTTTCCCCAAAAAAATTTTAAAAACCAAAAAAAATTTTGTTAAAAAAAAAAAAAAAATAAAAAAAAGGGGGGCCAAAAAGGGAAATTTTTTTTAAAAAAAAAAAAATTTTAAAAAAAAATTTTTAAAAAAAAAAAAAAACCAAAAAAAAAAAAAAAAAAAAGGAAAAAAAAAAAAAAAAACCCCCCCAAAAAAGGGTTTAAAATTTTCCCCCAAAAAACCAAAAAAAAAAAAAACCCCCTTTTTTTTGGGGGGGGGAAAATCCCCAAAAACCCCCAAAAGGAAAAAAAAAAAAACCCCCTTTTTTAAAAAAAAATAAAACCACCCAAAAAAAAAAATTTTTAAACCCAAAAATCCCCCAAAAAACCCAAAAAGGAAACCTAAAAGGGAAAAACCCCTAAAAAAGAAGGGGTTAAAAAAAAAAAAAAATTTTTTTTTTTTTTTTTAAAAAAAAATTATGAAAAAAATATTAAAAAAAAAAAAAAAAAAAACTTTTTTTTTTTTAAAAAAAAAAAAAAAAAAAAAAGGAAAACCGAAAATTTTTTTGGGAAAAGAGAAAAAAAAAAAAAAAAAGGGCAAAAAAAACCAAAAAAAAAAAAAAAAAAGAAAAAAAAAAACCCCTTTTTATTTTTTTAAAAAGGGGGAAAAACCAAAAAATTAAAAAAGAAAAAATTTTTTTTTTAAAAAAAAAAAGGGGGGAAAAAAGGAAAACCCCCAAAAAAAAAAAAAAAACCAAAAAAAAAAAAAACCCAAAAAAAAAAAAAACCACCCCCCAAAAAAAAAAATATTTAAAAAAGAAAAAGGTTTTTTTAAAAAAAAAAAAAAAAAAAAAAAATTTTTTTAAATTAAAAAAAAAAAAATTAAAAAAAAATTTTTTTTAAAAAAAAACCCCAAAAAAAAAAATTTTTTTTAAAAAAATTAACAAAAAAAAAAAAAAAAAAAAAAAAAAGGTTTTTTTTTTTTTTGGGGGGGGGAAAAAAAAAGGGAATAAAAAAAAAAAATTTTTAAATTTTTTTTTTTAAAAATTGGGGGGGAAAAAACCCCCCCCAAAAAAAAATTTGGGTTTTTTTTTGGGGGAAAAAAAAAAAAATATTTAAAAAACCCCCTTTTTAAAAAATTTAAATTTTAAAAAAAAACCCCCCCCCAAAAAAAAAATTTTTTTTAAAAAAAATTAAAAAAAAATTTTTTGGGAAAAAAAAAAAGGGGAAAAAAAAAAGGGAAAAAATTGAAAAAAAAGGAAAAAAAAATTTTAAAAAACTTTAAAAATTAAACCCCAAAAAAAAAATTTTAAAAAAAAAAAAAACAAAAAAAAAAAAAAAATTTTAAAAAAAGGGGGAAAAAAAAAAAAAACCCCAAAAAATTTTTTTTTCCGAAAAAAAACAAACAAAAAAAAAACCCTTTTTCCCTTTTTTTTAAAAAAAAGGGGGGGAAAAAAAATCCCCAAAAAAAAAAAAAAATTTTTTAAAAAAAAATTTTTTTAAACCACCCAAAAAAAAAATTTAAAAAAAAAATTAAAAAAAAACCCCTTTTTCCCCCCCAAAAAAAAAATTTTTTTTAAAAAAGGGGGGGAAAAAAAAAAAAAAAAAAAATTTTTTTTTAAAAAAAAAATTTTTAAAAAAAGGGGTTTAAAAAATTTGGTTTTTTTTAAAATTTTTTGGAAATTAAAAAAAAAAAAAATTAAAAAAAAAAACCCCCGGGGGTTTAAAAAAAAGGGGGAAAAAAAAAAAAAAAAAACGTTTAAAGGGGAAAAAAAAAGGGAAAAAAAAAAAAAAAAAAAAGGTTTTTTAAAATTTTTTGAAAAAATTCCAAAAAAAAAAGGCCCCCGAAAAAAATTTTTTTTTTTGGGGTTTTTAAAAATTAAAAAAAAAAAAAAACCCCAAAAAAGGGGGGGTTTGAAAAAACCCAAAAAAAAAAAATAAAAAGGGCCCCCCAAAAAAAAAAAAAAAACAAAAAAAATTTTTGCGGGGGAAAAAAAAGGTTTAAAAAAAAGGGAAAAAAGGGTTTTATTTTTTTAAAAAACAAAAAAGAAAAAAAAAATGCAAAAAAAAAAATTTAAAAAAAAAAAAAAATAAAAATTTTTCGGGGAAAAAGGGAAAAACAGTAAAAAAAAAAAATTTTTTAAATTTTTTTTTTTTTTTTAAAAAAAAAAACCCGGGGAAAAAAGGTTTTTTTAAAAATTTTTTTTCCCAAAAAAAGGGGGAAAAAAAACCCAAAAAAATTTTTTTAATTTCAAAAAAAAAAACCCCCCAAAAACCCAAAAGGTTAAAAAACCCCCTAAAAAAAATTTTCCCAAAAAAAAAGAGCCCCCAAAAAAAAAAAAAATTTCCCAAAAAAGGTTGGGAACCCAAAAAAAAGGGAAAAATTTTAAAAAAAATTTTTTGGAAAAAAAAAACTTTTAAAAAAAATTTTTAAATTTTTTAAAAAAGGGAAAAAACCCAAAATAAAAAAAATTTTCCCCCTTTGGGGAAACCAAAGGAAACCATTTTTTTTTTTAAAAAAAAAAAAAAAACAGAAAAAAAAAGTTTTAAAGGGAAAAAAAAAAAAAAAAAAAAATTTAAGAAAAAAAAAAAACCCCCTTTTTTTTTTAAAAAAACCCCCCGGAAAGGAAAAAAAAATTAAAAAAACCCCAAAAAAGGGGGGTTTAAAAAAAAAGGGGAAAAATTAAAAAAAAAAAACCCCCCCCCGGGGGAAAAAACCCTTTTGGAAAAAACCCCTTTTAAAAGGGGGCCCCAAAAACCAAAATTGGGGAAAAAAAAAAATTTTTTTAAAAAGGGGGGAAAAACTTTCGGGGGGGGAAAAAAAAAAAAAAAAATTTTTTTTGGAAAAAAAAAAAAAAAAAAACTTTTTAAAAAAAGTGAAAAAAAATTTTTTTTAAAATTTGGGGAAAAAAAAAATTTTAAAAAAAATTTTAAAAGGAAAAAAAACCAAACCAAAAAATTTTTTTAAAAAAAAAGAAAAAAAAACCCCCAAAAAAAATTTTTAAAAAACCCCCTTTTTGGGGAAAAAAGGGGGAAAAAACCCAAAAAGGGTTCCCCCTAAAAAAAAAATTTTTTTTTAAAAAATTGAAAAAAAAAAACCCCAAAAAAAATTTTTTAATTTCAGAAAAAGGGGGAAAGAAAAAAAAAAAAAAAAAAAAAAAAGGGGAAAAAACCCCCCCCAAAGGGGCCTAAATTTTTTTTTTTTAAAAAAAAAAAAAAAAAAAAGGTTGAAAAAAAAAAACAAAATTAAAAAACCAAAAAACCCCAAAAAAAGGGGGAAAAAAGGAAGAAAAAAATTTTTTTTTAAAAAATTTTTAAAAAA
The DNA here is from genome assembly GCF_019279795.1 of Protopterus annectens. Taxonomy (NCBI): domain Eukaryota; kingdom Metazoa; phylum Chordata; order Ceratodontiformes; family Protopteridae; genus Protopterus; species Protopterus annectens. The sequence continues at coordinate 1,400,500,599 of NC_056739.1, read as the reverse complement.
ATTTTTTAAAATTTTAAAGGAAAAAAACCCCTTGGGGGAAACAAAAAAAAAAACCGGAAAACCGGGAAAAAAGGGGAAAAATTTTTTAACAAAAATCCCAAAAATTAAAAAAAAAAAAAATTTTTAAAGGGGAAAACATTTTAAAAGAAAAAAAAAAAAAACCCCTTTTTTTTCAAAACCAAAAAAAAAAAAAAAAAAATAAAAAAATTTTTTTAACCAAAAAAAGGGAAAAAAAACAGAAAAATTTTTTGGGGGGGAAAAATTTTTTAAAAAAATTTTTTTTTAAAAAAAAAAAGGAAAAAAAAAAAAATTTCTTTTTTTTTTAAAAAAAATTTAAACCAAAAAAAAAAAAAAAGGGGAAACCGGGGGGGGGGGGAAAAAAAAAGGAAAAAAAATTTTTTTTTTTTAAAAAATTAAAAAAGCAAAAAACAAAATAAAAAAAAGGGAAAAAGGGAAACCCTTTTTGGAAAAAATTTAAAAAAAATTTGGAAAAATTTTAAAGGGGTTTGGGGGAAAAAAATTTTAAAAAAACCGGGAAAAAAGGGTTTTGGGGAAAAAAAAAGGGGCCTTTTTTAAAAAAAAATTTATTTTAAATTTTTTTTTTAAAACTGGGGAAAAAGGGGAAAAAAAAAACCAAACCTTTTTGGGTTTTAAAAAAATTAAAAAGGGAAAAAAAAAAAAAAAAAAATTTAAAAAAAAAAAAAAAAACCCTTTTGGGGGCCCAATAAAAATTAAAAAATTTAAACCCAAAAAAAAAAAAGAACAAAAAGAAAAAAAAAAGGAACAAAAACCCCAAAAAATTATAAAAAAAAAAAAAAAAAAAAAAATTTTTTTCCCAAAAATTAAAAAAAAAGGTTTTAAAAAAAAAAAAAAAAAAAAAAACCAAAAAATTAGAAAAAAATTTTTTCCCCCCCAAAAAAAAAAAATTTTTAAAAAAGGGAATTTTTTAAAAAGAAAGGGAAAAAATTTTTTTTTAGAAAAAAAAAAACCCCCCCCCAAAAAAAAAATTTTTAAAAAAAAAATTTTTTGGCCAAAAAAAAGGGGGGCCCAAACCCAACTTAAAAAAAAAAAAAAGGGGAAAAAATTTTCGGAAAAAAAAAAAAAAAAAAAAAGGGGGAAAAAAAAAGGGGAAAAAGGGGAACAAAAATTTTTTAAAAAAAAAAAAAGGCAAAAAAAAATTTTTTAAAAAAAAAAAAAACCAAAGGGAAAATTCTTTTAAATTTTAAAAAAAAAAGGGAAACCAAAAAAAAAAAAAAATTTTTTAAAAAGGGGCCAAAAAAAACCCCCCAAAAAAAAAAAAAAAAAAACCAAAAAAAAAAAAACCTCCCCCCTTTTTTTCCCCCAAAAAAAAGGGTTTTAAAAAAAACCCCCCCAAAAAAGGGGGGTTTTTTCCCCCAAAAAAAAAAAAAACCCCAAAAAAAAAACCAAAAAAAATTTAAAAAAATTTTTCCCCCAAAAAGTAAAAAAAAGGGGGGAAAAAAAAAATTTTTTTTTTTTTTTTAAAAAAAAAAAAGGGTTTTAAAATTTTAAAAAAAGGGGGGAAAGGGGGAAAAAAATTTTTTTTTTTTTTTTTAAATAAAAAAAAAAAAAATTTTAAAAAAAAGGAAAAATTTTTTGGGGGAAAAATAAAAAAAGAAAATTTTAAAAAAAAAAAAGGAAAAAAAAAAAATTTAAAATAAAAATTTTTTTTTTTGGGTTTTTTTTTAAAAAAAAAACCCCAAAACCCAAAAAACAAAAAAAATTTTTAATTTCGGTTTTAAAGGGTTAAAATAAAAAAACCCCAAAAAAAAGGGAAAAAAAGAAAAAAAAAAAAAGGGGGAAGGGAAAAAAAAAAAAAAAAAAAAGGGGGAAAAACCCCAAAAAAAAAAATAAAGGGAATTTAAACTTTAAAAAAAAAGGGGGGGAAACGGGAAAACCCTTTTTTAAAAATTTTTTAAAAAAAAATTTAAACAGAAAAAAAAAAAAACCCCCGGGAAAAAAAAACCCAAAAAAAAATTTTTAAAAGGGAAAAAAAAAAAAAAACCAAAAAAATAAAAAAAAAGCCCCGTTTTTTTTTGGGGAAAAAAAAAAAACCCAAAAGTAAAAAATTAAAAAGGGTTTTTTTTAAAAAAAAAACCCCCCCAAAAAAGGGAAAAAAACAAAAAAATTTTTTTAAAGGGGGGGTTTTCCCCCAAACGAAAAGGGGTTTTTTCCCCCAAAAAAAAAATCCCCAAAAAACCAAAAAGTTTCCCCCCGGGGAAAAGAAAACCCCCCAAAAAAAGGGGAAAAAAAAATTTTTTTTTTTAAAAAAAAAAAAAACTTTAAAAAAAAAATGTTCCCCCCCTTTTTTTTTAAAATTAAAAAAAAATATAAAAAAAAAAAAAATTGAACCCTTTTATGAAAATAAACCCCCCAAAATTTTTAAAAAAAAAATTCCTTTAAAAAACCCCCAAAAACCTTAAAAACCCAAAAAAGGGCCCCCCCCTTTAAAAAAATTTTAATTTTTTTCCCTTTCCCTTTGGGGAAAAAAAAAAAAAAAAGGGGAAAAAAAAAAAAAATTTTTAAAAAAAAAAAACCAAAAAAAGGGGGAAAAAAACCCAAAAAAATTTTAAAAATTTTTTTAAAAAAAAAAAATTTTAAAAAAAAAACCATTTTTTCCCAAAAAAAAAAAATTTTTAAAAAAAATTTTTTAAAAAAAAAGGAAAAAAAATTTTTTTTTTTTGGGGTTTTCCCCCCCTTTTAAAACCCCTTTTAAAAAAAAAAAAAATTTTTTGGGGGGAAAAAATTTAAAAAAAGGGGGGAAAAAACCCCCCTTTTTTCCCCTTTTTAAAAATTTAAAAAAATTTTTTTTCCCCAAAAATTTTGGGTTTTTTAAAAAAAAAAACCCCCAAAAAACCACAAAATTTTTTTAAAAAAATTTTTGGTTTTTTTTTTAAAAAAATTTTTTTAAAAAAAAAATTTCCCCAAATATGAAAAAAATTGCCCCCAAAAAATTTTTAAAAAATTTTTTAAAAAGATACTAAGAATCAGCCAAAAGTCCGTCCGTGTTTGTGGTGCTATAATAGCCTGCTGGATGCCCAAACAGGATCCACTTAGCTAAAACAAGTGCAAATATGGGTTTTTGTCTCATAATGTTGAAAGGGATAGAAATCAGCCCAAAACAGCCAATAAGGTTAATTTCAAAGCTGGAAACCACTCCTCTTGTGACAGATAGGCTACTCAATGCTTACCACTCTCTGTGATAAGCAGAAAGACTTCCCACTACCACAAAAAGATCTGGAGAACTCAGAAACAAACTAATGTCTTGAACCCAGCAGATCTGAGATCCGGAATGCTTTAGTGTAGGAAACGGCTGCATATGAGCAGTACAGATAGTATTTTTTTTTATGAAATTAAACAGAAAAAAGCAATTTAAACAGTAAATATGCACAGAAATGGCTGTCACCCTTGAGTGTGATGCCTACAGTAGAAATGCAGTTTAAATTAACTTTAAGGTAAACAGGAAAGAGTTAGCCAGTACGACCGGTGCTAGGCAAACAACCTTATGTGTAACCAAATGAAAAGCCTGCACCTAGATGTATGAAGAAATCTTTATTGGAACTAGACCGGTTTCAGCACATAGCTTTCTTCAGTAGTATAAACAGAGGCAATGGGAAAAAAAACCCACCTTAAGCCCCTGTTCCCATCCAAAATTCTGACATCATATCCTGTTAGGAAATGAAAAACACATTATAAATATATTATGCAAAAGTAATTATTGCAAAAAACAAATTGTGATTAAATAAAAAACACATAAATATACAGGGCACAAAAACTTAACAGAAGAATCATTATAATTTATTATTAAGTCCAGGGGAAAAAAGAGCACGTAATTTTACAATCCATTTTCTTTCTTTACTATTGAGTATGTCATGCCAACCAGTTTTAAAGGACCGGTTGCCTGTGATATTATCAATAATAGCAAATGAAAACTTGGCAGTAGGATGATTCAACGTATGTCTATATAAGGCATTGGTAACCCGGGCATTTCTGATATCACCCATGTGTTCAGACATTCTAACCCTAAGTTGTCTGGATGTCTGACCCACATAGAAGGCTTGGCAAGTACATGTGGCAAGATAAACAACCCAGTCCGAACTACAATTACCAAAACAGTGTATATTATAAAGTTGTCCGGTATTTCTGCTGGTAAAAGTTTTAGTTTTGAATATATATTTACAAAAGGAACAATGTCCACAAGGATATGATCCAACCAATATGTCCCCCATAAGAGTTTGTTGTTGATAATTGTCATCTCAAAAAAATGATTTTTTGTAATGTGAAAAACCCTAGGGTTTTGCCCTTTCTATATGAGAATAAACATCTGTCCCCCAGAAACTCATCCAACTTCGAATGAGTTTTAAGAATATTCCAATGCTTATTAGTTATGTCTAAAAAGTTCACTGTGTTCCTACCATAAGTGGTCACAAGCCTCAGAGTATCCTGATTGTCACACTTATGACGTGGTTGATATTGTAATAATGTGTCCCTTGATCTATTTTTTGACCATTGTAAGGCTGAATTGACATTATGTTTTGCATAACCCCTTGCTATAAATCTATTGACTAGATCTTCATGATGTTGTCTCAGATCCTGTTGAGAGGAGCAAATTATTTTGAGATGCAAAAACTGAGATTTGGGAATATTATTAATAATATGCTTGGGATGGAGACTGTTGGCATGTAGCAAGGTGTTGTATTCAGAAAATTTACGATATACACTAGTTTTTAATGTGTTATCAGGCTGGCGCTGTAAGATTACATCAAGAAAATGGATTTCATTTTGATGATAATCTACCGTAAACTCAGCGCCCCATATATTTCCATTTAGATGTTCTACAAATTCATCCAAATATTGGATGCCTACTTTCCAAATTAGCCAACAGTCATCCAGGTATCTTCTCCAAATATCAATCTCAGGCAAATATAGATTGTGAAGTTCATCATAAATAATGTGCTCCTCCACATATCCCATATAGAGGTCAGCATAAATTCCGGCAAAAGAGGCACCCATTGCTGTCCCTTGTATTTGCCAATAGCAATCCTGCTGAAAGTAAAAAACATTTTTGGTAAGGATGTGTTCAGCCATGCAAATAAGAAGGGTATTAAAACCAGGACGATATATGTTAGCTTTATTCAACCAAAACTCCATAGCAGCTAATCCCACCCAGTGTGGAATACTGGTGTATAATGATTTTACATCAAGGGTGCACATAAGCCAATGGGGTTCAAGTTGGGAGTCCGAAACAATTTGCAAAATTCAGTAGTATCTTTAAGTCTAGCTCTGATGAAGGGAAGTAATGGTTTAAGTTTGTCAGTAAGGAATACTGACAACGGTTCAGTAAGTGATCCAATCCCTGAAACTATAGGTCTGCCCGGTGGTTGATGAGAGGATTTGTGAATCTTGGGTAATAAGTATAAGTATTGTTTAGCAGGGTCAACAACTGTTAGATGTGTTTTGGTATTAGCACTATTAATGCCTTCCTCAACTGCATCCTGTAAAAAATCATCAATTTCCTTTTTATAGTTAGGAGTAGGGTCAGTGGGCATTTTCATGTAATGACGAGGGTTAGACAACCGTCTATTTCCCTCATCCCAATAATAATCAGAATCCATGACTACCATCGCACCGCCCTTATCAGCAGGAAGAATGACAATGTTAGTATTGCTCCTAAGATCCCTGAAAGCATGTTGCTCAGCTTTTGATAGATTATGTTTGATTACTGTATCTGAATCTAAATGAAAATGTAGATCTTTGATGACAGCTTGCTAAAAAATGGACACATATTTGTCCATCGGTGGATTGAAATTGTACCGATGAAATCTAAATTCAGAAGATCTTTGAGCTTGTTCTGGTTGATCCTGTTCCCCAAAAAACTATTTCTGATTAATTTTTCTACAAAAAGCTGTAATATCAGAAACAAAAGTACTCTCATAAATAAAAAAGCCAGGGATGAATCCAAGACCTTTATTAAGCAATGCTTGTTCATCAGATGTTAAAACATGTTGTGAAATATTATGTATATTGGTGCATTGAGCAACTATTTCACTATTGATAGGAAAAGGTCCTCCAAACTTTTTACCCTTATGTTTCCGTCCTCTCCTGTGTTTCCTTCTCCTAAAGGGTGTTCAGAAACACGTCCCCTTTTAGAATCTGGCGAGTCCCCAATGTGTATGGGTTCTGTGTCTGTGGTGGAGGACTCCTCACCGGAGGTTGTGCTTGAAGAAACACCTTTTTTAAGTATTGATCTTGGCCTCTTTTTGCGAATGGTCGTGGCATTTTTGGTACCATCTGCAAATCTTTCCCCCTATGCGACTTAAACTGTCTACCCCGATTATAATCTTCCTTATCCCTTGAGAACTTATGCAGTTTTTTAATCCTTAGATTGTTTTCGAACCCGATGAGTTCCTTTGACAGTTTGCTAAGGCATTCTTGAAAACTAGTCTGTTCTTCAAATAAAGGTCTTGGATTCATCCCTGGCTTTTTTATTGATGAGAGTACTTTTGATTCTGATATTACAGCTTTTTGTAGAAAAATAAATCTGAAATTGTTTTTTGGGGAACAGGATCAAACAGAACAAGCTCAAAGATCATCTGAATTTAGATTTCATCGGTCCAATTTCAATCCACCGATGGACAAATATATGTCCATTTTCAGCAAGCTGTCATGAAAGATCTACATTTTCATTTAGATTCAGATACAATAATCAAACATAATCTATCAAAAGCTGAACAACAGGCTTTCAGGGATCTTAGGAGCAATACTATTGTCATTCTTCCTGCTGATAAGGGCGGTGCAGTGGTAGTCATGGATTCCGATTATTATTGGGATGAGGGAAATAGACGGTTGTCTAACCCTCGTCATTACATGAAAATGCCCACTGACCCTACTCCTAACTATAAAAAGGAAATTGATGATTTTTTACAGGATGCGGTTGAGGAAGGCATTAATAGCGCTAATACCAAAACACATCTAACAGTTGTTGACCCTGCTAAACAATACTTATACTTATTACCCAAGATTCACAAATCCTCTCATCAACCACCGGGTAGACCTATCGTTTCAGGGATTGGATCACTTACTGAACCATTGTCAGTATTCCTTACAGACAAACTTAAACCATTACTTCCCTTCATCAGAGCTAGACTTAAAGATACTACTGAATTTTGCAAATTGTTTCGGACTCCCAACTTGAACCCCATTGGCTTATGTGCACCCTTGATGTAAAATCATTATACACTAGTATTCCACACTGGGCGGGATTAGCTGCTATCGAGTTTTGGTTGAATAAAGCTAACATATATCGTCCTGGTTTTAATACCCTTCTTATTTGCATGGCTGAACACATCCTTACCAAAAATGTTTTTTACTTTCAGCAGGATTGCTATTGGCAAATACAAGGGACAGCAATGGGTGCCTCTTTTGCCCCAATTTATGCTGACCTCTGTATGAGATATGTGGAGGAGCACATTATTTATGATGAACTTCACAATCTATATTTGCCTGAGATTGATATTTGGAGAAGATACCTGGATGACTGTTGGCTAATTTGGAAAGTAGGCATCCAATATTTGGATGAATTTGTAGAACATCTAAATGGAAATATATGGGGCGCTGAGTTTACGGTAGATTATCATCAAAATGAAATCCATTTTCTTGATGTATTCTTACAGCGCCAGCCTGATAACACATTAAAAACTAGTGTATATCGTAAATTTTCTGAATACAACACCTTGCTACATGCCAACAGTTTCCATCCCAAGCATATTATTAATAATATTCCCAAATCTCAGTTTTTGCGTCGCAAAAGAATTTGCTCCTCTCAACAGGATCTGACACAATATCATGAAGATCTAGCCAATAGATTTATAGCAAGGGGTTATGCAAAACATAATGTCAATTCAGCCTTACAATGGTCAAAAAATAGATCAAGGGACACATTATTACAATATCAACCACTTCATAAGTGTGACAATCAGGATACTCTGAGGCTTGTGACCACTTATGGTAGGAACACAGTGAACTTTTTAGACATAGTTAATAAGCATTGGAATATTCTTAAAACTCATTTGAAGTTGGATGAGTTTCTGGGGGACAGATGTTTATTCTCATATAGAAAGGGCAAAACCCTAGGGTCTCATTTTTCACATTACAAAAAAATCATTTTTTCGAGATGACAATTATCAACAACAAACTCTTATGGGGGACAAATTGGTTGGATCATATCCTTGTGGACATTGTTCCTTTTGTAAATATATATTCAAAACTAAAACATTTACCAGCAGAAATACCAGACAACTTTATAATATACACTGTTTTGGTAATTGTAGTATGGACTGGGTTGTTTATCTTGCCACATGTACTTGCCAAGCCTTCTATGTGGGTCAGACATCCAGACAACTTAGGGTTAGAATGTCTGAACACATGGGTGATATCAGAAATGCCCGGGTTACCAATGCCTTATATAGACATACGTTGAATCATCCTACTGCCAAGTTTTCATTTGCTATTATTGATAATATCACAGGCAACTGGTCCTTTAAAACTGGTTGGCATGACATACTAAATAGTAAAGAAAGAAAATGGATTGTAAAATTAGGTGCTCTTTTTTCCCCTGGACTTAATGATAAATTATAATGATTCTTCTGTTAAGTTTTTGTGCCCTGTATATTTATGTGTTTTTTATTTAATCACAATTTGTTTTTTGTAATAATTACTTTTGCATAATATATTTATAATGTGTTTTTCATTTCCTAATAGGATATGATGTCAGAATTTTGGATTGGAACAGGTACTTAAGGTGGGTTTTTTTTCCCATTGCCTCTGTTTATACTACTGATGAAAGCTATGTGCTGAAACCGGTCTAGTTCCAATAAAGATTTCTTCATACATCTAGGTGCTGGCTTTTCATTTGCTTAAATTAACTTTAAGCAGGAAGTCAAAGTGCACACACAGTAAAATGATTTGACAGTAAAATTCAGCAGAAATAAAAACAGAACCACAATGAAATGACTTTTAAAGTGTGATAAGCAGAAACAGTCAAGAGAAAGCCAGGAAATATTTAGAATCAGCAAAATGTCTCTCCTTCTCATTTCTCATGTTGTAATAGTCTACAGGACACCAAAAAAGGATCCACCGAGCTGAAAAAAGTGCAACCCCATGTAAACACAGGTTTTTAAATCAGAAAGTGGAAAGGGATAGAAATCAGCCACAAACGGCCAATAAGGTTAATTTTAGAGCTGGAAACCACTCCTCTTGTGACATATAGGCTGCTGATAAGCAGAAAGACTTCCCACTACCACAGCAAGGTCTGGAGAACTCAGAAACACTAACTAAAGTCTTGAAACCAGCCGATTTGGGACCGGAATATTCTAGTATAGGAAAGGGCTGCAAAGGAGCAGTACAGATAGTGTTTTTATATGAAATGAAACAGAAAAAAAAAACAATTTAAACAGTAAATAAGCACAGAAAAGGCTGTCACCCTTGAATGTGATGCCCACAGTAGTAAATGCAGTTTAAATTAACTTTAAGCAGGAAATCAAAGTCACACACAGTAAAAGGATTTAACAGTAAAATGCAGCAGAAATAACAACAGAACCACAGTAAAATGACTCTTAAATTGCGATAAGCAAAATCAGTGAAGGGAAAACCAAGTGATACTTAGAATCAGCAAAAAGTCTCTTCTTCTCATTTCTGGTGCTCTAATAGTCTACAGGATACCCAAACAGAATCCACTGAGCTAAAAGAAGCCCAAACCCATGCAGACATGAATTTTAAACTCAGAAAAGTTGAAAGGGATAGAAGTCAGCCCCAAACAACCAATAAGGTTAATTTCAGAGCTGGAAATGACTCCTCTTGCAACAGAAAAAAAATTTAAACAACAAATATGGACAGAAAAGGCTGTTGCACTTGAGTGTGATGCCTATAGTAGTAAATGCAGTTTAAATTATTAACTTTCAGAAGGAAATCAAAGTGCACACACATAGAATGATTTAACAGTAAAATGCAGCAGAAATTACAACAGAACCAGAGTAAAATGGCTTTTAAAGTGCAATAAGGAAAAACAGTCAAGAGAAAGCCAAAAGATACCAAAATCAGCAAAAAGTGTCTCCTTCTCATTTCTGGTGTGGTAATAGTTTCTTGGACAGCCAAACAGGATCTGCTAAGCTAAAACAAGTGCAATCCCAAGCAAACACTGGTTTGTAACTCAGAAATTTGAAAGGGATCAGAAATCAGCACAAAACGGACAATAAGGTTAATTTCAGAGCTGGAAACCCCTTCTCTTGCAACAGATAGGCTGCTCAATGCTTACTACTCTCACTGATAAGCATAAAGACTTCCTCTTATGACAACAAGCTTTGGAGAACTCAGAAACACAAACTAAAGTCCAGAAACCAGCAGATCTGGGGTCCGGACTATTCTAGTATAGGAAAGGGTGGGAAACAAGGGGTATAATTTAGTTTAGCGAACAATCAGATGATCAAATGCTGTTAATTCAAACACTAAATGTCGAATCAGTAAAATAGCGAACGGCCAGAACAGCAATTTTTTTCCCAGGGAAAGAAATTGCTCGGCCGGCCGTCCAGGTTGTGCCATTTCATTCACTGTAGTGCGATCTTGGAGTTGGTATATTTAAGTACGGCAGGTGTGACAGACACAGCCTCCCACATGGGGGTGTGTAGGGGAGAAGCCCCCCACTTCATTTAGTGTTTTTCTTTTTTTTTTTGGGAACAGCAATTTTGTTCCCTGGGAAAAAAATCACCATTCTGGTTGTTCGCTGTTTTGAGTTTTCACACTTTAGGGGTCGATATAATAACGTTCGATCATCTGATCATTCTTTGTTATAATATAGACCCAGAAATGAGCAATACAGATAGCAATTTTTTTTTATGAAATTAAACAGAAAAAAAAAACAATTTAAACAGTAAATATGCACAGAAATGGCTGTCACACTTGAGTGTGACGCCTACAGTAGTAAATGCAGTTCAAATTATTAACTTTAAGGAGGAAATCAAAGTGCACACACAGTAAAATGATTTAACAGTAAAATGCAACAGAAATAACAGCAGAACCACAGTAAAATGGCTTTTAAAGTGCGATAAGCAAAAACAGTCAAGAGAAAACCAAAAGATACTTAGAATCAGCAAAAAGTCTCTCCTCATTTCTGGTGCTGTAATAGTCTGCAGGATGCCCAAACAGGATCCGCCGAGCTAAAACAAGCACAAACCATGCAAACACAGGTTTTTAAATCAGAAAGTTGAAAGGGGATAGAAATCAGCCCAAAATGGGAAATAAGATTAATTTCAGAGCTGGAATATCACTCCTCTTGTGAAAGATAGGCTGCTCAATGCTTAATATTCTCACTGATAAACAGAAAGACTTCCCACTATCACAACAAGGTCTGGACAACTCAGAAAAACAAACTAAAGTCCTGAAACCAGCACATCTGGAATCCAGACATACTAGTATAGGAGAGTGTGGGAAACAAGCAGTGCTAATAGTATTTTTTTTTTTTTATGAAATTAAACAGAAAAAAATAATTTAAACAGTAAATATGCAAAGAAAAGGCTGTCACATTTGAGTGTGACACCTACAGTAGTAAATGCAGAAAGAAATCAAAGTGCACCAACAGTAAAATGATTTAACTGTAAAATGCAGGAGAAATAACAACAGAACCAAAGGAAAATGACTTTTAAAGTGCGATAAGCAAAAACAGTGAAGGGAAAGCCAAAAGATAACTAGAATCAGCAAAAAGTCTCTCCTTCTCATTTCTGGTGCTGCAATACTCTGCAGGCTGCCCAAACAGAATCCACCAATGAAAAACATGTGCAAACCCACGCAAACATGGGTTTTTAACTCAGAAAGTCGAAAGGGATAGAAATCAGCCCAAAACAGCCAATAAGGTTGATTTCAGAGCTGGAGACCACTCCTCTTGTGACACATAAGCTGCTCAATACTTACCACTCTCATTAATAACCAGAAAGACTTCTCACTACCACAACAAGGTCTGCACAACTCAGAAACACAAACTAAAGTCCTGAAACCTGCAGATCTGGGATCCAGACTATTCTAGTATAGGAAAGGGTGGGAAACAAGCAGTAGAGATATAATTTATTTATTTATTTTTTTTATGAAATTAAATAGAAAAAAGAATTTAAACATTAAATATGCACAGAAAAGGCTGTTGCACTTCAGTGTGATACCTACTGTAGTAAATGCAGCTTAAATAAATAACATTAAGCAGGAAATCAAAGTGCACACACAGTGAAATGATTTAACAGTAAAATGCAGCAGAAATAACAATAGAACCAGAGTAAAACTGCTTTTAAAGGGTGATAAGCAAAAACAGTCAAGAGAAAGCCAAAAGATACTTAGAATCAGCAAAATGTCTCTCCTTCTCATTTCTGTTTCTATAATAGTCTGCAAGATGCCCAAACAGGATCCACCGAGCTAAAACAAGCGCAAACCTATGTAAAGAGGATTTTTTAACTCAGAAAGTTGAAAGGGATAGAAATAAGCAGAAAGACTTCCCCCTATCAAAACAAGGTCTGAACAACTCAGAAACACAAACTAAAAACCAGCAGATCTGGGATCCGGACAATTCTAGTATAGGAAAGGGCGGGAAACAAGCAGTACAAACAGTATTTTTTTATGAAGTTAAACAGAAAAAAGCAATTTAAACAGTAAAAATGCAAAGAAAAGGCTGCCCCACTTGAGTGTAATGCCTACACTAGCAAATGCAGTTTAAAGTATTAACTGTAAGCAGAAATTCAAAGTGAACACAAAGTAAAATGCAGCAGAAATAATAACACGACCACAGTAAAATGGCTTTTACAGTGCGATAAGCAAAAACAGTCAAGAAAAAGCCAAAAGATACTTAGAATCAGCCAAAAGTCTGTCCTTCTCGTTTGTGGTGCTGTAATAGCCTGCTGGATGCCCAAACAGGATCCACTTAGCTAAAACAAGTTCAAATATGGGTTTTTACCTCAAAATGTTGAAAGGGATAGAAATCAGCCCAAAACAGCCAATAAGGTTAATTTCAGAGCTGGAAACCACTCCTCTTGTGACAGATAGGCTAATCAATGCTTACCACTCTCACTGATAAGCAGAAAGACTTCCCACTACCACAAAAAGTTCTGGAGAACTCAGAAACACAAACTAAAGTCCTGAACCCAGCAGATCTGAGATCTGGAATGCTTTAGTGTAGGAAACGGCTGCTTATGAGCAGTACAGATAGTATTTTTTTTTATGAAATTAAAAAGAAAAATGCAATTTAAACAGTAAATATGCAGAAAAAATGGCTGTCACCCTTGAGTGTGATGCCTACAGTAGAAATGCAGTTTAAATTAACTTTAAGGAGAAATCAAAGTGCACACACAGTAAAATGATTTAACAGTAAAATGCAGGAGAAATAACAACAGAACCAAAGGAAAATGACTTTTAAAGTGCGATAAGCAAAAACAGTGAAGACAAAGCCAAAAGATAACTAGAATCAGCAAAAAGTCTTTCCTTCTCATTTCTGGTGCTGCAATACTCTGCAGGATGCCCAAACAGAATCCACCAATGAAAAACATGCGCAAACCCACGCAAACATGGGTTTTTAACTCAGAAAGTCATAAGGGATAGAAATCAGCCCAATAAGGTTGATTTCAGAGCTGGAGACCACTCCTCTTGTGACACATAAGCTGCTCAATGCTTACCACTCTCACTAATAAGCAGAAAGACTTCTCACTACCACAACAAGGTCTGCACAACTCGGAAACACAAACTAAAGTCCTGAAACCACCAGATCTGGGATCCAGACTATTCTAGTACAGGAAAGGGTGGGAAACAAGCAGTACAGATAGAATTTTTTATTTATTTATTTTTTATGAAATAAAACAGAAAAAAAGAATTTAAACATTAAGTATTCACAGAAAAGGCTGTTGCACTTGAGTGTAATACCTACTGTAGTAAATGCAGCTTAAATAAATAACATTAAGCAGGAAATCAAAGTGCACACACAATGAAATGATTTAACAGTAAAATGGAGCAAAAATAACAGTAGAGCCAGAGTAAAACTGCTTTTAAAGTGTGAAGAGCAAAAATAGTCAAGAGAAAGCCAAAAGATACTTAAAATCAGCAAAATGTCTCTCCTTCTCATTTCTGTTTCTGCAATAGTCTGCAAGATGCCCAAACAGGATCCACCAAGCAAAAACAAGCGCAAACCTATGTAAAGAGGGTTTTTTAACTCAGAAAGTTGAAAGGGATAGAAATAAGCAGAAAGACTTCCCACTATCAAAACAAGGTCTGAACAACTCAGAAACACAAACTAAGAACCTGCAGATCTGGGATCCGGACTATTCTAGTATAGGAAAGGGCGGGAAACAAGCAGTACAAACAGTATTTTTTTTATGAAGTTAAACAGAAAAACGCGATTTAAACAGTAAAAATGCAAAGAAAAGGCTGTCCCACTTGAGTGTAATGCCTATACTAGCAAATGCAGTTTAAATTATTAACTATAAGCAGAAATTCAAAGTGAACACAAAGTAAAATGCAGCAGAAATAATAGCACGACCACACTAAAATGGCTTTTACAGTGCGATAAGCAATAACAGTCAAGAAAAAGCCAAAAGATACTTAGAATCAGCCAAAAGTCTGTCCTTCTCGTTTGTGGTGCCATAATAGCCTGCTGGATGCCCAAACAGGATCCACTTAGCTAAAACAAGTGCAAATATGGGTTTTTGCCTCAAAATGTTGAAAGGGATAGAAATCAGCCCAAAACAGCCAATAAGGTTAATTTCAAAGCTGGAAACCACTCCTCTTGTGACAGATAAGCTACTCAATGCTTACCACTCTCACTGATAAGCAGAAAGACTTCCCACTACCACAAAAAGATCTGGAGAACTCAGAAACACAAACTAAAGTCTTGAACCCAGCAGATCTGAGATCCGGAATGCTTTAGTGTAGGAAACGGCTGCATATGAACAGTACAGATAGTATTTTTTTATGAAATTAAACAGAAAAAAGCAATTTAAACAGTAAATATGCACAGAAATGGCTGTCACCCTTGAGTGTGATGCCTACAGTAGAAATGCAGTTTAAATTAACTTTAAGCAGGAAGTCAAAGTGCACACACAGTAAAGTGATTTGACAGTAAAATGCAGCAGAAATAAAAACAGAACCACAATGAAATGACTTTTAAAGTGTGATAAGCAGAAACAGTCAAGAGAAAGCCAAGAGATGTTTAGAATCAGCAAAATGTCTCTCCTTCTCATTTCTCATGCTGTAATAGTCTGCAGGACACCAAAAAAGGATCCACCGAGCTGAAAAAAGTGCAACCCCGTGTAAACACAGGTTTTTAAGTCAGAAAGTGGAAAGGGATAGAAATCAGCCACAAACGGCCAATAAGGTTAATTTTAGAGCTGGAAACCAAACCACTCCTCTTGTGACAGATAGGCTGCTGATAAGCAGAAACACTTCCCACTACCACAGCAAGGTCTGGAGAACTCAGAAACAGAAACTAAAGTCTTGAAACCAGCAGATTTGGGACCGGAATATTCTAGTATAGGAAATGGCTGCAAAGGAGCAGTACAGATAGTGTTTTTTTATGAAATTAAACAGAAAAAAACAATTTAAACAGTAAATAAGCACAGAAAAGGCTGCCACCCTTGAGTGTGATGCCTACAGTAGTAAATACAGTTTAAATTAACTTTAAGCAGGAAATCAAAGTCACACACAGTAAAAGGATTTAACAGTAAAATGCAGCAGAAATAACAACAGAACCACAGTAAAATGACTCTTAAATTGCGATAAGCAAAATCAGTGAAGGGAAAGCCAAGCGATACTTAGAATCAGCAAAAAGTCTCTCCTTCTCATTTCTGGTGCTGTAATAGTCTACAGGATACCCAAACAGGATCCACTGAGCTAAAAGAAGCCCAAACTCACACTGACATGGGTTTTAAACTCAGAAAGTTGAAAGGGATAGAAATCAGCCCCAAACAACCAATAAGGTTAATTTCAGAGCTGGAAATGACTCCTCTTGCAACAGAAAAAAATTTAAACAGCAAATATGGACAGAAAAGGCTGTCACACTTGAGTGTGATGCCTACAGTAGTAAATGCAGTTTAAATTATTAACTTTCAGAAGGAAATCAAAGTGCACACACATAGAATGATTTAACAGTAAAATGCAGCAGAAATTACAACAGAACCAGAGTAAAATGGCTTTTAAAGTGCAATAAGGAAAAACAGTGAAGAGAAAGCCAAAAGATACAGAAATCAGCAAAAAGTGTCTCCTTCTCATTTCCGGTGTGGTAATAGTCTCCTGGACACCCAAACAGGATCTGCTGAGCTTAAACAAGTGCAAACCCAAGCAAACACTGTTTTTTAACTCAGAAAATTGAAAGGGATCCGAAATCAGCACAAAACGGCCAATAAGGTTAAATTCAGAGCTGGAAACCCCTCCACTTGCAATAGATAGGCTGCTCAATGCTTACTACTCTCACTGATAAGCAGAAAGACTTCCTCCTATGACAACAAGCTTTGGAGAAACTTTGTAAAACAAAAAACAGCAAAGCAAACCGGAGCTAAAACCAAAAAAATTTAATAAATGTAAGCGCTTTCGGAGACGCCAATACGTTTCCTTCCTCAGACATACCACTAGCAAGAAATTTGGGTGTGATTATTGTGAGAAATACATTAATTGGTTTATTGGGCTGTTGGTATATTATATAATCACACCCAAATTGCTTGCTAGTGGTATGTCTGAGGAAGGAAACGTATTGGCGCTTACATTTATTAAATTCTGGTTTGCTTTGCTGTTTTTTGTTTAACAAGCTTTGGAGAACTCAGAAACACAAACTAAAATCCGGAAACCAGCAGATATGGGGTCTGGACTATTCTAGTATAGGAAAGGGTGGGAAACAAGGGGTATAATTTCATTTAGCAAACAATCACATGATCAAATGCTGTTAATTCAAACACTAAATGTCGAATCAGTAAAATAGCGAATGGCCAGAACAGCAATTTTTTTCCCAGGGAAAGAAATTGCTCGGCCGGCCGTCCAGGTTGTGCCATTTCATTCACTGTAGTGCGATCTTGGAGTTGGTATATTTAAGTACGGCAGGTGTGACAGACACAGCCTCCCACATGGGGGTGTGTAGGAGAGAAGCCCCCCACTTCATTTAATGTTTAGTGTTTTTCTTTTTTTTGGGGAACAGTAATTTTGTTCCCTGGGAAAAAAAATCACCATTCTGGTTGTTCGCTGTTTTGAGTTTTCACACTTTAGGGGTCGATATAATAACGTTCGATCATCTGATCATTCTTTGTTATAATATAGACCCAGAAATGAGCAATACAGATAGCTATTTTTTTATGAAATTAAACAGAAAAAAAACAATTTAAACAGTAAATATGCACAGAAATGGCTGTCACACTTGAGTGTGATGCCTACAGTAGTAAATGCAGTTTAAATTATTAACTTTAAGGAGGAAATCAAAGTGCACACACAGTAAAATGATTTAACATTAAAATGCAACAGAAATAACAGCAGAACCACAGTAAAATGGCTTTTAAAGTGCGATAAGCAAAAACAGTCAAGAGAAAACCAAAAGATACTTAGAATCAGGAAAAAGTCTCTCCTCATTTCTGGTGCTATAATAGTCTGCAGGATGCCCAAACAGGATCCGCCGAGCTAAAACAAGCACAAGCCATGCAAACACAGGTTTTTAAATCAGAAAGTTGAAAGGGGATAGAAATCAGCCCAAAATGGGAAATAAGATTAATTTCAGAGCTGGAATATCACTCCTCTTGTGAAAGATAGGCTGCTCAATGCTTAATATTCTCACTGATAAACAGAAAGACTTCCCACTATCACAACAAGGTCTGGACAACTCAGAAAAACAAACTAAAGTCCTGAAACCAGCACATCTGGAATCCAGACATACTAGTATAGGAGAGGGTGGGAAACAAGCAGTGCAGATAGTATTTTTTTTGTTTTTTTTTATGAAATTAAACAGAAAAAAATAATTTAAACAGTAAATATGCAAAGAAAAGGCTGTCACATTTGAGTGTGACACCTACAGTAGTAAATGCAGAAAGAAATCAAAGTGCACCAACAGTAAAATGATTTAACTGTAAAATGCAGGAGAAATAACAACAGAACCAAAGGAAAATGACTTTTAAAGTGCGATAAGCAAAAACAGTGAAGGGAAAGCCAAAAGATAACTAGAATCAGCAAAAAGTCTCTCCTTCTCATTTCTGGTGCTGCGATACTCTGCAGGCTGCCCAAACAGAATCCACCAATGAAAAACATGCACAAACCCACGCAAACATGGGTTTTTAACTCAGAAAGTCGAAAGGGATAGAAATCAGCCCAAAACAGCCAATAAGGTTGATTTCAGAGCTGGAGACCACTCCTCTTGTAACACATAAGCTGCTCAATGCTTACCACTCTCATTAATAACCAGAAAGACTTCTCACTACCACAACAAGGTCTGCACAACTCAGAAACACAAACTAAAGTCCTGAAACCAGCAGATCTGGGATCCAGACTATTCTAGTATAGGAAAGGGTGGGAAACAAGCAGTAGAGATATAATTTATTTATTTATTTTTTTATGAAATTAAATAGAAAAAAGAATTTAAACATTAAATATGCACAGAAAAGGCTGTTGCACTTCAGTGTGATACCTACTGTAGTAAATGCAGCTTAAATAAATAACATTAAGCAGGAAATCAAAGTGCACACACAGTGAAATGATTTAACAGTAAAATGCAGCAAAAATATCAGTAGATCCAAAGTAAAACTGCTTTTAAAGTGTGATAAGCAAAAACAGTCAAGATAAATCCAAAAGATACTTAGAATCAGCAATTTTTTTCTCCTTCTCATTTCTGTTTCTGTAATAGTCTGCAAGATGCCCAAACAGGATCCACTGAGCTAAAACAAGCGCAAACCTATGTAAAGAGGATATTTTAACTCAGAAAGTTGAAAGGGATAGAAATAAGCAGAAAGACTTCCCACTATCAAAACAAGGTCTGAACAACTCAGAAACACAAACTAAGAATGTGCAGATCTGGGATCTGGACTATTCTAGTATAGGAAAGGTTGGGAAACAAGCAGTATAAACAGTATTTTTTTTTATGAAGTTAAACAGAAAAAAAGTAATTTAAACAGTAAAAATGCAAATAAAAGGCTGTCCCACTTGTGTGTAATGCCTACGCTAGCAAATGCAGTTTAAATTATTAACTGTAAACAGAAATTCAAAGTGAACACAAAGTACAATGCAGCAGAAATAATAGCACGACCACAGTAAAATGGCTTTTACAGTGCGATAAGCAAAAACAATCAAGAAAAAGCCAAAAGATACTAAGAATCAGCCAAAAGTCCGTCTGTGTTTGTGGTGCTATAATAGCCTGCTGAATGCCCAAACAGGATCCACTTAGCTAAAACAAGTGCAAATATGGGTTTTTGCCTCAAAATGTTGAACGGGATAGAAATCAGCCCAAAACAGCCAATAAGGTTAATTTCAAAGCTGGAAACCACTCCTCTTGTGACAGATAGGCTACTCACTGCTTACCACTCTCACTGATAAGCAGAAAGACTTCCCACTATCACAAAAAGATCTGGAGAACTCAGAAACACAAACTAAAGTCTTGAACCCAGCAGATCTGAGATTCGGAATGCTTTAGTGTAGGAAACGGCTGCATATGAGCAGTACAGATATTTTTTTTTTTTATGAAATTAAACAGAAAAAAGCAATTTAAACAGTAAATATGTACAGAAATGACTGTCACCCTTGAGTGTGATGCCTACAGTAGAAATGCAGTTTAAATTAACTTTAAGGTAAATAGGAAAGAGCTAGCCAGTACGACCAGTGCAAGGCAAACAACCTTATGTGTAACCAAATGAAAAGCCCCACCTAGATGTATGAAGAAATCTTTATTGGAACTAGACCGGTTTCAGCACATAGCTTTCATCAGTAGTATAAACAGAGGCAATGGGTAAAAAACCCACCTTAAGCACCTGTTCCAATCCAAAATTCTGACATCATATCCTGTTAGGAAATGAAAAACACATTATAAATATATTATGCAAAAGTAATTATTGCAAAAAAACAAATTGTGATTAAATAAAAAACACATAAATATACAGGGCACAAAAACTTAACAGAAGAATCATTATAATTTATTATTAAGCCCAGGGGAAAAAAGAGCACCTAATTTTACAGTCCATTTTCTTTCTTTACTATTGAGTATGTCATGCCAACCAGTTTTAAAGGACCGGTTGCCTGTGATATTATCAATAATAGCAAATGAAAACTTGGCAGTAGGATGATTCAACGTATGTCTATATAAGGCATTGGTAACCCGGGCATTTCTGATATCACCCATGTGTTCAGACATTCTAACCCTAAGTTGTCTGGATGTCTGACCCACATAGAAGGCTTGGCAAGTACATGTGGCAAGATAAACAACCCAGTCCGTACTACAATTACCAAAACAGTGTATATTATAAAGTTGTCCAGTATTTCTGCTGGTAAAAGTTTTAGTTTTGAGTATATATTTACAAAAAAAACAATGTCCTCAAGGATATGATCCAACCAATTTGTCCCCCATGAGAGTTTGTTGTGATAATTGTCATCTCGAAAAAATGATTTTTTGTAATGTGAAAAACCCTAGGGTTTTGCCCTTTCTATATGAGAATAAACATCTGTCCACCAGAAACTCATCCAACTTCGAATGAGTTTTAAGAATATTCCAATGCTTATTAATTATGTCTAAAAAGTTCACTGTGTTCCTACCATAAGTGGTCACAAGCCTCAGAGTATCCTGATTGTCACACTTATGATGTGGTTGATATTGTAATAATGTGTCCCTTGATCTATTTTTTGACCATTGTAAGGTTGAATTGACATTATGTTTTGCATAACCCCTTGCTATAAATCTATTGGCTAGATATTCATGATGTTGTGTCAGATCCTGTTGAGAGGAGCAAATTCTTTTGAGACGCAAAAACTGAGATTTGGGAATATTATTAATAATATGCTTGGGATGGAGACTGTTGGCATGTAGCAAGGTGTTGTATTCAGGAAATTTACAATATACACTAGTTTTTAATGTGTTATCAGGCTGGCGCTGTAAGAATACATCAAGAAAATGGATTTCATTTTGACGATAATCTACTGTAAACTCAGCGCCCCATATATTTCCATTTAGATGTTCTACAAATTCATCCAAATATTGGATGCCTCTTTTCCAAATTAGCCAACAGTCATCCAGGTATCTTCTTCAAATATCAATCTCAGGCAAATATAGATTGTGAAGTTCATCATAAATAATGTGCTCCTCCACATATCCCATATAGAGGTCAGCATAAATTGGGGCAAAAGAGGCACCCATTGCTGTCCCTTGTATTTGCCAATAGCAATCCTGCTGAAAGTAAAAAACATTTTTGGTAAGGATGTGTTCAACCATGCAAATAAGAAGGGTATTAAAACCAGGACGATATATGTTAGCTTTATTCAACCAAAACTCCATAGCAGCTAATCCCACCCAGTGTGGAATACTGGTGTATAATGATTTTACATCAAGGGTGCACATAAGCCAATGGGGTTCAAGTTGGGAGTCCGAAACAATTTGCAAAATTCAGTAGTATCTTTAAGTCTAGCTCTGATGAAGGGAAGTAATGGTTTAAGTTTGTCAGTAAGGAATACTGACAACGGTTCAGTAAGTGATCCAATCCCTGAAACTATAGGTCTACCCGGTGGTTGATGAGAGGATTTGTGAATCTTGGGTAATAAGTATAAGTATTGTTTAGCAGGGTCAACAACTGTTAGATGTGTTTTGGTATTAGCGCTAATAATGCCTTCCTCAACCGCATCCTGTAAAAAAATCATCAATTTCCTTTTTATAGTTAGGAGTAGGGTCAGTGGGCATTTTCAAGTAATGACAAGGGTTAGACAACCATCTATTTCCCTCATCCCAATAATAATCAGAATCCATGACTACCACCGCACCGCCCTTATCAGCAGGAAGAATGACAATGTTAGTATTGCTCCTAAGATCCCTGAAAGCCTGTTGTTCAGCTTTTGATAGATTATGTTTGATTATTGTATCTGAATCTAAATGAAAATGTAGATCTTTCATGACAGCTTGCTGAAAAATGGACACATATTTGTCCATCGGTGGATTGAAATTGGACCGATGAAATCTAAATTCAGAAGATCTTTGAGCTTGTTCTGGTTGATCCTGTTCCCCAAAAAACTATTTCTGATTAATTTTTCTACAAAAAGCTGTAATATCAGAAACAAAAGTACTCTCATAAATAAAAAAGCCAGGGATGAATCCAAGACCTTTATTAAGCAATGCTTGTTCATCAGATGTTAAAACATGTTGTCAAATATTATGTACATTGGTGCACTGAGCAACTATTTCACTATTGATTGGAATAGGTCCTCCAAACTTTTTACCCTTATGTTTCCGTCCTCCCCTGTGTTTCCTACTCCTAACGGGTGTTCAGAAACACGTCTCCTTTTAGAATCTGGCGAGTCCCCAATGTGTATGGGTTCTGTGTCCGTGGTGGAGGACTCCTCACCGGAGGTTGTGTTTGAAGAAACACCTTTTTTAAGTATTGATCTTGGCCTCTTTTTGCGAATGGTCGTGGCATTTTTGGTACCATCTGCAAATCTTTCCCCCCTATGCGACTCAAACTGTCTACCCCAATTATAATCTTCCTTATCTCTTGAGAACTTATGCAGTTTTTTAATCCTTAGATTGTTTTCGAACCCAATGAGTTCCTTTGACAGTTTGCTAAGGCTTTCTTGAAAACTAGTCTGTTCTTCAAATTGTTTAAGATCATTACAAATTTTTTCAACTTCACCAATGTTTGCCTGTACCTTTCTGTCATAAAAAGATGCCAATATATTGACAAATGACATAGAGGCTTCCTGCTGAGCTTGATGCCAATCTTTAAGTAAAGTGTAATCAGGTATACTAACCAAAGGTTGTACTTTAGACCTGAGACCTCTGGGAGTTATATTTTGATTTTGATAGGCTTTAAATAATTTCAAATGCCATTATCAGGGTAGACAGTTTGAGTCGTATAGGGGGGTAAGATTTGCAGATGGTACCAAAAATGCCACTACCATTCGCAAAAAGAGGCCAAGATCAATACTTAAAAAAGGTGTTTCTTCAAACAAAACCTCTGGTAAAGAGTCCTCCACCACGGACACAGAACCCATACACATTGGGGACTCACCAGATTCTAAAAGGGGACGTGTTTCTGAACACCCTTTAGGAGTAGGAAACACAGGGGAGGACGGAAACATAAGGGTAAAAAGTTTGGAGGACCTATTCCAATCAATAGTGAAATAGTTGCTCAATGCACCAATGTACATAATATTTGACAACATGTTTTAACATCTGATGAACAAGCATTGCTTAATAAAGGTCTTGGATTCATCCCTGGCTTTTTTATTGATGAGAGTACTTTTGTTTCTGATATTACAGCTTTTTGTAGAAAAATTAATCTGAAATTGTTTTTTGGGGAACAGGATCAACCAGAACAAGCTCAAAGATCTTCTGAATTTAGATTTCATCGGTCCAATTTCAATCCACCGATGGACAAATATATGTCCATTTTTCAGCAAGCTGTCATGAAAGATCTACATTTTCATTTAGATTCAGATACAATAATCAAACATAATCTATCAAAAACTGAACAACAGGCTTTCAGCGATCTTAGGAGCAATACTATTGTCATTCTTCCTGCTGATAAGGGCGGTGCGGTGGTAGTCATGGATTCCGATTATTATTGGGATGAGGGAAATAGACAGTTGTCTAACCCTCATCATTACATGAAAATGCCCACTGACCCTACTCCTAAATATAAAAAGGAAATTGATGATTTTTTACAGGATGCAGTTGAGGAAGGCATTAATAGCGCTAATACCAAAACACATCTAACAGTTGTTGACCCTGCTAAACAATACTTATACTTATTACCCAAGATTCACAGATCCTCTCATCAACCACCGGGTAGACCTATAGTTTCAGGGATTGGATCACTTACTGAACCGTTGTCAGTATTCCTTACTGACAAACTTAAACCATTACTTCCCTTCATCACAGCTAGACTTAAAGATACTACTGAATTTTGCAAATTGTTTTAGACTCCCATCTTGAACCCCATTGGCTTATGTGCACCCTTGATGTAAAATCATTATACACTAGTATTCCACACTGGGCAGGATTAGCTGCTATGGAGTTTTGGTTGAATAAAGCTAACATATATCATCCTGGTTTTAATACCCTTCTTATTTGCATGGCTGAATACATCCTTACCAAAAATGTTTTTTACTTTCAGCAGGATTGCTATTGGCAAATACAAGGGACAGCAATGGGTGCCTTTTTTGCCCCAATTTATGCTGACCTCTATATGGGATATGTGGAGGAGCACATTATTTATGATGAACTTCACAATCTATATTTGCCTGAGATTGATATTTGGAGAAGATACCTGGATGACTGTTGGCTAATTTGGAAAGGAGGCATCCAATATTTAGATGAATTTGTAGAACATCTAAATGGAAATATATGGGGCGCTGAGTTTACGGTAGATTATCATCAAAATGAAATCCATTTTCTTGATGTATTCTTACAGCGCCAGCCTGATAACACATTAAAAACTAGTGTATATCAGAATTTTCTCTGAATACAACACCTTGCTACATGCCAACAGTCTCCATCCCAAGCATATTACTAATAATATTCCCAAATCTCAGTTTTTGCGTCTCAAAAGAATTTGCTCCTCTCAACAGGATCTGACACAATATCATGAAGATCTAGCCAATAGATTTATAGCAAGGGGTTATGCAAAACATAATGTCAATTCAGCCTTACAATGGTCAAAAAATAGATCAAGGGACACATTATTACAATATCAACCACTTCATAAATGTGACAATCAAGATACTCTGAGGCTTGTGACCACTTATGGTAGGAACACAGTGAACTTTTTAGACATAGTTAATAAGCATTGGAATATTCTTAAAACTCATTCGAAGTTGGATGAGTTTCTGGGGGACAGATGTTTATTCTCATATAGAAAGGGCAAAACCCTAGGGTCTCATTTTTCACATTACAAAAAATCATTTTTTCGAGATGACAATTATCACAACAAACTCTTACGGGGGACAAATTGGTTGGATCATATCCTTGTGGACATTGTTCCTTTTGTAAATATATATTCAAAACTAAAACTTTTACCAGCAGAAATACTGGACAACTTTATAATATACACTGTTTTGGTAATTGTAGTACGGACTGGGTTGTTTATCTTGCCACATGTACTTGCCAAGCCTTCTATGTGGGTCAGACATCCAGACAACTTAGGGTTAGAATGTCTGAACACATGGGTGATATCAGAAATGCCCGGGTTACCAATGCCTTATATAGACATACATTGAATCATCCTACTGCCAAGTTTTCATTTGCTATTATTGATAATATCACAGGCAACCAGTCCTTTAAAACTGGTTGGCATGACATACTAAATAGTAAAGAAAGAAAATGGATTGTAAAATTAGGTGCTCTTTTTTCCCCTGGACTTAATGATAAATTATAATGATTCTTCTGTTAAGTTTTTGTGCCCTGTATATTTATGTGTTTTTTATTTAATCACAATTTGTTTTTTGTAATAATTACTTTTGCATAATATATTTATAATGTGTTTTTCATTTCGTAATAGGATATGATGTCAGAATTTTGGATTGGAACAGGTACTTAAGGTGGGTTTTTTTTCCCATTGCCCCTGTTTATACTACTGATGAAAGCTATGTGCTGAAACCGGTCTAGTTCCAATAAAGATTTCTTCATACATCTAGGTGCTGGCTTTTCATTTGGTTAAATTAACTTTAAGCAGGAAGTCAAAGTGCACACACAGTAAAATGATTTGACAGTAAAATTCAGCAGAAATAAAAACAGAACCACAATGAAATGACTTTTAAAGTGTGATAAGCAGAAACAGTCAAGAGAAAGCCAAGAGATATTTAGAATCAGCAAAATGTCTCTCCTTCTCATTTCTCATGCTGTAATAGTCTGCAGGACACCAAAAAAGGATCCACCGAGCTGAAAAAAGTGCAACCCCATGTAAACACAGGTTTTTAAATCAGAAAGTGGAAAGGGATAGAAATCAGCCACAAACGGCCAATAAGGTTAATTTTAGAGCTGGAAACCACTCCTCTTGTGACAGATAGGCTGCTGATAAGCAGAAAGACTTCCCACTACCACAGCAAGGTCTGGAGATCTCAGAAACAGAAACTAAAGTCTTGAAACCAGCAGATTTGGGACCGGAATATTCTAGTATAGGAAAGGGCTGCAAAGGAGCATTACAGATAGTGTTTTTTTTATAAAATTAAACAGAAAAAAACAATTTAAACAGTAAATAAGCACAGAAAAGGCTGTCACCCTTGAATGTGATGCCTACCGTAGTAAATGCAGTTTAAATTAACTTTAAGCAGGAAATCAAAGTCACACACAGTAAAAGGATTTAACAGTAAAATGCAGCAGAAATAACAACAGAACCACAGTAAATGACTCTTAAATTGCGATAAGCAAAATCAGTGAAGGGAAAGCCAAGCAATACTTAGAATCAGCAAAAAGTCTCTCCTTCTCATTTCTGGTGCTGTAATAGTCTACAGGATACCCAAACAGGATCCACTAAGCTAAAAGAAGCCCAAACCCATGCAGACATGGGTTTTAAACTCAGAAAGTTGAAAGGGATAGAAATCAGCCCCAAACAACCAATAAGGTTAATTTCAGATCTGGAAATGACTCCTCTTGCAACAGAAAAAAAATTTAAACAGCAAATATGGACAGAAAAGGCTGTCACACTTGAGTGTGATGCCTACAGTAGTAAATGCAGTTTAAATTATTAACTTTCAGAAGGAAATCAAAGTGCACACACATAGAATGATTTAACAGTAAAATGCAGCAGAAATTACAACAGAACCAGAGTAAAATGGCTTTTAAAGTGCAATAAGGAAAAACAGTGAAGAGAAAGCCAAAAGATACAGAAATCAGCAAAAAGGGTCTCCTTCTCATTTCTGGTGTGGTAATAGTCTCCTGGACACCCAAACAGGATCTGCTGAGCTTAAACAAGTGCAAACCCAAGCAAATACTGGTTTTTAACTCAGAAAGTTGAAAGGGATCATAAATCAGCACAAAACGGCCCATACTGTTAAATTCAGAGCTGGAAACCCCTCCTCTTGCAACAGATAGGCTGCTCAATGCTTACTACTCTCACCTCCTATGACAACAAGCTTTGGAGAAACTTTGTAAAAGAAAAAACAACAAAGCAAACCGGAGCTAAAACCAAAAAAATTTAATAAATGTAAGGCAGGAATGTCGTTTCCTTTCTCAGACATACCACTAGCAAGCAATTTGGGCGTGATTATTGTGAGAAATACATTAATTGGTTTATTGGGCTGT
This sequence comes from Protopterus annectens, assembly GCF_019279795.1. NCBI lineage: Eukaryota > Metazoa > Chordata > Ceratodontiformes > Protopteridae > Protopterus > Protopterus annectens. The sequence continues at coordinate 1,400,473,112 of NC_056739.1, read as the reverse complement.
TGGTATATTATATAATCACGCCCAAATTGCTTGCTAGTGGTATGTCTGAGGAAGGAAACGTATTGGCGTCTCCGAAAGCACTTACATTTATTAAATTTTTTTTGGTTTTAGCTCCGGTTTGCTTTGCTGTTTTTTGTTTAACAAGCTTTGGAGAACTCAGAAACACAAACTAAAGTCCGGAAACCAGGAGATATGGGGTCTGGACTATTCTAGTATAGGAAAGGGTGGGAAACAAGGGGTATAATTTCATTTAGCAAACAATCAGATGATCAAATGCTGTTAATTCAAACACTAAATATCGAATCAGTAAAATAGCGAATGGCTAGAACATCAAATTTTTTCCCAGGGAAAGAAATTGCTCGGCCGGCCGTCCAGGTTGTGCCATTTCATTCACTGTAGTGCGATCTTGGAGTTGGTATATTTAAGTACGGCAGGTGTGACAAACACAGCCTCCCACATGGGGGTGTGTAGGAGAGAAGCCCCCCACTTCATTTAGTGTTTTTCTTTTTTTTTGGGGAACAGCAATTTTGTTCCCTGGAAAAAAATCACCATTCTGGTTGTTCGCTGTTTTGAGTTTTCACACTTTAGGGGTCGATATAATAACGTTCGATCATCTGATCATTCTTTGTTATAATATAGACCCAGAAATGAGCAATACAGATAGCTATCTTTTTATGAAATTAAACAGAAAAAAAACAATTTAAACAGTAAATATGCACAGAAATGGCTGTCACACTTGAGTGTGATGCCTACAGTAGTATATGCACTTTAAATTATTAACTTTAAGGAGGAAATCAAAGTGCACACACAGTAAAATGATTTAACAGTAAAATGCAACAGAAATAACAGCAGAACCACAGAAAATGGCTTTTAAAGTGCGATAAGCAAAAACAGTAAAGAGAAAACCAAAAGATACTTAGAATTAGCAAAAAGTCTCTCCTCATTTCTGGTGCTGTTATAGTCTGCAGGATGCCCAAACAGGATCTGCCGAGCTAAAACAAGCACAAACCATGCAAACACAGGTTTTTAAATCAGAAAGTTGAAAGGGGATAGAAATCAGCCCAAAATGGGAAATAAGATTAATTTCAGAGCTGGAATATCACTCCTCTTGTGAAAGATAGGCTGCTCAATCCTTAATATTCTCACTGATAAATAGAAAGACTTCCCACTATCACAACAAGGTCTGGACAACTCAGAAAAACAAACTAAAGTCCTGAAAACAGCACATCTGGAATCCAGACATACTAGTATAGCAGAGGGTGGGAAACAAGCAGTGCAGATAGTATTTTTTTGTTTTTATTCATGAAATTAAACAGAAAAAAATAATTTAACCAGTAAATATGCAAAGGAAAGGCTGTCACCCTTGAGTGTGTCACCTACAGTAGTAAATGCAGAAAGAAATCAAAGTGCACCAACAGTAAAATGATTTGACATTAAAACGCTGGATAAATAACAACAGAACCAAAGGAAAATGACTTTTAAAGTGCGATAAGCAAAAACAGTGAAGGGAAAACCCAAAGATAACTAGAATCAGTAAAAAGTCTCTCCTTCTCATTTCTGGTGCTGCAATACTCTTCAGGATGCACAAACAGAATCCACAAATGAAAAACATGCGCAAACCCACGCAAACATGGGTTTTTAACTCAGAAAGTCGAAAGGGATAGAAATCAGCCCAAAACAGCCAATAAGGTTGATTTCCAAGCTGGAGACCACTCCTCTTGTGACACATAAGCTGCTCAATGCTTACCACTCTCATTACTAACTAGAAAGACTTCTCACTACCACAACAAGGTCTGCACAACTCAGAAACACAAACTAAAGTCCTGAAACCAGCAGATCTGGGATCCAGACTATTTTAGTATAGCAAAGGGTGGGAAACAAGCAGTACAGATAGAATTATTTATTTATTTATTTTTTTATGAAATTAAACAGAAAAAAGAATTTAAACATTAAATATGCACAGAAAAGGTTGTTGCACTTGAGTGTGATACCTACTGTGGTAAATGCAGCTTAAATAAATAACATTAAACAGGAAATCAAAGTGCACACACAGTGAAATGATTTAACAGTAAAATGCAGCAGAAATAACAATAGAACCAGAGTAAAACTGCTTTTAAAGTGTGATAACCAAAAACAGTCAAGAGAAAGCCAAAAAATACTTAGAATCAGCAAAATGTCTCTTCTTCTCATTTCTGTTTCTGTAATAGTCTGTAAGATGCAAAAACAGGATCCACAGAGCTAAAACAAGAACAAACCTATGTAAAGAGGGTTTTTTAACTCAGAAAGTTGAAAGGGATAGAAATAAGCAGAAAGACTTCCCCCTATCAAAACAAGGTCTGAACAATTCAGAAACACAAACTAAAAACCAGCAGATCTGGGATCCGGATTATTCTAGTATAGGAAAGGACGGGAAACAAGCAGTACAAACAGTATTTTTTTTATGAAATTAAACAGAAAAAAAAGCAATTTAAACAGTAAAAATGCAAAGAAAAGGCTGTCCCACTTGAGTGTAATGCCTACACTAGCAAATGCAGTTTAAAGTACTAACTGTAAGCAGAAATTCAAAGTGAACACAAAGTAAAATGCAGCAGAAATAATAACACGACCACAGAAAAATGCGATAAGCAAAAACAGTCAAGAAAAAGCCAAAAGATACTTAGAATCAGCCAAAAGTCTGTCCTTCTCGTTTGTGGTGCTATAATAGCCTGCTGGATGCCCAAACAGGATCCACTTAGCTAAAACAAATGCAAATATGGGTTTTTACCTCAAAATGTTGAAAGGGATAGAAATCAGCCCAAAACAGCCAATAAGGTTAATTTCAGAGCTGGAAACCACTCCACTTGTGACAGATAGGCTACTCAAAGCTTACCACTCTCACTGATAAGCAGAAAGACTTCCCACTATCACAAAAAGTTCTGGAGAACTCAGAAACACAAACTAAAGTCCTGAACCCAGCAGATCTGAGATCCGGAATGCTTTAGTGTAGGAAACGGCTGCATATGAGCAGTACAGATAGTATTTTTTTTTTTATGAAATTAAACAGAAAAAAGCAATTTAAACAGTAAATATGCACAGAAATGGCTGTCACCCTTGAGTGTGATGCCTACAGTAGAAATGCAGTTTAAATTAACTTTAAGGAGGAAATCAAAGTGCACACACAGTAAAATGATTTAACAGTAAAATGCAGGAGAAATAACAACAGAACCAAAGGAAATGACTTTTAAAGTGCGATAAGCAAAAACAGTGAAGAGAAAGCCAAAAGATAACTAGAATCAGCAAAAAGTCTCTCCTTCTCATTTCTGGTGCTGCAATACTCCGCAGGATGCACAAACAGAATCCACCAATGAAAAACATGCGCAAACCCATGCAAACATGGGGTTTTAACTCAGAAAGTTGAAAGGGATAGAAATCAGCCCAAAAAGGTTGATTTCAGAGCTGCAGACCACTCCTCTTGTGACACATAAGCTGCTCAATGTTTACCACTCTCACTAATAAGCAGAAAGACTTCTCACTACCACAACAAGGTCTGCACAACTCAGACACACAAACTAAAGTCCTGAAACCAGCAGATCTGGGATTCCAACTATTCTAGTATAGGAAAGGGTGGGAAACAAGCAGTACAGATAGAATTATTTATTTATTTATGAAATTAAACAGAAAAAATAATTTAAACATTAAATATGCACAGAAAAGGCTGTTGCACTTGAGTGTGATACTTACTGTAGTAAATGCAGCTTAAATAAATAACATTAAGCAGGAAATCACAGTGCACACACAGTGAAATGATTTAACAGTAAAATGCAGCAAAAATATCAATAGATCCAGAGTAAAACTGCTTTTAAAGTGTGATAAGCAAAAACAGTCAAGAGAAAGCCAAAAGATACTTAGAATCAGCAAATTTTTTCACCTTCTCATTTCTGTTTCTGTAATAGTCTGCAAGATGCCCAAACAGGATCCACTGAGCTAAAACAAGCGCAAACCTATGAAAAGAGGATTTTTTAACTCAGAAAATTGAAAGGGATAGAAATAAGCAGAAAGACTTCCCACTATCAAAACAAGGTCTGAACAACTCAGAAACACAAACTAAGAATGTGCAGATCTGGGATCCGGACTATTCTAGTATAGGAAAGGGTGGGAAACAAGCAGTATAAACAGTATTTTTTTTATGAAGTTAAACAGAAAAAAGCAATTTAAACAGTAAAAATGCAAATAAAAGGCTGTCCCACTTGAGTGTAATGCGTACACTAGCAAATGCAGTTTAAATTATTAACTGTAAACAGAAATTCAAAGTGAACACAAAGTAAAATGCAGCAGAAATAATAGCACGACCACAGTAAAATGGCTTTTACAGTGCGATAAGCAAAAACAGTCAAGAAAAAGCCAAAAGATACTAAGAATCAGCCAAAAGTCCGTCTGTGTTTGTGGTGCTATAATAGCCTGCTGGATGCCCAAACAGGATCCACTTAGCTAAAACAAGTGCAAATATGGGTTTTTGTCTCAAAATGTTGAAAGGGATAGAAATCAGCCCAAAACAGCCAATAAGGTTAATTTCAAAGCTGGAAACCACTCCTCTTGTGACAGATAGGCTACTCAATGCTTACCACTCTCACTGATAAGCAGAAAGACTTCCCACTACCACAAAAAGATCTGGAGAACTCAGAAACACAAACTAAAGTCTTGAACCCAGCAGATCTGAGATCTGGAATGCTTTAGTGTAGGAAACGGCTGCATATGAGCAGTACAGATAGTATTTTTTTATGAAATTAAACAGAAAAAAGCAATTTAAACAGTAAATATGCACAGAAATGGCTGTCACCCTTGAGTGTGATGCCTACAGTAGAAATGCAGTTTAAATTAACTTTAAGGTAAACAGGAAAGAGATAGCCAGTATGACTGGTGCAAGGCAAGCAACCTTATGTGTAACCAAATGAAAAGCCAGCACCTAGATGTATGAAGAAATCTTTATTGGAACTAGACCGGTTTCAGCACATAGCTTTCATCAGTAGTATAAAATGATGGCAATGGGAAAAAAACAAGTTTGAAATTATTTAAAGCCTATCAAAATCAAAATATAACTCCCAGAGGTCTCAGGTCTAAAGTTCAGCCATTGGTTAGTATACCTGATGACACTTTACTTAAAGATTGGCATCAAGCTCAGCAGGAAGCCTCTATGTCATTTTTCAATATATTGGCATCTTTTTATGACAGAACGGTACAGGCAAACATTGGTGAAGTTGAAAAAATTTGTAATGATCTTAAACAATTTGAAGAACAGACTAGTTTTCAAGAATGCCTTAGCAAACTGTCAAAGGAACTCATTGGGTTCGAAAACAATCTAAGGATTAAAAAACTGCATAAGTTCTCAAGGGATAAGAAAGATTATGATTGGGGTAGACAGTTCGGGTAAGATTTGTAGATGGTACCAAAAATGCTGCTACCATTCACAAAAAGAGGCCAAGAGTCCTCCACCATGGACACAGAACCCATACACATTGGGGACTCACCAGATTCTAAAAGGGGACATGTTTCTGAACACCCTTTAGGAGTAGGAAACACAGGGGAGGACAGAAACATAAGGGTAAAAAGTTTGGAGGATCTATTCCAATCAATAGTGAAATAGTTGCTCAATGCACCAATGTACATAATATTTCACAACATGTTTTGACATCTGATGAACAAGCGTTGCTTAATAAAGGTCTTGGATTCATCCCTGGCTTTTTTATTGATGAAAGTACTTTTGTTTCTGATACTACAGCTTTTTGTAGAAAAATTAATCTGAAATTGTTTTTGGGGAACAGGATCAACCAGAACAAGCTCAAAGATCTTCTGAATTTAGATTTCATCGGTCCAATTTCAATCCACCAATGGACAAATATGTGTCCATTTTTCAGCAAGCTGTCATCAAAGATCTACATTTTCATTTAGATTCAGATACGATAATCAAACATAATCTATCAAAAGCTGAACAACAGGCTTTCAGGGATCTTAGGAGCAATACCAACATTGTCATTCTTTCTGCTGATAAGGGTGGTGTGGTGGTCGTCATGGATTCCGATTACTATTGGGATGAGGGAAATAGACAGTTGTCTAACCCTCATCATTACATGAAAATGCCCACTGACCCTACTCCTAACTATAAAAAGGAAATTGATGATTTTTTACAGGATGCAGTTGAGGAAGGCATTAATAGCGCTAATACTAAAACACATCTAACAGTTGTTGACCCTGCTAAACAATACTTATACTTATTACCCAAGATTCACAAATCCTCTCATCAACCACCGGGTAGACCTATAGTTTCAGGGATTGGATCACTTACTGAACCATTGTCAGTATTCCTTACTGACAAACTTAAACCATTACTTCCCTTCATCAGAGCTAGACGTAAAGATACTACTGAATTTTGCAAATTGTTTCGGACTGCCAACTTGAACCCCATTGGCTTATGTGCACCCTTGATGTAAAATCATTATACACTAGTATTCCACACTGGGCGGGATTAGCTGCTATGGAGTTTTGGTTGAATAAAGCTAACATATATCGTCCTGGTTTTAATACCCTTCTTATTTGCATGGCTGAACACATCCTTACCAAAAATGTTTTTTACTTTCAGCAGGATTGCTACTGGCAAATACAAGGGACAGCAATGGGTGCCTCATTTGCCCCAATTTATGCTGACCTCTATATGAGATATGTGGAGGAGCACATTATTTATGATGAACTTCACAATCTATATTTGCCTGAGATTGATATTTGGAGAAGATACCTGGATGACTGTTGGTTAATTTGGAAAGGAGGCATCCAATATTTGGATGAATTTGTAGAACATCTAAATGGAAATATATGGGGCGCTGAGTTTACGGTATGTTATCATCAAAATGAAATCCATTTTCTTGATGTATTCTTACAGCGCCAGCCTGATAACACATTAAAAACTAGTGTATATCGTAAATTTTCTGAATACAACACCTTGCTACATGCCAACAGTCTCCATCCCAAGCATATTATTAATAATATTCCCAAATCTCAGTTTTTGCGTCTCAAAAGAATTTGCTCCTCTCAACAGGATCTGACTCAACATCTTGAAGCTCTAGCCAATAGATTTATAGCAAGGGGTTATGCAAAACATAATGTCAATTCAGCCTTACAATGGTCAAAAAATAGATCAAGGGACACATTATTACAATATCAACCACATCATAAGTGTGACAATCAGGATACTCTGAGGCTTGTGACCACTTATGGTAGGAACACAGTGAACTTTTTAGACATAGTTAATAAGCATTGGAATATTCTTAAAACTCATTCGAAGTTGGATGAGTTTCTGGGGGACAGATGTTTATTCTCATATAGAAAGGGCAAAACCCTAGGGTCTCATTTTTCACATTACAAAAAATCATTTTTTCGAGATGACAATTATCAACAACAAACTCTTATGGGGGACAAATTGGTTGGATCATATCCTTGTGGACATTGTTCCTTTTGTAAATATATACTCAAAACTAAAACTTTTACCAGCAGAAATACCGGAAAACTTTACAATATACACTGTTTTGGTAATTGTAGTACGGACTGGGTTGTTTATCTTGTCACATGTACTTGCCAAGCCTTCTATGTGGGTCAGACATCCAGACAACTTAGGGTTAGAATGTCTGAACACATGGGTGATACCAGAAATGCCCGGGTTACCAATGCCTTATATAGACATACGTTGAATCATCCTACTGCCAAGTTTTCATTTGCTATTATTGATAATATCACAGGCAACCGATCCTTTAAAACTGGTTGGCATGACATACTCAATAGTAAAGAAAGAAAATGGATTGTAAAATTAGGTGCTCTTTTTTCCCCTGGACTTAATGATAAATTATAATGATTCTTCTGTTAAGTTTTTGTGCCCTGTATATTTATGTGTTTTTTATTTAATCACAATTTGTTTTTTGTAATAATTACTTTTGCATAATATATTTATAATGTGTTTTTCATTTCCTAACAGGATATGATGTCAGAATTTTGGATTGGAACAGGTACTTAAGGTGTTTTTTTTTTCCCATTGCCTCTGTTTATACTACTGATGAAAGCTATGTGCTGAAACCGGTCTAGTTCCATTAAAGATTTCTTCATACATCTAGGAGCTGGCTTTTCATTTGGTTAAATTAACTTTAAGCAGGAAGTCAAAGTGCACACACAGTAAAATTATTTGATTTCCTTCTGAAAGTTAATAATTTAAACTGCATTTACTACTGTAGACATCACACTCAAGTGTGACAGCCTTTTCTGTCCATATTTGCTGTTTAAATTTTTTTTCTGTTGCAAGAGGAGTCATTTCCAGCTCTGAAATTAACCTTATTGGTTGTTTGGGGCTGATTTCTATCCCTTTCAACTTTCTGAGTTTAAAACCCATGTCTGCATGGTTTGGGCTTCTTTTAGCTCAGTGGATCCTGTTTGGGTATCCTGTAGACTATTACAGCACCAGAAATGAAAAGGAGAGACTTTTTGCTGATTCTAAGTATTGCTTGGCTTTCCCTTCACTGATTTTGCTTATCACAATTTACGAGTCATTTTACTGTGCTTCTGTTATTTCTGCTGCATTTTACTGTTAAATCCTTTTACTGTGTGTGACTTTGATTTCCTGCTTAAAGTTAATTTAAACTGCATTTACTACTGTAGGCATCACACTCAAGGGTGAGAGCCTTTTCTGTGCTTATTTACTGTTTAAATTGTTTTTTTTCAGTTTAATTTAAAAAAAAACACTATCTGTACTGCTCCTTTGCAGCCCTTTCCTATACTAGAATATTCTGGTCCCAAATCTGCTGCTTTCAAGACTTTAGTTTCTGTTTCTGAGTTCTCCAGACCTTGATGTGGTAGTGGGAGGTCTTTCTGCTTATCAGCAGCCTATCTGTCACAAGAAGAGTGGTTTCCAGCTCTAAAATTAACCTTATTGGCCATTTGTGGCTGATTTCTATCCCTTTCCACTTTCTGATTTAAAAACCTGTGTTTACATGGGGTTGCACTTTTTTCAGCTCGGTGGATCCTTTTTTTGGAGTCCTGCAGACTATTACAGCATGAGAAATGAGAAGGAGAGACATTTTGCTGATTCTAAATATCTCTTGGCTTTCTCTTGACTGTTTCTGCTTATCACACTTTAAAAGTCATTTCATTGTGGTTCTGTTTTTATTTCTGCTGAATTTTACTGTCAAATCATTTTACTGTGTGTGCACTTTGACTTCCTGCTTAAAGTTAATTTAACCAAATGAAAAGCCAGCTCCTAGATGTATGAAGAAATCTTTAATGGAACTAGACCGGTTTCAGCACATAGCTTTCATCAGTAGTATAAACAGAGGCAATGGGAAAAAAAAAACACCTTAAGTACCTGTTCCAATCCAAAATTCTGACATCATATCCTGTTAGGAAATGAAAAACACATTATAAATATATTATGCAAAAGTAATTATTACAAAAAACAAATTGTGATTAAATAAAAAACACATAAATATACAGGGCACAAAAACTTAACAGAAGAATCATTATAATTTATCATTAAGTCCAGGGGAAAAAAGAGCACCTAATTTTACAATCCATTTTCTTTCTTTACTATTGAGTATGTCATGCCAACCAGTTTTAAAGGATCAGTTGCCTGTGATATTATCAATAATAGCAAATGAAAACTTGGCAGTAGGATGATTCAACGTATGTCTATATAAGGCATTGGTAACCCGGGCATTTCTGGTATCACCCATGTGTTCAGACATTCTAACCCTAAGTTGTCTGGATGTCTGACCCACATAGAAGGCTTGGCAAGTACATGTGACAAGATAAACAACCCAGTCCGTACTACAATTACCAAAACAGTGTATATTATAAAGTTGTCCGGTATTTCTGCTGGTAAAAGTTTTAGTTTTGAGTATATATTTACAAAAGGAACAATGTCCACAAGGATATGATCCAACCAATTTGTCCCCCATAAGAGTTTGTTGTTGATAATTGTCATCTCGAAAAAATGATTTTTTGTAATGTGAAAAATGAGACCCTAGGGTTTTGCCCTTTCTATATGAGAATAAACATCTGTCCCCCAGAAACTCATCCAACTTCGGATGAGTTTTAAGAATATTCCAATGCTTATTAACTATGTCTAAAAAGTTCACTGTGTTCCTACCATAAGTGGTCACAAGCCTCAGAGTATCCTGATTGTCACACTTATGATGTGGTTGATATTGTAATAATGTGTCCCTTGATCTATTTTTTGACCATTGTAAGGCTGAATTGACATTATGTTTTGCATAACCCCTTGCTATAAATCTATTGGCTAGAGCTTCATGATGTTGTCTCAGATCCTGTTGAGAGGAGCAAATTCTTTTGAGACGCAAAAACTGAGATTTGGGAATATTATTAATAATATGCTTGGGATGGAGACTGTTGGCATGTAGCAAGGTGTTGTATTCAGAAAATTTACGATATACACTAGTTTTTAATGTGTTATCAGGCTGGCGCTGTAAGAATACATCAAGAAAATGGATTTCATTTTGATGATAACATACCGTAAACTCAGCGCCCCATATATTTCCATTTAGATGTTCTACAAATTCATCCAAATATTGGATGCCTCCTTTCCAAATTAACCAACAGTCATCCAGGTATCTTCTCCAAATATCAATCTCAGGCAAATATAGATTGTGAAGTTCATCATAAATAATGTGCTCCTCCACATATCTCATATAGAGGTCAGCATAAATTGGGGCAAATGAGGCACCCATTGCTGTCCCTTGTATTTGCCAATAGCAATCCTGCTGAAAGTAAAAAACATTTTTGGTAAGGATGTGTTCAGCCATGCAAATAAGAAGGGTATTAAAACCAGGACGATATATGTTAGCTTTATTCAACCAAAACTCCATAGCAGCTAATCCCGCCCAGTGTGGAATACTAGTGTATAATGATTTTACATCAAGGGTGCACATAAGCCAATGGGGTTCAAGTTGGCAGTCCGAAACAATTTGCAAAATTCAGTAGTATCTTTACGTCTAGCTCTGATGAAGGGAAGTAATGGTTTAAGTTTGTCAGTAAGGAATACTGACAATGGTTCAGTAAGTGATCCAATCCCTGAAACTATAGGTCTACCCGGTGGTTGATGAGAGGATTTGTGAATCTTGGGTAATAAGTATAAGTATTGTTTAGCAGGGTCAACAACTGTTAGATGTGTTTTGGTATTAGCGCTATTAATGCCTTCCTCAACTGCATCCTGTAAAAAATCATCAATTTCCTTTTTATAGTTAGGAGTAGGGTCAGTGGGCATTTTCATGTAATGATGAGGGTTAGACAACTGTCTATTTCCCTCATCCCAATAGTAATCGGAATCCATGACGACCACCACACCACCCTTATCAGCAGAAAGAATGACAATGTTGGTATTGCTCCTAAGATCCCTGAAAGCCTGTTGTTCAGCTTTTGATAGATTATGTTTGATTATCGTATCTGAATCTAAATGAAAATGTAGATCTTTGATGACAGCTTGCTGAAAAATGGACACATATTTGTCCATTGGTGGATTGAAATTGGACCGATGAAATCTAAATTCAGAAGATCTTTGAGCTTGTTCTGGTTGATCCTGTTCCCCAAAAAACAATTTCAGATTAATTTTTCTACAAAAAGCTGTAGTATCAGAAACAAAAGTACTTTCATCAATAAAAAAGCCAGGGATGAATCCAAGACCTTTATTAAGCAACGCTTGTTCATCAGATGTTAAAACATGTTGTGAAATATTATGTACATTGGTGCATTGAGCAACTATTTCACTATTGATTGGAATAGATCCTCCAAACTTTTTACCCTTATGTTTCTGTCCTCCCCTGTGTTTCCTACTCCTAAAGGATAGGCTGCTGATAAGCAGAAAGACCTCCCACTACCACAGCAAGGTCTGGAGAACTCAGAAACAGAAACTAAAGTCTTGAAAGCAGCAGATTTGGGACCAGAATATTCTAGTATAGGAAAGGGCTGCAAAGGAGCAGTACAGATAGTGTTTTTTTTTAAATTAAACTGAAAAAAACAATTTAAACAGTAAATAAGCACAGAAAAGGCTCTCACCCTTGAGTGTGATGCCTACAGTAGTAAATGCAGTTTAAATTAACTTTAAGCAGGAAATCAAAGTCACACACAGTAAAAGGATTTAACAGTAAAATGCAGCAGAAATAACAGAAGCACAGTAAAATGACTCGTAAATTGTGATAAGCAAAATCAGTGAAGGGAAAGCCAAGCAATACTTAGAATCAGCAAAAAGTCTCTCCTTTTCATTTCTGGTGCTGTAATAGTCTACAGGATACCCAAACAGGATCCACTGAGCTAAAAGAAGCCCAAATCCATGCAGACATGGGTTTTAAACTCAGAAAGTTGAAAGGGATAGAAATCAGCCCCAAACAACCAATAAGGTTAATTTCAGAGCTGGAAATGACTCCTCTTGCAACAGAAAAAAAATTTAAACAGCAAATATGGACAGAAAAGGCTGTCACACTTGAGTGTGATGCCTACAGTAGTAAATGCAGTTTAAATTATTAACTTTCAGAAGGAAATCAAAGTGCACACACATAGAATGATTTAACAGTAAAATGCAGCAGAAATTACAACAGAACCAGAGTAAAATGGCTTTTAAAGTGCAATAAGGAAAAACAGTGAAGAGAAAGCCAAAAGATACAGAAATCAGCAAAAAGGGTCTCCTTCTCATTTCTGGTGTGGTAATAGTCTCCTGGACACCCAAACAGGATCTGCTGAGCTTAAACAAGTGCAAACCCAAGCAAACACTGGTTTTTAACTCAGAAAGTTGAAAGGGATCAGAAATCAGCACAAAACGGCCCGTACTGTTAAATTCAAAGCTGGAAACCCCTCCTCTTGCAACAGATAGGCTGCTCAATGCTTACTACTCTCACTGATAAGCAGAAAGACTTCCTCCTATGACAACAAGCTTTGGAGAAACTTTGTAAAAGAAAAAACAACAAAGCAAACCGGAGCTAAAACCAAAAAAATTTAATAAATGTAAGGGCTTTCGGAGGCATGTCGTTTCCTTCCTCAGACATACCACTAGCAAGAAATTTGGGTGTGATTATTGTGAGAAATACATTAATTGGTTTATTGGGCTGTTGGTATATTATATAATCACGCCCAAATTGCTTGCTAGTGGTATGTCTGAGGAAGGAAACGTATTGGCGTCTCCGAAAGCGCTTACATTTATTAAATTTTATTTGGTTTTAGCTCCGGTTTGCTTTGCTGTTTTTTGTTTAACAAGCTTTGGAGAACTCAGAAACACAAACTAAAGTCCGGAAACCAGCAGATATGGGGTCTGGACTATTCTAGTATAGGAAAGGGTGGGAAACAAGGGGTATAATTTAGTTTAGCGAACAATCAGATGATCAAATGCTGTTAATTCAAACACTAAATGTCGAATCAGTAAAATAGCGAATGGCCAGAACATCAAATTTTTTCCCAGGGAAAGAAATTGCACGGCCGGCCGTCCAGGTTGTGCCATTTCATTCACTGTAGTGCGATCTTGGTGTTGGTATATTTAAGTATGGCAGGTGTGACAAACACAGCCTCCCACATGGGGGTGTGTTGGAGAGAAGCCCCCCACTTCATTTAGTGTTTTTCTTTTTTTGGGGGAACAGCAATTTTGTTCCCTGGAAAAAAAATCACCATTCTGGTTGTTCGCTGTTTTGAGTTTTCACACTTTAGGGGTTGATATAATAACGTTCGATCATCTGATCATTCTTTGTTATAATATAGACCCAGAAATGAGCAATACAGATAGCTATTTTTTTATGAAATTAAACAGAAAAAAAACAATTTAAACAGTAAATATGCACAGAAATGGCTGTCACACTTGAGTGTGATGCCTACAGTAGTAAATGCAGTTTAAATTATTAACTTTAAGGAGGAAATCAAAGTGCACACACAGTAAAATGATTTAACAGTAAAATGCAACAGAAATAATAGCAGAACCACAGTAAAATGGCTTTTAAAGTGCGATAAGCAAAAACAGTCAAGAGAAAACCAAAAGATACTTAGAATCAGCAAAAAGTCTCTCCTTCTCATTTCTGGTGCTGTAATAGTCTGCAGGATACCCAAACAGGATCTGCCGAGCTAAAACAAGCACAAACCATGCAAACACAAGTTTTTAAATCAGAAAGTTGAAAGGGGATAGAAATCAGCCCAAAATGGGAAATAAGATTAATTTCAGAGCTGGAATATCACTCCTCTTGTGAAAGATAGGCTGCTCAATGCTTAATATTCTCACTGATAAACAGAAAGACTTCCCACTATCACAACAAGGTCTAGACAACTCAGAAAAACAAACTAAAGTCCTGAAACCAGCACATCTGGAATCCAGACATACTAGTATAGGAGAGGGTGGGAAACAAGCAGTGCAGATAGTATTTTTTTTGTTTTTATTCATGAAATTAAACAGAAAAAAATAATTTAACCAGTAAATATGCAAAGGAAAGGCTGTCACCCTTGAGTGTGTCACCTACAGTAGTAAATGCAGAAAGAAATCAAAGTGCACCAACAGTAAAATGATTTGACAGTAAAACGCTGGATAAATAACAACAGAACCAAAGGAAAATGACTTTTAAAGTGCGATAAGCAAAAACAGTGAAGGGAAAGCCAAAAGATAACTAGAATCAGTAAAAAGTCTCTCCTTCTCATTTCTGGTGCTGCAATACTCTTCAGGATGCACAAACAGAATCCACCAATGAAAAACATGCGCAAACCCACGCAAACATGGGTTTTTAACTCAGAAAGTCGAAAGGGATAGAAATCAGCCCAAAACAGCCAATAAGGTTGATTTCCGAGCTGGAGACCACTCCTCTTGTGACACATAAGCTGCTCAATGCTTACCACTCTCATTAATAACCAGAAAGACTTCTCACTACCACAACAAGGTCTGCACAACTCAGAAACACAAACTAAAGTCCTGAAACCAGCAGATCTGGGATCCAGACTATTCTAGTATAGGAAAGGGTGGGAAACAAGCAGTAGAGATAGAATTATTTATTTATTTATTTATTTATGAAATTAAACAGAAATAAGAATTTAAACATTAAATATGCACAGAAAAGGTTGTTGCACTTGAGTGTGATACCTACTGTAGTAAATGCAGCTTAAATAAATAACATTAAGCAGGAAATGAAAGTGCACACACAGTGAAATGATTTAACAGTAAAATGCAGCAGAAATAACAATAGAACCAGAGTAAAACTGCTTTTAAAGGGTGATAAGCAAATACAGTCAAGAGAAAGCCAAAAGATACTTAGAATCAGCAAAATGTCTCTCCTTCTCATTTCTGTTTCTGTAATAGTCTGTAAGATGCCCAAACAGGATCCACAGAGCTAAAACAAGAACAAACCTATGTAAAGAGGGTTTTTTAACTCAGAAAGTTGAAAGGGATAGAAATAAGCAGAAAGACTTCCCCCTATCAAAACAATATCTGAACAATTCAGAAACACAAACTAAAAACCAGCAGATCTGGGATCCGGACAATTCTAGTATAGGAAAGGGCGGGAAACAAGCAGTACAAACAGTATTTTTTTTATGAAATTAAACAGATAAAAAGCAATATAAACAGTAAAAATGCAAAGAAAAGGCTGTCCCACTTGAGTGTAATGCTTACACTAGCAAATGCAGTTTAAAGTACTAACTGTAAGCAGAAATTCAAAGTGAACACAAAGTAAAATGCAGCAGAAATAATAACTCAACCACAGTAAAATGGCTTTTACAGTGCGATAAGCAAAAACAGTCAAGAAAAAGCCAAAAGATACTTAGAATCAGCCAAAAGTCTGTCCTTCTCGTTTGTGGTGCTATAATAGCCTGCTGGATGCCCAAACAGGATCCACTTAGCTAAAACAAGTGCAAATATGGGTTTTTACCTCAAAATGTTGAAAGGGATAGAAATCAGCCCAAAACAGCCAATAAGGTTAATTTCAGAGCTGGAAACCACTCCACTTGTGACAGATAGGCTACTCAAAGCTTACCACTCTCACTGATAAGCAGAAAGACTTCCCACTACCACAAAAAGTTCTGGAGAACTCAGAAACACAAACTAAAGTCCTGAACCCAGCAGACCTGAGATCCGGAATGCTTTAGTGTAGGAAACGGC
Organism: Protopterus annectens; assembly: GCF_019279795.1. NCBI lineage: Eukaryota > Metazoa > Chordata > Ceratodontiformes > Protopteridae > Protopterus > Protopterus annectens. Next base: position 1,400,456,977 of record NC_056739.1, on the reverse strand, counting down.
TGCATATGAGCAGTACAGATAGTATTTAATTTAACTTTAAGGAGGAAATCAAAGTGCACACACAGTAAAATGATTTAACAGTAAAATGCAGGAGAAATAACAACAGAACCAAAGGAAATGACTTTTAAAGTGCTATAAGCAAAAACAGTGAAGAGAAAGCCAAAAGATAACTTGAATCAGCAAAAAGTCTCTCCTTCTCATTTCTGGTGCTGCAATACTCTGCAGGATGCACAAACAGAATCCACCAATGAAAAACATGCGCAAACCCATGCAAACATGGGGTTTTAACTCAGAAAGTTGAAAGGGATAGAAATCAGCCCAGAGCTGGAGACCACTCCTCTTGTGACACATAAGCTGCTCAATGTTTACCACTCTCACTAATAAGCAGAAAGACTTCTCACTACCACAACAAGGTCTGCACAACTCAGAAACACAAACTAAAGTCCTGAAACCAGGAGATCTGGGATTCCAACTATTCTAGTATAGGAAAGGGTGGGAAACAAGCAGTACAGATAAAATTATTTATTTATGAAATTAAACAGAAAAAAGAATTTAAACATTAAATATGCACAGAAAAGGCTGTTGCACTTGAGTGTGATACTTACTGTAGTAAATGCAGCTTAAATAAATAACATTAAGCAGGAAATCAAAGTGCACACACAGTGAAATGATTTAACAGTAAAATGCAGCAAAAATATCAATAGATCCAGAGTAAAACTGCTTTTAAAGTGTGATAAGCAAAAACAGTCAAGAGAAAGCCAAAAGATACTTAGAATCAGCAAAATTTTTCTCCTTCTCATTTCTGTTTCTGTAATAGTCTGCAAGATGCCCAAACAGGATCCACTGAGCTAAAACAAGCGCAAACCTATGAAAAGAGGATTTTTTAACTCAGAAAATTGAAAGGGATCAGAAATCAGCACAAAATGGTCAATAAGGTTAAATTCAGAGCTGGAAACCCCTCCTCTTGCAACAGATAGGCTGCTCAATGCTTACTACTCTCACTGATAAGCAGAAAGACTTCCCACTGATACAAGTTCTGGACAATTCAGAAATGCAAACTAAGCCCTGAAACCAGAAGATCTGGGATGCAAACTATTCTAGTTTAGGAAAGAGCAGGAAACAAGCAGTACAGAGAACATTTTTTATTTATTTATTTTTTTTATAAAATTAAACAGCAAAAAGGAATTTAAACAGTAAATTTGCACAGAAAAGGCTGTCACACTTGAGGGCGAAGCCTACCATAATAAATGCAGTTTAAATTATTATCTTTAAACAGAAAATCAAAAAACACACACAGTGAAATGGTTTAATTTTAAAATGCATCCGAAATAACAACAGAACTAGAGTAAAATGACTTTTAAAGTGTGATAAGCAAGAACCATCAAGAGAAAGCCAAAAGGTACTTAAAATCAGAAAAAAAGTCGCTCCTTCTCATTTCTGGTGCTGTAATATTCTGCAGGACAAACAGCCAGGATCCGCCGAGCTAAAACAAGTGCAAACCCGCTCAAACAAGGGTTTTTAACTCAGAAAGTTGAAGGGGATAAAAATCAACCCAAAATGGCTTTTAAAGTGCGATAACCAAAAAAAGGCAAGAGAAAGCCAAATGATATTTAAATCAGCAAAAAAGTCTCTCTTTCTCATTTCTGGTGCTATAATAGTCTACAGGACGCCCAAACAGGATCCACCAGGCTAAAACAAGTGCAAACTTGTGCAAACATGGGTTTTTAACTCAGAAAGATGAAAGGGATTGAAATTAGCATAAAATGGCCAAAAAGGTAAATTTCAGAGCTGGAAATAACTCCTCTTCAACAGATAGGTTACTCAATGCATACTAGTCTCACTGATAAGCAGAAAGACTTCCGACTGCCACAACAAGGACTGGACAACACAGAAACACAATCTAAAATCCTGAAACCAGCAGATCTGGGATCCAGACGATTCTCGTTGAGGAAAGGGCAGAAAAAGAGCAGTACAGATCGTATTTTTTTTTGTTGTTTTTTTTTATGAAATTAAACAGAAAAAAACAATTTAAACAGTAAATATGCTCAGAAAAGGCTGTTGCACTTGAGTGTGACACCTACAGTAGAAATGCATTTAAATTATTATCTTTAAGCAGGAAATCAAAGAGCAGTGAAATGATTTAACAGTAAAATGCAGCCGAAATAACAACAGAACTAGAGTAAAACAGCTTTTAAATTGTGATAAGCAAGAACAGTCAAGAGAAAGCCAAAAGATACTTAGAATCAGCAAAACGTCTCTCCTTCTTGTTTCTAGTGTTGTAATAGTCTGCAGGACACACAACCTGGATCCGCTGAGCTAAAACAAGTGCAAACCTGCACACACATGGGTTTTTAACTCAGAAAGTTGAAAGGGATAGAAATTAGCCCAAAATGGCCAATAAGGTTCATTTCAAAGCTGGAAACCACTCCTCTTGTGACAGATATACTGGCCAATGTTTGCCACTCTCACTGATAAGCAGTAAGACTTCCCACTACCAAAACAAGGTCTGGACAACTCTGAAACACAAACTAAAGTCCTCAAACCATCAGATCTGGGATCCAGACTATTCTAGTATAAGAAAGGGTGGAAAACAAGCAGTACAGATAATATTTTTTGTTTTTTTATGAAATTAAACACAAAAAGCAATTTAAACAGTAAATATGCACATAAAAGGCTGTCACACGAGTGTGATGCCTACAGTAGTAAATGCAGTTTAAATTATTAACTTTAAGCAGGAAATCAAAGTACACACACAGTAAAATGATTTAACAGTAAAATGCAGCAGAAATAACAACAGAGCCACAGTAAAATGTTTTTAAAGTGCTATCAGCAAAAACAGTCAAGAGAAAGCCAAAAGATACTTAGACTCAACAAAAAAGTCTCCCATTCTCGTTTCTGGTGCTGTAATAGTCTGCAGGATGTCCAAAGAGGATCTGCCAAGCTAAAAAAAAAGCACAAATCATGCAAACATGGGTTTCTAACTTAGAAAGTTGAAAAGTATAGAAATTAGCCCAGAATGGCCAATAAGGTTAATTTCAGAGCTAGAAACTCCTCCTCTTGCGACAGACAGGGTGCTCAATTCTTACCACTCTCACTGATAATCAGAAAGAATTCCTCCTACTACAACAAGGTCTGGAGAACTCAGAAACACAAACTAAAGTCCTGAAACCAGCAGATCTGGGGTCCGGACTATTCTAGTATAGGAAAGGGTGGGAAACGAGGGGTATAATTTAGTTTAGTGAACGATCAGATGATCGAATGTTGTTAATTCAAACGCTAAATGTCGAATTGGTAAAATAGCGAATGGCCACAACAGCAAATTTTTTCCGAGGAAAGAAATTGCTTGGCCGTCCTTCCGGGTTGTGCTATTTCCTTCACTATAGTGTGATCTTGGAGTTGGTATATTTAAGTACATCGGGAGTGAAAGACACAGCCCCCCCACATGGGGGGGGGTGTGAGGGGTAAAGCCCCCCACTTCATTTAGTGTTTAGTTTTTTCTTTTTTTTTTGGGAACAGCAATTTTGTTCCCTGTGAAACAAAATCATTAATCTGCTGGTTCGATGTTTTGAGTTTTCACACTTTAGTGGTCGATATAACAACGTTCGATCATTAGATTGTTCTTTGTTATAATATAGACCCAGAAATGAACAGTACAGATAGTATTTTTTGTTTTTTTTTGTTTTTTTGATGAAATTAAGCAGAAAAAAAAAATAAACAGTAAATATGCACAGAAATGGCTGTCACACTTGAGTGTGATGCCTACAGTAGTAAATGCAGTTTAAATTTTTAACTTTAAAGAGGAAATCAAAGTGCACACACAGTAAAATGATTTAATAGTAAAATGCAACAGAAATCTGCAAGCATACCTTTCCTATGCTCACTGCATGCACTCTCCTTGCATATCTTACATCCTACCAAAGCTCCATCATTCCCCCACTCAACCGCTACCACTGTACTACTACTCACACCACCACTCATGTCTCACCCACACTCAGCTCCCATCCCACCAGCTCAAGAACCATCCCTATGCACCCCCCACATATTCTACTAACTATATTACTCAAACATAAAGCATCCCTACAACTTAACATAATAACTCTCTAACCATACCTATTACCCACAGAGCACAATCATAAAGTTTCCCTTATCAACAAACACATTCAAAAACTGAGAAAACTAATAATCTCATGCATATCAAAACTAGCCCTAAGTGGAGACATCCACCCCAACCCTGGCCCTACCATCTCCAACCCCAATCCTCATAATCAGACTAGAAACCACAACTTCTCCCATATTACAGCCAATAGAAAGCCAAGTGACTTCCTTCTACTAAGCCTAAATATTAGAAGTATATCCAACAAAGTCCATGAACTCCATGCCACCATAGACTTGTACTCCCCAGATATAGTCATCCTGACAGAAACCTGGCTAAAACCTCACATTACCAGTGAGCAAATACTCCCTACAGGTTATGGCATACTAAGAGTAGACCGCTAAACAAAAAGGAGGTGGTGTAGCTATAATATTTAAACAGCATCTAAACATCCAGATCTTAAAATCATCAGCTCCACAAATAGGCAATGAAGAAATAATATATACCAACCTCAAAATTAACCAAAACAAAACCATCAACATAATTGGATGCTACTTCCCACCTGGCCAAAACATCCCACCACTAGAAAACCTCCTCAGCTGGTCTACCCACCATCTCCCCCAAGAAACTATCATCTTAGGTGATTTCAATATTGACTGGCAATCCTGTTCTGGCAACAATCCAACCCATCGTGTACACCTTCATGGCTTCACCCAACTAGTCCAGTCACCAACCAGGATAAATAAAAACTCCAGCAAGCACACTACCCTGGATTGGATACTAGTCAGTAAGAGCTCCCAGTCATATATAACAGGCTGCTTATCAGATAGCCTCAGTGATCACTCCCCAACATTCCTACTCAAAAAATACCTATACCAAGCTAAACCTGTCATCTACCATCAAATACTAAAAAAACTAAACTTTAACCCACTCACATTAATCTCATCCCTCAAAGAATGTAACTGGCATCCTCTAAAGTACCTCAGTCTAGATGATGCAGTTGAATTTTTTAATACTACCTTCCTGAACATCCTTAATTACCATGCCCCCATAAGATTTTCCAGAACAAAAGTACAACCCTCCCCATGGCTACAGAAAACCACTAAGTCAGAAATGAAAAACAGGGATAAAGCCTGGGAGCACTGGCACAAAACCAAAACCCCCTCAGCTAGACAGAAGTTCCTAGAACTACGCAATAGAGTCAAAAAGCTAATAAAACAGGACAAATTCCAATACTACCAGTCTGCCCTAGACTCCTCACAACACAGCCCCAAACAATTCTGGTCCTCCATAAACTCCATCCTCCACCCAGGTAAAGTCAGTACCCCTCCTCCTAACATCCCTCACTCCTCAGAAAATATTGCTACCTCATTCAACACACACTTCACCCAAACCATACTATCACTAGCTAAACAACACAACGCCCCTCCCCTCCAACCCACACCTTCAACTAGTAATCTCCCCACTGCCTTCTCTTTTTCTCCTGTACCTACCTCCAACATAAAAAAAACTCTTAACTAAACTTAAACCCACCAAATTAGCAGCAGACAACCTCCCAAGTGAATACCTACAAATTGCAGCTGATGCTCTGGCCTACCCAGTATCCAGCTTGATTAATGGATCTCTGTCAGAAAGTTACGTTCCCACACTGTGGAAAGTATCACATATAATTCCCCTCCACAAAGGCGGCCCCTCCACAGAACTAACCAATTACCACCCCATAGCTATTCTCTCTCCACTCTCCAAAATACTAGAGAGATGCATACATTCACAGGTCTCAGACTACCTCCTTACAAACAACCTCCTTTCCAGTACACAGCATGGTTTCCAACCAAACCATAGCACCACCACTGCCTTACTCTCCTTTACTAACACTATCCTTCAGCATAAAAACAATGGCTATCTCTCCTCTGCTACTTTCTTAGACCTATCTAAAGCACTTGACATGGTCCCACACAAACAACTTATCTCTGTCCTTAATAGCCTATCCTTCTCACAATCAGTCACTAACTGGTTTCAGAGTTACCTGTCTGACCTCCAACAATCCGTTGTATGGCAGAATGACATATCTCCCCAACTACCTGTTTCCATAGGGGTTCCCCAAGGATCCATCCTTGGACCCCTACTCTTCTCTGTTTACACCAATAATCTAGCCTCTGCCACCAAACATGGCACACTCATACAATACGCAGATGATTCGACCATCATTTGCTCAGCCCAGTCCCTACCAAAACTGCAAAAAGTCACACAGGAAGCCTTTTCCTCTGTTGAAACATGGTTATCCGATGCCCAATTAATACTCAACCCAAACAAAACTAAACTACTCATCTTCCAACCCACCAAACATACTCAAAACAACTCTCACTTTAACATCACAGCAAAAGACAACACCACTATATACCCAGCTGAACACACCAAATTGCTAGGAGTGGAAATAGACAATAAACTAAAATTTGACATTCACATATCCATGACCATAAAAAAGTCCACAAAAAACTAGGAGCATTATACAGAAATAAGCAATTTCTCACCAAAGCAGCAAAGATTTCAATAGAAAATTCCCACCTTATCTCCACCCTACTTTATGCCTCTCCAATATATACCAACCTAAGGCAATGTGATCTAAACAAGCTAGAGACCTGCTACAACAAAATTGCCAAATTCGCCACAGGGGCATCCTACCATAGTCACCATTGTCTCTCACTTGCTGAACTGGGCTGGCTTGAACTCCCTCACCTCCTTCAGTGGTATCAACTCTCACTTGCCCACAAACTAGTAAACCATCCACTAAATGTCCCATCCTTCCAGAATCTACTCCAACCCTATCGCACCACCAGACCACTAAGATCCAGCAACAAAAATCACTTGCAGATCACTAAAGTCAATAACTCTGCTGGTGAAGCACTATTCTCTTGCGCCATAGCCAAATTATGGAACTCACTCCCACCCACAATTACCTCCGTACCATCATGCACCCACTTCAAAACTTTACTAAAAGCGCACCTAAAACATGCTGGCTATGCCCTTGCAACTCCCACTCTAATATCATCCACCCCATCCAACCACTACCTTTCTTTCCACTCCACTAACTATCGTGATTATAGCAAGCTCAGATGCTCAAGCCTAGTACATATTATACAGCAGGAACTTCTCATTGTAACATCTATTAATGTCTGTTATGTACTTCACAGATAAAGATTCTAGTTGTCTACTGATATACTATGTTCTTCATCTGTAAATATGTTGTAAGTAATTGCTATGTTAAATTGTTAATCGCTATGTAATCCAATGTAACTACTGTCTGTTTATTTTACTGTGGAGCTTTTCTCCCCGGGCCTCTGCTGAAAATGGACCTACGTCCAGTCGGACACACCTGGTCAACAAATTTAAATAAATAAATAAATAACATAAATAAATCAAAACAGAACCACAGTAAAATGGCTTTTAAAGTGCAATAAGCAAAAACAGTCAAGAGAAAGCCAAAAGATACTTAGAATCAGCAAAAAGCCTCTCCTTCTCATTTCTGGTGATGTAATTGTCTGCAGGATGCACAAACATGATCCACTGAGCCAAAAAAGCACAAACCATGCAAACACGGGTTTTTAACTCAGAAAGTTGAAATGGATAGAACTCAGCCCAAAATGGCGAATAAGGTTAATTTCAGAGCTGGAAACCACCCCTCTTGTGAAAGATAGGCTGCTCAATGCTTAACACTCTCACTGATAAGCAGAAAGACTTCTCACTACCTCAACAAGGTCTACACAACTCAGAAACACAAACTAAAGCACTGAAACCAGCACATCTGGTAGCCGGACTATTCTAGTATAGGATAGGGTGGGAAACAAGCAGTATAGATGGTATTTTTTTGTGTTTTTTTATGAAATTAAACAGAAAAAAACAATTTAAACAGCAAATATGCACAGAAAAGGCTGTTACCCTTGAGTGTGACACATACAATAGTAAATGCAGAAGTAAATCAAAGTGCACATACAGTAAAATGATTTAACAGTAAAACTCAGGAGAAATAACAACAGAATCAAAGGAAAATGGCTTTTAAAGTGCAGTAAGCAAAAGCAGTCAAGAGAAAGCCAAAAGATACTTAGAATCAGCAAAAAGTCTCTCCTTCTCGTTTCTTGTGCTGCAGTAATCTGCAGGACAGCCGTACAGGATCCACCAAGCTAAAACAAGTGCAAACACACATAAACACATGGTTTTAACTCAGAAAGTTGAAAGGGATAGAAATCAGCACAAAACAGCCAATAAGATTCATTTCAGAGCTGGAAACCACTCCTCTTGCGACACATACGCTGCTCAATGCTTACCACTCTCACTGATAAGCAGAAAGACTTCCTACTACCACGACAAGGTCTGCACAACTCAGAAACAAATTAAAGTCCTGAAACCAGCAGATCTGGGGTCCGGACTATTTTAGTATAGAAAAGGGCAGGAAACAAGCAGTACAGCTAGTATTTTTTAGTAAAATGGCTTTTAAAGTGCGATAACCAAAAACCGTCAAGGGAAAGCCAAATGATACTTAAATCAGCAAAAAGTCTCTCCTCATTTCTGGTGCTATAATAGTCTACAGGATGCCCAAACAGGATCCACCGAGCTAAAACAATTGCAAACTCTTGCAAACATGGGTTTTGAATTCAGAAAGATGAAAGGGATAGAAATTAGCACAAAACGGCCAATAAGGTTAATTTTAGAGCTGAAAACCACTGCCACTACCAACAAGGTCTGGACAATTTTGAAAAACAAACTAAAATCCTCAATCCAGCAGATCTGGGATACAGACTATTCTAGTATAAGAAAGGGCAGAAAATAAGCAGTACAGATAGTATTCTTTTGTTTTTTTGTTTTTTATGAAATTAAATAGAAAAAAAGCAATTTAAACAGTAAATATGCATAGAAAAGGCTGTCACACTTGAGTGTGATGCCTATAGTAGTAAATGCAGTTTAAATTATTAGTTAATTTAAATTATTAGTTAAAAACAAAAACCGCTGAGCAAGACAATGGAGGATTGCAGTCTCATTTAAAACACAAGTAGCTCCAAAATCCAATAGCCAATGATGTAAATAATCCAAGTGCAGGCGATATACGTAAAAAACAGGTTTATTAATAAAAAAGGTGAGCGCTTTCGCATAAGCTTCTTCAGACCTATACAACTAAACTATCTATATATATATATATGCCCAAACAGGATCTGCCAAGCTAAAACAAGCACAAACCATGCAAACACGGATTTCTAACTCAGAAAGTTGAAAGGTATAGAAATCAGGCCAAATGGCAAATAAGGTTAATTTCAGAGCTGGAAACTACTCCTCTTGTGAAAGATAGGCTGCTCAATGCTTAACACTCTCACTGCTAAATCAGAAAGCCTTCCCACTACCACAACAAGGTCAAGACAACTGAGAAACACAAACTAAAGTCCTGATACCAGCACATCTGGGATACGGACTATTCTAGTATAGGATAGGGTGGGAATCAAGCAGTACAGATAGTATTTTTTTTGTTTTGTTTTTTGTATTTTATTTTTGTGAAATTAAACAGGAAAAAGCATTTTAAACAGTAAATATGCATGGAAAACGTTGTTGCCCTTCAGAGTGACACCTACAGTAATAAATGCAGAAGGAAAACAAAGTGCACACACAATAAAATGATTTAACAGTAAAATGCAGGAGAAATAACAACAGAACCAAAGGAAAATGGCTTTTAAAGTGTGATAAGCAAAAATAGTCAAGAGAAAGCAACAGATACTTAGAATCAGCAAATAGTCTCTCCTTCTCGTTTCTGGTGCTGCAATAGCCTGCAGGACACCCAAAGAGGATCCACCTAGCTAAAACAAGCGCAAACCCATGCAAACATGCGTTTTTAACTCAGAAAGTTGAAAGGGATAGAAATCAACCAAAAACAGCCAATAAGGTTCATTTCAGAGCTGGAAACCACTCCTCTTATGACACATAAGCTGCTTAATGCTTACTACTCTCACTGATAAGCAGAAAGACTTCCCACTACCACAACAAGGTCTGCACAACTCAGAAACACAAAGTAAAGTCCTGAAACAGGCAGATTTGGGGTCTGGACTAGTATAGTATAGAAAAGGGTGGGAAATGAGCAGTACAGATAGTACTTTTTTTTTTTTTTTTTTTTTTGATGAAATTAAACAGAAAAAAATTAAAACAGTAAATATGCACAGAAAAGGCTGTCGCACTTGAGTGTGATGCCTACAGCAGTATATGCAGTTTAAATTATTAACTTTAAGGAGGAAATGAAAGTGCTCACACAGTAGAATGATGTAACAGTAAAATGCAGCAGAAATAACAACAGAACCAGAGTAAAACGTCTTTTAAAGTGTGATAAGCATAAACAGTCAAGAAAAAGCCAAAAGATAATTAAATCAGCCCAAAGTCTCTTCTTCTCATGTCTGGTGCTATAATATTCTACAGGATGACCAAACAGCATCCGCTGAGCTAAAACAAGTGCAAACTCATGCAAACATGGGTTTTTAACTCAGAAAATTGAAAGGAATAGAAATCAGCACAAAACGGCCAATAAGGTTAATTTCAGAGCTGGAAACAACTCCTCTTGCAACAGATAAGCTGCTCAATGCTTACTAGTCTCACTGATAAGCAGAGAGACTTCCCCACTGCCACAAAAAAGTCTGGACAACTCAGAAACACAAACCAAAGTCCTGAAACCAACAGATCCTGGATCCAAATTATTCTAGTATAGGAATGGGTGAGAAACAAGCAGTACAGATAGTATTTTTTTTTTTTTTTTTTTTTTTTTATGATTTATCAGTAAAATGCAGGGAAATAACAACAGAACCAAAGGAAACTGGCTTTTAAAGTGCGATAAGCAAAAACAGTCAAGATACAGCCAAAAGATTCTTAGAATCAGAAAAATGTCTCTCCTTCTCATTTCTAGTGCTGTAATAGTCTGCAGGATGCCCAAACAGGATCCGCTGAGCTAAAACAAGTGCAAACCCATGCAAATATTTTTTTTAACTAATGTTCAAAGTGATAAAAATCAGCCCAAAATGGCCAATACGGTTAATTTCAGAGCTGGAAACCACTCCTTTTGTGACAGGCTACTCAATGCTTACCACTCTTACTGATAAGCAGAAAGTCTTCCCACTGCCACAACAAGGTCTGGACAACTCAGAAACACAAACTGAAGTCCTGAAACCAGCAGATCCAGGATCCAAATTATTCTAGTATAGGAAAGGGTGAGAAACAAGCAGTACAGTTAGTATTTCTTATTTATTTATTTTTTTATGAAATAAACAGAAAAAAAACAATTGAAACAGTAAATATGCACAGAAAAGGCTGTTGCACTTGAGTGCGATGCCTACAGTAGTAAATGCAGTTTAAATTATTAACTTTAAGCAGGAAATCAAAGTGCACACACAGTAAAATGATTTAACAGTAAAATGCAGTAGAAATAAAAACAGAACCAGAGTAAAACTGCTGTTAAAGTACCATAAGCAAAAACAGTTAAGAGAAAGCCAAAAGAAACTTAGAATCAGCAAAAAGTCTCTCCTTCTCATTTCTGGTGTGTAATAGTCTGCGGGATGCCCAAACAGGAACGGTTGAGCTAAAACAAGTACAAACCCACTCAAACAGGTTTTTTTTTAACTCAAAACCCCTACTCTTGTGACAGATAGGCTGCTCAATGCTTACCAGTCTCACTGATAAGCAGAAAGACTTCCCACTACCACAACAATGTCTGGACAACTCAAAAACATAAACTAAAGTGCTGATACCAGCAGATCTGGTATCTAGACTATTCTAATATTGGAAAGGCGAGGAAACTAGCACTACAGATAGTATTTTTTTGGTATTTTATGTTTTTTTTATAAAATCAAACAGAAAAAAGGAGTTTAAACAGTAAATATAGACAGAAAAGGCTGTCACACGAGTGTGATGCCTACAGTGGTAAATGCAGTTTAAATTATTAACTTTCAGAAGGAAATCAAAGTGCACACACATAGAATGATTTAACAGTAAAATGCAGCAGAAATTACAACAGAACCAGAGTAAAATGGCTTTTAAAGTGCAATAAGGAAAAACAGTCAAGAGAAAGCCAAAAGATACCGAAATCAGCAAAAAGTGTCTCCTTCTCATTTCTGGTGTGGTAATAGTCTACAGGACATCTAAACAGGATCTGTCAAGCTAAAACAAGCACAAACCCATGCAAACACGGGTTTTTAACTCAGAAAATTAAAAGGGACAGAAATCAGCAGAAAATGGCCAATAAGGTTAATTTCAGAGCTGGAAACCACTCCTCTTGCAACAGATAGGCTGCTCAATATTTACTACTCTTACTGATAAGCAGAAAGACTTCCCACTGCCACAACAAGTTCTGAACAACTCAGAAATACAAACTAAAGTCCTGAAACCAACAGATCTGTGATCCAAACTATTCTAGTTTAGGAAAGGGCAGGAAACGAGCAGTACAGATTGCATTTTTTTTCTTTTTTTTTTCTTTTTTTATGAAATTAAACAAAAAAAAGCAGTTTAAACAGCAAATATGCACAGAAAAGGCTGTCGCACTTGAGTGTGATACCTACAGTAATACATGTAGTTTAAATTATTATCTTTAAACAGGAATTCAAAGAACACGCACAGTGAAATGATTTAACTTTAAAATGCAGCCAAAATAACAACAGAACCAGAATAAAATGGCTTTTAAAGTGTGATAAGCAAGAACCATCAAGAGAAATCCAAAGGGTACTTAGAATCAGCAAAAAGTCTCTCCTTCTCATTTCTGGCACTGTAATAGTCTGCAGGACACACAACCAGGATCCGCCGAGGTAAAACAAGTGCAAACCTGAACAAACATGTTTTTTCACTCAGAAAGTTGAAAGGGATAAAAATCAGCCCAAAGCAGCCTATAAGATTAATAACAGAGCTGGAAACCACTACTCTTGTGACAGATATACTGCTCAATGCTTACCACTTTCACTGGTAAGAAGAAAAACTTCCCACTACCAAAACAAGATCTGGACAACTCTGAAACATAAACGAAAGTCCTCGAACCAGCAGATCTGGCATCCAGTCTATTCTAGTATAGAAAAAGGGCAGGAAACAAGCAGTACAGATAGTATTTTTTGTTTTTTTTTTTTTTGTTTTTTATGAAATTAAACAGAAAAAAATCAATTTAAACAGTAAATATGCACAGAAAAGACTGTCGCTCTTGAGTGTGACACCTACAGTAGTAAATGCAGAAGGAAATCAAAGTGCAGAGACAGTAAAATGATTTAACAGTAAAATGCCGGAAAAATAACAACAGAAACAAAGGAAACTGGCTTTTAAAGTGCGATAAGCAAAAACAGTCAAACGAAAGCCAAAAGATAACTGTAAATGAGAATGAAACACGCAAAATAAAAATAAAAATAAAAAGAATCCAGGCCACCAGTGAAGGCTAAATCTTTTTATAAAACCACACAGATTAGCGCTTTCATCTTGAAGCAAGACTTCTTCAGATTGAAGCCAAAAGATACTTAGAATCAATCAAAAGTCTCTCGTTCTCATTTCTGATGCTCTAACAGTCTGCAGGATGCCCAAACAGGATCTGCCGAGCAAAAAGAAGCACAAACCATGCAAACACGGGATTTTAAATTTGAAAGGGATAGAAATTAGCCCAAAATGGCCAATAAGGTTAATTTCAAAGCTAAAAACCACTCCTCTTGTGAAAGATAGGGTGCTCAATGCTTGACACTCTTACTGATAAGCAGAATGATGTCCTACTACCACAACAAGGTCTGGACAACTCAGAAACACAAACTAAAGTACTGAAACCAGCACATCTAGAATCAAGGCTATACTAGTACAGGAAAGGGGGGAACAAGCAATACAGACAGCATTTTTTGTTTGTTTTTTATGAAGTTAAACAGGAAAAAGCAATTTAAACAGTAAATATGCACAGAAAAGGCTGTCACATTTCAGTATGACACCTACAGTAATAAATTCAGAAGGAAATCAAAGGGCACACACAGTAAAATGAAGGCGGAATAACAACAGAACCAAAGGAAAATGGCTTTTAAAGTGCAATAACCAAAAACAGTCAAGATAAAGCCAAAAGATACTTAGAATCTGCAAAAAGTCTCTCCTCGTTACTGGTGCTGTAATAGTCTGCAGGATGCCCAAACAGGATCTGTCAAGCTAAAACCAGCACAAACCATGCAAAATGGGTTTTTAACTCAGAAACTTGAAAGGGATAGAAATCAGCCCCAAAGGGCAAATTAGGTTAATTTCAGAGCTGGAAACCACTCCTCTTGTGAAAGATGGGCTGCTCAAAGCTTAACACTGTCACTGATAATCAGGAAGATTTCCCACTACCAAACAAGGTCTGGACAACTCAGAAACACAAACTAAATCCTGAAACCAGCACATCTGGGATCTGGACTATTTTAATATAGGATAGAGTAGGAAACGAGCAGTAGAGATAGTATTATTTTTTGTTTGTTTTTTATGAAATTAAACAGAAAAAAGCAATTTAAAGAGTAAATATGTACAGAAAAGGCTGTCACCCTTGAGTGTGACACTTACAGTAGTTAATGCAGAAGGAAAACAAAGTGCAACCACAGTAAAATGATTTAACAGTAAAATGCTGGAGAAATAACAAAACTAACGGAAAACGGCTTTTAAAGTGGGATAAGCAAAAACAGTCAAAAGAAAGCTAAAAGATATTTAGAATCAGCAAAAAGTCTCTCCTTCTCATTTCTGCTGCTGCAATAGTTTGTAGGATGCCCAAACAGGATCCACCGAGCTAAAACAAGCTCAAACTTATGCAAACACGGGTTTTTAACTCAGAAAGTTGAAAGGGATAGAAATCAGCCCAAAGCAGCCTATAAAGTTAATTACAGAGCTGGAAACTACTCCTCTTGTGACACATAAGCTGCTTAATGCTTACCACTCTCACTGATAATCAGAAAGACTTCCCACTGCTACAACAAGGTCTGCATAACTCAGAAACACAAGCTAAAGTCTTGAAACCAGAAGATCTGGGGTCTGGACTATTCTAGTATAGAAAAGGGTGGGAAACAAGCAGAACAGATAGTATTTTTTTTTATGAAATGAAATTAAACACAAAAATTTTAAACAGTAAATATGCACAGAAAAGGCTGTCACACTTGAGTGTTATGCCTAAAGTAGTAAATGCAGTTTAAATTATTAACTTTAAGGAGGAAATCAAAGTGCACACACAGTAGAATGATTTAATAGTAAAATGCAGCAGAAATAAAAACTGAACCATGGTAAAATGGCTTTTAAAGTGCAATAAGCAAAAACAGTCAAGAGAAATCCAAAAGATACTTAAATCAGCAAAAAGTCTCTCCTTCTCATTTCTGGTACTGTAATAGTCTGCAGGACATCCAAACAGAATCCATCGATGAAAGGGATAAAAATCAGCACAAAATGGCCAATAAGGTTAATTTTAGAGCTGGAAACCACTCCTCTTGTGACAGATATGCTGCTCAATGTTTACCACTCTCACTGATAAGCAGAAAGACTATCCACTACCCAAACAAGGTCTGTACAACTCAGAAACAGAAACTAAAGTCCTCAAACCAGTAGATTTGGGATCCAGACAATTCTAGTATAAGAAAGGGCATGAAACAAGCAGTACAGATAGCATTTTTTTGTTTTTTGTTTTTTATGAAATTAAATAGAAAAAAGCAATTTAAACAGTAAATATGCAAAGAAAAGGCTGTCACACTTGAGTGTGATGCCTATAGTAGTAAATGGAGTTTAATTTATTAACTTTAAGCAGGAGATCAAAGTGCACACAAAATAGAATGATTTAATAGTAAAATGCAGCAGAAATAACAGCACCACAGTAAAATTGCTTTTAAAGTGCAATAAGCAAAAACAGTCAAGAGAAAGCCAAAAGATACTTAGAATCAGCAAAAAGTCTTTCCTTCTTGTTTTTGGTGCTGTAATAGTCTGCAGGATGCCCAAACAGGATCAGCCGAGCAAAAACAAGCACAAACCATGCAAAAACCTGTTTTTAACTCAGAAAGTTGAAAGGGATAGAAATCAGCCCAAAATGGCCAATAAGGTTAATTTCAAATCTAGAAACCACTCCACTTGTGAAAGATAGGCTGCTCAATGCTTAACACTCTCACTGATAAGCAGAAAGACTTCACACTACCACAACAGTAGTAAATGCACAATGAAATCAAAGTGTACACACAGTAAACCCGATTTAACAGTAAAATGCTGGAGAAATAACAGAACCAAAGGAAAACTGCTTTTAAAGAGTGATAAGAAAAACAGTCAAGAGAAAGCCAAAAGATACTTAGAATCAACAAAACATCTGTCCTTCTTGTTTCTGTTGCTTTAGTAGTCTGCAGGACACACAACCTGGATCCGCGAGCTAAAACAACTGCAAATCTCAGCACACATGGGTTTTTTAACTCAGAAAGTTGAAAGGGATAAAAATCAGCACAAAATGGCCAATAAGGTTAATTTTAGAGCTGGAAACCACTCCTCTTGTGACAGATATGCTGGCCAATGTTTACCACTCTCACTGATAAGCAGTAAGACTTCCCACTACCAAAACAAGGTCTGGACAACTCTGAAACACAAACTAAAGTCCTCAAACCAGCAGATCTGGGATCCAGACTATTTTGGTATAAGAAATGGCAGGAAACAAGCAGTACAGATAGTTTTTTTTCTCTGAAAATAAATAGAAAAAAGCAATTTAAACAGTAAATATGCACAGAAAAGGCTGTCACACTTGAGTGTGATGCCTATAGTAATAAATGGAGTTTAAATTATTAACTTTAAGCAGGAAATCAAAGTGCACCCAAATAAAATAATTTAAGAGTAAAACGCAGCAGAAATATCAGCACCACAATAAAACTGCTTTTAAAGTGTGATAAGCAGAAACAGTCAAGAAAAAGCCAAAAGATACTTAGAATCAGCAAAACGTCTCTCCTTCTCATTCCTGGTGCTGTAATGGTCTGCAGGATGGCGAAACAGGATCCTCTGAGCAAAAACATGCACAAACCATGCAAACACAGGTTTTTAGCTCACAAAGTTGAAAGGGATAGAAATCAGCCCAAAATTGTCAATAAGGTTACTTTCAAAGCTAGAAACTACTCCTCTTGTGAAAGATAGGCTGCTCAATGCTTAACACTCTCACTGATAAACAGAAAGACTTCCCACTAACACAACAAGGTCTGAATAACTCAGAAACACAAACTAAAGTCCTGAAACCAGCACATCTGGGATATGGACTATTCTAGCATAGGATAGGGTGGGAAACAAGCAGGACAGATAATATTTTTTTTTGTGAAACTAAACAGAAAAAAGCAAAAACAGTAAATATGCACAGAAAAGGCTATTGCCCTTCAGAGTGACACCTACATTAGTAAATGCAGGAGGAAATCAAAGTGCACACACAGCAAAATGATTTAACAGTAAAATGCAGGAGAAATAACAACAGAACCAAAGGAAAACGGCTTTTAAAGTGCAATAAGCAAAAACAGTCAAGAGAAAGCCAACAGATACTTAGAATCAGCAAAAAGTCTCTCCTTCTCATTTCTTGTGCTGCAATAATCTGCAGGATGCCCAAATAAGATCCGTGAAGCAAAAACAAGCACAAACCATGCAAACACGGGTTTTAACTCAGAAAGTTGAAAGGGATAGAAATTAACACAAAATTGCCAATAATGTTAATTTCAAAGCTAGAAACCACTCCTCTTGTGAATGATAGGCTGTTCAATGATTAACACTCTCACTGATAAGCATTAAGACTTCCCACTACCACAACAAGGTCTGGACAACTCAGAAATACAAACTAAAGTCCTAAAAACCAACACATCTGGGATCGGGACTATACTAGTAAAGAACGGGTGGGAAACAAGCAGTACAAATATAAAAAAGCAATTTAAACAGGAAATATGCACACAAAAGTTTGTTGCCTTTCAGAGTGACACCTACAGTAATAAATGCAGAAGGAAATCAAAGTGCAGACACAGTAAAATGATTTATCAGTGAAATGCAGGAGAAATAACAACAGAATCAAAGGAAATGGGTTTTAAAGTGCGATAAGCAGAAATAGTCAAGAAAAAGCCAAAGATACTTAGAATGAGCAAAAAGTCTCTCCTTCTCATTCCTGTTGCTGTAATAGTCTGCAGGACACCCAAACAGGATTCACTGAGCAAAAACAAGCACAAACCATGCAAACACGGGTTTTTAACTCACAAAGCTGAAAGGGATAGAAATCAGCTCAAAATGGCCAATAAGGTTAATTTCAAAGGTATAAACCACTCCTCTTGTGAAAGATAGGCTGCTCAATGCTTAACACTCTCACTGATAAGCAGAAAGACTTCCCACTGCCATAACAAGGTCTGGACAACTCAGAAATACAAACTAAAGTCTTGAAACCAACACATCTGGGATCGGGACTATACTAGTAAAGAACGGGTGGGAAACAAGCAGTACACATTTTTTTTATGAAATTAAACAGAAAAAAGCAATTTAAACAGTAAATATGCACAGAAAAGGCTGCCACCCTTCAGTGTCACACCTAGAGTAATAAATGCAGAAGGAAATAAAAGGGCACACACAGTAAAATGATTTAACAGTAAAATGCAGGAGGAATAACAACAGACACAAAGGAAAACTGCTTTTATAGTGAAATAAGCAAAAAAGTCAAGATAAAGCCAGAAAATATTTAAAATCAGCAAAAAGCCTGTCCTTCTGATTTTTGGTGCTGTAATAGTCTGCAGGATGCCCAAACAGGATCTGCCAAGCTAAAACAAGCACAAACCATGCAAACACTAGTTTTTAACTCAAAAAGTTGAAAGGGCTAGAAATCAGTCCAAAATAGCAAATAAGGTTAATTTCAGAGAGGGAAACAACTCCGCTTGCGACACATAAGCTGGTCAATGCTTACCACTCTCACTGATAAGCAGAAAGACTTCCCACTATCACAACAAGGTCTGTACATCTCAGAAACACAAACTAAAGTCCTAAAACCAGCAGATCTGGGGTCTGGACTATTCTAGTATAGAAAAGGGGGGGGGGGGAATGAGCAGTACATATAGTATTTTTTTTTATGAAATTAAACAGAAAAAATTAAACAGTAATAAATGCACAGAAAAGGCTGTCACACTTGAGTGTGATGCCTACAGTAGTAAATGCAGTTTAAATTATTAACTTTAAGGAGAAATCAAAGTGCAAACACAGTACAATGATTTAACAGTAAAATGTAGCAGTAATAACAACAGAACCAGAGTAAAACTGCTTTTAAAGTGCGATAAGCAGAAACAGTCAAGAAAATGCCAAGAGATACTTAAATCAGCAAAACGTCTCTCCTTCTCATTTCTGGTGCTGTAGTAGTCTGCAGGATGCCCAAACAGGATTCACTACACTAAAACAAGCACAAACTCGCGTAAACACAGGTTTTTAACTCAGAAAGTTGAAAGGGATACAAATCAGCCCAAAATTGCCAATAAGGTTAATTTCAGAGCTAGAAACCACTCCTCCTGTGACAGATAGGCTGCTCAATGCTTAACACTCTCACTGATAAGCAGAAAGACTTCCCACTGCCATAACAAAGTCTGGACAACTCAGAAATACAAACTAAAGTCCTAAAAACCAACACATCTGGGATCGGGACTATACTAGTAAAGAACGGGTGGGAAACAAGCAGCACAGATAGTATTTTCTTTTTTTTTTTTGTGAAATTAAACAGAAAAAAGCAATTTAAACAGTAAATATGCACAGAAAGGCTGTCTTCAGTGTGACACCTACAGTAATAAAAGGAAATCAAAGTGCACACACAGTAAAATGATTTAACAGTAAAATGCAGCAGAAATAACAACACCAAAGGAAAACGGCTTTTATAGTGCAATAAGCAAAAACAGTCAAGACAAAGCCAAAAGATACTTAGAATCAGCAAAAAGCCTATCCTTCTCATTTTTGGTGATGTAATAGTCTGCAGGATGCCCAAACAGGATCCACTGAGCTAAAACAAGTGCAAACCTGCAAAAACATGTTTTTAACTCAAAAAGTTGAAAGGGATAGAAATCAGCCCAAAATGGCCAATAAGGTTAAAATCAGAGCTGGAAACCACTCTTGTGAATGATAGGCTACTCAATGCTTAACACTCTCACTGATAAGCAGAAAGACTTCCCACTACCACAACTGAGCTAAAACAAGTGCAAATCTGTGCACACACGGGTTTTTAACTCAGAAAGTTGAAAGGGATAAAATTCAGCACAAAATGTCCAATAAGGTTAATTTCAGAGAGGGAAACAACTCCGCTTGCGACACATAAGCTGGTCAATGCTTACCACTCTCACTGATAAGCAGAAAGACTTCCCACTATCACAACAAGGTCTGTACATCTCAGAAACACAAACTAAAGTCCTAAAACCAGCAAATCTGAGATCCGGACTATTCTAGTATAGGAAAGTGTGGGAAACTAGCAGTACAAATAGTACTTTTTTGAAGAAAAAGGCTGTATGATTTAACAGTAAAATGTAGCAGTAATAACAACAGAACCAGAGTAAAACTGCTTTTAAAGTGCGATAAGCAGAAACAGTCAAGAAAATGCCAAGAGATACTTAAATCAGCAAAACGTCTCTCCTTGTCTTTTCTGGTGCTGTAATTGTCTACAGGATGCCCAAACAGGATCCGCCAAGCTAAAACAAGTGCAAACCCATACAAACATGAGTTTTTAACTCAAAAAGTTGAAAGGGATAGAAATCAGCACAAAACAGCCAGTAAGGTTAATTTCAGAGCTGGAAACCACTCCTCCTGTGACAAATAAAATACTCAATTCTTACCACTCTCATTGATAAGCAGAAAGACTTCCCACTAACACAACAAGGTCTGCACAACTCAGAAACACAAACTAAAGTCTTGAAACAAGCAGATTTGCTGTCCAGAATACTATAGTATAGAAAAGGGTGGGAAATGAACAGTACAGATAGTACTTTTTTTTTATGAAATTAAACAGAAAAAAAATAAACAGTAAATATGTACAGAAAAGGCTGTTACACTTAAGTGTGATGCCTACCATAGTAAATGCAGTTAAAATTATTAACTTTCAAGAGGAAATCAAAGTGCAAACACAGTAGAATGATTTAACAGTAAAATGCAACATAAATAACAACAGAACCAGAGTAAAATGGCTTTTAAATTGTGATAATAAAAAACAGTCGAGAAAAAGCCAAAAGATTCTTAAATCAGCAAAAGGTCTCTCCTTCTCATGTCTGGTGCTATAATAGAATACATGATGCCCAAACAGGATCTGCCGAGCTAAAATAAGTGTAAACCCTTGCAAACATGGGTTTTTAACTCAGAATGTTGAAAGTGATAGAAATCAGCACAAAACAGCCAATAAGGTTAATTTCAGAGCTGGAAACTACTCCTCTTGCAACAGATAGACTCCTCAATGCTTACTAGTCTCACTGATAAGCAGAGAGACTTCCACTGCCACAACAAGGTCTGGACAACTCAGAAACACAAACCAAGGTCCTGAAACCAACATATCCTGGATCTGGACCATTCTAGTTTAGGAAAGGTAGTAAATGAGCAGTACAGATAGTATTTTTTTTTTTTGATGATTTAACAGTAAAATGCAGGAGAAATAACAACAGAACCAAAGGAAACTGGCTTTTAAAGTGCGATAAGCAAAAACAGTCAAGATACAGCCAAAAAATTCTTAGAATCAGAAAAATGTCTCTCCTTCTCATTTCTAGTGCTGTAATAGTCTGCAGGATGCCCAAACAGGATCCGCTGAGCTAAAACAAGTGCAAACCCATGCAAATATTTTTTTTAACTAATGTTCAAAGTGATAAACATCAGCCCAAAATGGCCAATACGGTTAATTTCAGAGCTGGAAACCACTCCTTTTGTGACAGGCTACTCAATGCTTACCACTCTTACTGATAAGCAGAAAGTCTTCCCACTACCACAACAAGGTCTGGACAACTCAGAAACACAAACTGAAGTCCTGAAACCAGCAGATCCAGGATCCAAACTATTCTAGTATAGGAAAGGGTGAGAAACAAGCAGTACAGTTAGTATTTCTTATTTATTTATTTTTTTATGAAATAAACAGAAAAAACAATTGAAACAGTAAATATGCACAGAAAAGGCTGTTGCACTTCAGTGCGATGCCTACAGTAGTAAATGCAGTTTAAATTATTAACTTTAAGCAGGAAATCAAAGTGCACACACAGTAAAATGATTTAACAGTAAAATGCAGTAGAAATAAAAACAGAACCAGAGTAAAACTGCTGTTAAAGTACCATAAGCAAAATCAGTTAAGAAGCCAAAAGAAACTTAGAATCAGCAAAAAGTCTCTCCTTCTCATTTCTGGTGTGTAATAGTCTGCGGGATGCCCAAACAGGAACAGTTGAGCTAAAACAAGTACAAACCCACTCAAACACATTTTTTTTTAACTCAGAAAGTTGAAAGGGATAGACATCAGCCCAAAACAGCCAATAAGGTTAATTTCAGAGCTGGAAACCCCTCTTCTTGTGACAGATAGGCTGCTCAATGCTTACCAGTCTCACTGATAAGCAGAAAGACTTCCCACTACCATAACAACATCTGGACAACTCAAAAACATAAACTAAAGTGCTGATACCAGCAGATCAGGTATCTAGACTATTCTAATATTGGAACAGCCGAGGAAACTAGCACTACAGATAGTATTTTTTGGTATTTTATGGGTTTTTTTATAAAATCAAACAGAAAAAAGGAGTTTAAACAGTAAATATAGACAGAAAAGGCTGTCACACTTGAGTGTGATGCCTACAGTAGTAAAT
Source organism: Protopterus annectens (assembly GCF_019279795.1). NCBI lineage: Eukaryota > Metazoa > Chordata > Ceratodontiformes > Protopteridae > Protopterus > Protopterus annectens. Next base: position 1,400,434,084 of record NC_056739.1, on the reverse strand, counting down.
GCAGTTTAAATTATTAACTTTCAGAAGGAAATCAAAGTGCACACACATAGAATGATTTAACAGTAAAATGCAGCAGAAATTACAACAGAACCAGAGTAAAATGGCTTTTAAAGTGCAATAAGGAAAAACAGTCAAGAGAAAGCCAAAAGATACCGAAATCAGCAAAAAGTGTCTCCTTCTCATTTCTGGTGTGGTAATAGTCTACAGGACATCTAAACAGGATCTGTCAAGCTAAAACAAGCACAAACCCATGCAAACACGGGTTTTTAACTCAGAAAATTAAAAGGGACAGAAATCAGCAGAAAATGGCCAATAAGGTTAATTTCAGAGCTGGAAACCACTCCTCTTGCAACAGATAGGCTGCTCAATATTTACTACTCTTACTGATAAGTAGAAGGACTTCCCACTGCCACAACAAGTTCTGGACAACTCAGAAACACAAACTAAAGTCCTGAAACCAACAGATCTGTGATCTAGACTATTCTAGTTTAGGAAAGGGCAGGAAACGAGCAGTACAGATTGCATTTTTTTTCTTTTTTTTTTCTTTTTTTATGAAATTAAACAAAAAAAAGCAGTTTAAACAGCAAATATGCACAGAAAAGGCTGTCGCACTTGAGTGTGATACCTACAATAATACATGTAGTTTAAACAACAAGCAGTACAGACAGCATTTTTTGTTTGATTTTTATGAAGTTAAACAGGAAAAAGCAATTTAAACAGTAAATATGCACAGAAAAGGCTGTCACATTTCAGTATGACACCTACAGTAATAAATGCAGAAGGAAATCAAAGGGCACACACAGTAAAATGATTTAACAGTAAAATGAAGGAGGAATAACAACAGAACCAAAGGAAAATGGCTTTTAAAGTGCAATAACCAAAACAGTCAAGATAAAGCCAAAAGATACTTAGAATCTGCAAAAAGTCTCTCCTCATTACTGGTGCTGTAATAGTCTGCAGGATGCCCAAACAGGATCTGTCAAGCTAAAACCAGCACAAACCATGCAAAATGGGTTTTTAACTCAGAAACTTGAAAGGGATAGAAACCAGCCACAAATGGCAAATTAGGTTAATTTCAGAGCTGGAAACCACTCCTCTTGTGAAAGATGGGCTGCTCAAAGCTTAACACTGTCACTGATAATCAGGAAGATTTCCCACTACCAAACAAGGTCTGGAAAACTCAGAAACACAAACTAAATCCTGAAACCAGCACATCTGGGATCTGGACTATTTTAATATAGGATAGAGTAGGAAACGAGCAGTAGAGATAGTATTATTTTTCTGTTTGTTTTTTATGAAATTAAACAGAAGAAGCAATTTAAAGAGTAAATATGTACAGAAAAGGCTGTCACCCTTGAGTGTGACACTTACAGTAGTTAATGCAGAAGGAAAACAAAGTGCAACCACAGTAAAATGATTTAACAGTAAAATGCTGGAGAAATAACAGAACTAACGGAAAACGGCTTTTAAAGTGGGATAAGCAAAACAGTCAAAAGAAAGCTAAAAGATACTTAGAATCAGCAAAAAGTCTCTCCTTCTCATCATTTCTGCTGCTGCAATAGTTTGTAGGATGCCCAAACAGGATCCACTGAGCTAAAACAAGCTCAAACTTATGCAAACACAGGTTTTTAACTCAGAAAGTTGAAAGGGATAGAAATCAGTCCAAAGCAGCCTATAAAGTTAATTACAGAGCTGGAAACTACTCCTCTTGTGACACATAAGCTGCTTAATGCTTACCACTCTCACTGATAATCAGAAAGACTTCCCACTGCTACAACAAGGTCTGCATAACTCAGAAACACAAGCTAAAGTCTTGAAACCAGAAGATCTGGGGTCTGGACTATTCTAGTATAGAAAAGGGTGGGAAACAAGCAGAACAGATAGTATTTTTTTTTTGTTGTTATGAAATTAAACATAAAAATTTTAAACAGTAAATATGCACAGAAAAGGCTGTCACACTTGAGTGTGATGCCTAAAGTAGTAAATGCAGTTTAAATTACTAACTTTAAGGAGGAAATCAAAGTGCACACACAGTAGAATGATTTAATAGTAAAATGCAGCAGAAATAAAAACTGAACCATGGTAAAATGGCTTTTAAAGTGCAATAAGCAAAAACAGTCAAGAGAAATCCAAAAGATACTTAAATCAGCAAAAAGTCTCTCCTTCTCATTTCTGGTGCTGTAATAGTCTGCAGGACACCCAAACAGAATCCATCGATGAAAGGGATAAAAATCAGCACAAAATGGCCAATAAGGTTAATTTTAGAGCTGGAAACCACTCCTCTTGTGACAGATATGCTGCTCAATGTTTACCACTCTCACTGATAAGCAGAAAGACTACCCACTACCCAAACAAGGTCTGTACAACTCAGAAACAGAAACTAAAGTCCTCAAACCAGTAGATTTGGGATCCAGACAATTCTAGTATAAGAAAGGGCAGGAAACAAGCAGTACAGATAGCATTTTTTTGTTTTTTGTTTTTTATGAAATTAAATAGAAAAAAGCAATTTAAACAGTAAATATGCAAAGAAAAGGCTGTCACACTTGAGTGTGATGCCTATAGTAGTAAATGGAGTTTAATTTATTAACTTTAAGCAGGAGATCAAAGTGCACACAAAATAGAATGATTTAACAGTAAAATGCAGCAGAAATAACAGCACCACAGTAAAATTGCTTTTAAAGTGCAATAAGCAAAAACAGTCAAGAGAAAGCCAAAAGATACTTAGAATCAGCAAAAAGTCTTTCCTTCTTGTTTTTGGTGCTGTAATAGTCTGCAGGATGCCCAAACAGGATCAGCCGAGCAAAAACAAGCACAAACCATGCAAAAACCTGTTTTTAACTCAGAAAGTTGAAAGGGATAGAAATCAGCCCAAAATGGCCAATAAGGTTAATTTCAAATCTAGAAACCACTCCACTTGTGAAAGATAGGCTGCTCAATGCTTAACACTCTCACTGATAAGCAGAAAGACTTCACACTACCACAACAGTAGTAAATGCACAATGAAATCAAAGTGTACACACAGTAAACCGATTTAACAGTAAAATGCTGGAGAAATAACAGAACCAAAGGAAAACTGCTTTTAAAGAGTGATAAGAAAAACAGTCAAGAGAAAGCCAAAAGATACTTAGAATCAACAAAACATCTGTCCTTCTTGTTTCTGTTGCTTTAGTAGTCTGCAGGACACACAACCTGGATCCGCCGAGCTAAAACAACTGCAAATCTGCGCACACATGGGTTTTTTAACTCAGAAAGTTGAAAGGGATAAAAATCAGCACAAAATGGCCAATAAGGTTAATTTTAGAGCTGGAAACCACTCCTCTTGTGACAGATATGCTGGCCAATGTTTACCACTCTCACTGATAAGCAGTAAGACTTCCCACTACCAAAACAAGGTCTGGACAACTCTGAAACACAAACTAAAGTCCTCAAACCAGCAGATCTGGGATCCAGACTATTTTGGTATAAGAAATGGCAGGAAACAAGCAGTACAGATAGTTTTTTTCTGAAAATAAATAGAAAAAAGCAATTTAAACAGTAAATGTGCACATTAAAGGCTGTCACGCTTGAGTGTGATGCCTATAGTAATAAATGGAGTTTAAATTATTAACTTTAAGCAGGAAATCAAAGTGCACACAAAATGAAATAATTTAAGAGTAAAATGCAGCAGAAATAACAACACCACAGTAAAACTGCTTTTAAAGTGTGATAAGCAGAAACAGTCAAGAAAAAGCCAAAAGATACTTAGAATCAGCAAAACGTCTCTCCTTCTCATTCCTGGTGCTGTAATGGTCTGCAGGATGGCGAAACAGGATCCTCTGAGCAAAAACATGCACAAACCATGCAAACACAGGTTTTTAGCTCACAAAGTTGAAAGGGATAGAAATCAGCCCAAAATTGCCAATAAGGTTAATTTCAAAGCTAGAAACCACTCCCTTGTGAATGATAGGCTGCTCAATGCTTAACACTCTCACTGATAAACAGAAAGACTTCCCACTACCACAACAAGGTCTGAATAACTCAGAAACACAAACTAAAGTCCTGAAACCAGCACATCTGGGATATGGACTTTTCTAGCATAGGATAGGGTGGGAAACAAGCAGGACAGATAATATTTTTTTGTGAAACTAAACAGAAAAAGCAAAAACAGTAAATATGCACAGAAAAGGCTATTGCCCTTCAGAGTGACACCTACATTAGTAAATGCAGGAGGAAATCAAAGTGCACACACAGCAAAATGATTTAACAGTAAAATGCAGGAGAAATAACAACAGAACCAAAGGAAAACGGCTTTTAAAGTGCAATAAGCAAAACAGTCAAGAGAAAGCCAACAGATACTTAGAATCAGCAAAAAGTCTCTCCTTCTCATTTCTTGTGCTGCAATAATCTGCAGGATGCCCAAATAAGATCCGGTGAGCAAAAACAAGCACAAACCATGCAAACACGGGTTTTAACTTAGAAAGTTGAAAGGGATAGAAATTAACACAAAATTGCCAATAATGTTAATTTCAAAGCTAGAAACCACTCTGCTTGTGAATGATAGGCTGCTCAATGCTTAACACTCTCACTGATAAGCAGAAAAACTTCACACTACCACAACAAGGTCTGGACAACTCAGAAAAACAAACTAAAGTCCGGAAACCAGCGCATCTGGGATCCGGACTATACTAGTAAAGGAAAAGGTGGGAAATGAGCAGTACAAATATTCATTTTGTTTTTTTATGAAGTTAAACAGAAAAAAGCAATTTAAACAGTAAATATGCACAGAAATGACTGTCGCCCTTCAGTGCCACACCTACAGTAATAAATGCAGAAGGAAATCAAAGGGCACACACAGTAAAATGATTTAACAGTAAAATGTAGGAGGAATAACAACAGGACTAAAGAAAATGGCTTTTATAGTGCAAAAAGCAAAAACAGTCAAGATAAAGCCAAAAGATACTTAGAATCAGCAAAAAGTCTCTCCTTCTCATTTCTGGTGCTGTAATGGTCTGCAGGATGCCCAAACAGGATCCACTAAGCTAAAACAAGTGCAAACCCGCGCAAAAACATGTTCTTTTAACTCAGACAGTTAAAAGGGATAGACATCAGCCCAAAACAGCCAATAAGGATAAATTCAGAGCTGGAAACCACTCCTTTTGTGATAGGCTACTCAATGTTTACCAATCTCACTGATAAGCAGAAAGACTTCCCACTACCACAACAAGCTCTGCAGAACTCAGAAACACAAACTAAAGTCCTGAAACCAGCAAATCTGGGATCTGGACTATAGTAGTATAGGAAAGGGTGGGATCTGAGGGTCTACTTTAGTTTAGTGAACAATCAGATGATCGAACACTGTTAGTTCAAACATTAAAAGAATCTGCAAAATGGCAATCAGCTGGAATTTTTTCCCAAAAGAAATTGCTGGGCCGTCCGGTTGTGCCATTTCCTTCATTGTAGTGTGATCTTGGAGGTGTGTATATTTAAGTCGGAAGGTGTGGGGACACAGTCCCCAACACAGAGGGTGTGGAGGGTGAAGCTCCCACTTCATTTAGTGTTTAGTGTTTTTCTTTTTTGGAACAACGATTTTTCCCTGGGAAAAATCGCTGTTCTGATTGTTTGCTGTTTTAGTTTTTGCACTTGTCGATATAGTTCAATCATCTTATCATTCTTTGTCATAATATAGAGCCAGAAATGGGCAGTACTGATAGTATTCTCATTTCTGGTGCTGTAATAGTCTGCAGGACATGCAAACAGGATCCGCCGAGCTAAAACAAGCACAAACTATATAAACACGCGTTTTCAACTCAGAAAGTTGAAAGGGTTAGAAATCAGCCCAAAACAGCCAATAAGGTTAATTTCAGAGTGGAAACCACTCCTCTTGTGACACATAAGCTGCTCAATGTTTACCACTCTCACTGATAAGCAGAAAGACTTCCCACTACAACAACAAGGTCTGCACAACTCAGAAACACTAACTAAAGTCCTGAAACCAGCAGATCTGTGGTCCGGACTATTCTAGTATAGAAAAGGGTGGGAAATGAGCAGTACAGATAGTACTTTTTTTGGGGGTTTTTTTGATGAAATTAAACAGAAAAAAATTAAAACAGTAAATATGCACAGAAAAGGCTGTCGCACTTGAGTGTGATGCCTACAGCAGTATATGCAGTTTAAATTATTAACTTTAAGGAAGAAATCAAAGTGCTCACACAGTAGAATGATTTAACAGTAAAATGCAGCAGAAATAACAACAGAACCAGAGTAAAACGTCTTTTAAAGTGTGATAAGCAAAAACAGTCAAGAAAAAGCCAAAAGATAATTAAATCAGCCCACGGTCTCTTCTTCTCATGTCTGGTGCTATAAATACTCTACAGGATGACCAAACAGCATCCGCTGAGCTAAAACAAGTGCAAACCCAAGCAAACATGGGTTTTTAACTCAGAAAATTGAAAGGGATAGAAATCAGCACAAAACGGCCAATAAGGTTAATTTCAGAGCTAGAAACAACTCCTCTTGCAACAGATAGGCTGCTCAATGCTTACTAGTCTCACTGATAAGCAGAGAGACTTCCCACTGCCACAAAAAGGTCTGGACAACTCAGAAACACAAACCAAGGTCCTGAAACCAACATATCCTGGATCTGGACCATTCTAGTTTAGGAAAGGGTAGTAAACGAGCAGTACAGATAGTATTTTTTTTTTTTTTTTTTGATGACTTAACAGTAAAATGCAGGGAAATAACAACAGAACCAAAGGAAACTGGCTTTTAAAGTGCGATAAGCAAAAACAGTCAAGATACAGCCAAAAAATTCTTAGAATCAGAAAAATGTCTCTCCTTCTCATTTCTAGTGCTGTAATAGTCTGCAGGATGCCCAAACAGGATCCGCTGAGCTAAAACAAGTGCAAACCCATGCAAATATTTTTTTTAACTAATGTTCAAAGTGATAAACATCAGCCCAAAATGGCCAATACGGTTAATTTCAGAGCTGGAAACCACTCCTTTTGTGACAGGCTACTCAATGCTTACCACTCTTACTGATAAGCAGAAAGTCTTCCCACTACCACAACAAGGTCTGGACAACTCAGAAACACAAACTGAAGTCCTGAAACCAGCAGATCCAGGATCCAAACTATTCTAGTATAGGAAAGGGTGAGAAACAAGCAGTACAGTTAGTATTTCTTATTTATTTATTTTTTTATGAAATAAACAGAAAAAACAATTGAAACAGTAAATATGCACAGAAAAGGCTGTTGCACTTCAGTGCGATGCCTACAGTAGTAAATGCAGTTTAAATTATTAACTTTAAGCAGGAAATCAAAGTGCACACACAGTAAAATGATTTAACAGTAAAATGCAGTAGAAATAAAAACAGAACCAGAGTAAAACTGCTGTTAAAGTACCATAAGCAAAATCAGTTAAGAGAAAGCCAAAAGAAACTTAGAATCAGCAAAAGTCTCTCCTTCTCATTTCTGGTGTGTAATAGTCTGCGGGATGCCCAAACAGGAACAGTTGAGCTAAAACAAGTACAAACCCACTCAAACACATTTTTTTAACTCAGAAAGTTGAAAGGGATAGACATCAGCCCAAAACAGCCAATAAGGTTAATTTCAGAGCTGGAAACCCCTCTTCTTGTGACAGATAGGCTGCTCAATGCTTACCAGTCTCACTGATAAGCAGAAAGACTTCCCACTACCATAACAACATCTGGACAACTCAAAAACATAAACTAAAGTGCTGATACCAGCAGATCTGGTATCTAGACTATTCTAATATTGGAAAGGCGAGGAAACTAGCACTACAGATAGTATTTTTTGGTATTTTATGGGTTTTTTTATAAAATCAAACAGAAAAAAGGAGTTTAAACAGTAAATATAGACAGAAAAGGCTGTCACACTTGAGTGTGATGCCTACAGTAGTAAATGCAGTTTAAATTATTAACTTTCAGAAGGAAATCAAAGTGCACACACATAGAATGATTTAACAGTAAAATGCAGCAGAAATTACAACAGAACCAGAGTAAAATGGCTTTTAAAGTGCAATAAGGAAAAACAGTCAAGAGAAAGCCAAAAGATACCGAAATCAGCAAAAAGTGTCTCCTTCTCATTTCTGGTGTGGTAATAGTCTACAGGACATCTAAACAGGATCTGTCAAGCTAAAACAAGCACAAACCCATGCAAACACGGGTTTTTAACTCAGAAAATTAAAAGGGACAGAAATCAGCAGAAAATGGCCAATAAGGTTAATTTCAGAGCTGGAAACCACTCCTCTTGCAACAGATAGGCTGCTCAATATTTACTACTCTTACTGATAAGTAGAAGGACTTCCCACTGCCACAACAAGTTCTGGACAACTCAGAAACACAAACTAAAGTCCTGAAACCAACAGATCTGTGATCTAGACTATTCTAGTTTAGGAAAGGGCAGGAAACGAGCAGTACAGATTGCATTTTTTTCTTTTTCTTTTTTTATGAAATTAAACAAAAAAAAGCAGTTTAAACAGCAAATATGCACAGAAAAGGCTGTCGCACTTGAGTGTGATACCTACAATAATACATGTAGTTTAAACAACAAGCAGTACAGACAGCATTTTTTGTTTGATTTTTATGAAGTTAAACAGGAAAAAGCAATTTAAACAGTAAATATGCACAGAAAAGGCTGTCACATTTCAGTATGACACCTACAGTAATAAATGCAGAAGGAAATCAAAGGGCACACACAGTAAAATGATTTAACAGTAAAATGAAGGAGGAATAACAACAGAACCAAAGGAAAATGGCTTTTAAAGTGCAATAACCAAAAACAGTCAAGATAAAGCCAAAAGATACTTAGAATCTGCAAAAAGTCTCTCCTCATTACTGGTGCTGTAATAGTCTGCAGGATGCCCAAACAGGATCTGTCAAGCTAAAACCAGCACAAACCATGCAAAATGGGTTTTTAACTCAGAAACTTGAAAGGGATAGAAACCAGCCACAAATGGCAAATTAGGTTAATTTCAGAGCTGGAAACCACTCCTCTTGTGAAAGATGGGCTGCTCAAAGCTTAACACTGTCACTGATAATCAGGAAGATTTCCCACTACCAAACAAGGTCTGGAAAACTCAGAAACACAAACTAAATCCTGAAACCAGCACATCTGGGATCTGGACTATTTTAATATAGGATAGAGTAGGAAACGAGCAGTAGAGATAGTATTATTTTTCTGTTTGTTTTTTATGAAATTAAACAGAAAAAGCAATTTAAAGAGTAAATATGTACAGAAAAGGCTGTCACCCTTGAGTGTGACACTTACAGTAGTTAATGCAGAAGGAAAACAAAGTGCAACCACAGTAAAATGATTTAACAGTAAAATGCTGGAGAAATAACAGAACTAACGGAAAACGGCTTTTAAAGTGGGATAAGCAAAACAGTCAAAAGAAAGCTAAAAGATACTTAGAATCAGCAAAAAGTCTCTCCTTCTCATCATTTCTGCTGCTGCAATAGTTTGTAGGATGCCCAAACAGGATCCACTGAGCTAAAACAAGCTCAAACTTATGCAAACACAGGTTTTTAACTCAGAAAGTTGAAAGGGATAGAAATCAGTCCAAAGCAGCCTATAAAGTTAATTACAGAGCTGGAAACTACTCCTCTTGTGACACATAAGCTGCTTAATGCTTACCACTCTCACTGATAATCAGAAAGACTTCCCACTGCTACAACAAGGTCTGCATAACTCAGAAACACAAGCTAAAGTCTTGAAACCAGAAGATCTGGGGTCTGGACTATTCTAGTATAGAAAAGGGTGGGAAACAAGCAGAACAGATAGTATTTTTTTTTGTTGTTATGAAATTAAACATAAAAATTTTAAACAGTAAATATGCACAGAAAAGGCTGTCACACTTGAGTGTGATGCCTAAAGTAGTAAATGCAGTTTAAATTACTAACTTTAAGGAGGAAATCAAAGTGCACACACAGTAGAATGATTTAATAGTAAAATGCAGCAGAAATAAAAACTGAACCATGGTAAAATGGCTTTTAAAGTGCAATAAGCAAAAACAGTCAAGAGAAATCCAAAAGATACTTAAATCAGCAAAAAGTCTCTCCTTCTCATTTCTGGTGCTGTAATAGTCTGCAGGACACCCAAACAGAATCCATCGATGAAAGGGATAAAAATCAGCACAAAATGGCCAATAAGGTTAATTTTAGAGCTGGAAACCACTCCTCTTGTGACAGATATGCTGCTCAATGTTTACCACTCTCACTGATAAGCAGAAAGACTACCCACTACCCAAACAAGGTCTGTACAACTCAGAAACAGAAACTAAAGTCCTCAAACCAGTAGATTTGGGATCCAGACAATTCTAGTATAAGAAAGGGCAGGAAACAAGCAGTACAGATAGTATTTTTTTGTTTTTTTGTTTTTATCAAATTAAATAGAAAAAAGCAATTTAAACAGTAAATATGCAAAGAAAAGGCTGTCACACTTGAGTGTGATGCCTATAGTAGTAAATGGAGTTTAATTTATTAACTTTAAGCAGGAGATCAAAGTGCACACAAAATAGAATGATTTAACAGTAAAATGCAGCAGAAATAACAGCACCACAGTAAAATTGCTTTTAAAGTGCAATAAGCAAAAACAGTCAAGAGAAAGCCAAAAGATACTTAGAATCAGCAAAAAGTCTTTCCTTCTTGTTTTTGGTGCTGTAATAGTCTGCAGGATGCCCAAACAGGATCAGCCGAGCAAAAACAAGCACAAACCATGCAAAAACCTGTTTTTAACTCAGAAAGTTGAAAGGGATAGAAATCAGCCCAAAATGGCCAATAAGGTTAATTTCAAATCTAGAAACCACTCCACTTGTGAAAGATAGGCTGCTCAATGCTTAACACTCTCACTGATAAGCAGAAAGACTTCACACTACCACAACAGTAGTAAATGCACAATGAAATCAAAGTGTACACACAGTAAACCGATTTAACAGTAAAATGCTGGAGAAATAACAGAACCAAAGGAAAACTGCTTTTAAAGAGTGATAAGAAAAACAGTCAAGAGAAAGCCAAAAGATACTTAGAATCAACAAAACATCTGTCCTTCTTGTTTCTGTTGCTTTAGTAGTCTGCAGGACACACAACCTGGATCCGGCGAGCTAAAACAACTGCAAATCTGCGCACACATGGGTTTTTTAACTCAGAAAGTTGAAAGGGATAAAAATCAGCACAAAATGGCCAATAAGGTTAATTTTAGAGCTGGAAACCACTCCTCTTGTGACAGATATGCTGGCCAATGTTTACCACTCTCACTGATAAGCAGTAAGACTTCCCACTACCAAAACAAGGTCTGGACAACTCTGAAACACAAACTAAAGTCCTCAAACCAGCAGATCTGGGATCCAGACTATTTTGGTATAAGAAATGGCAGGAAACAAGCAGTACAGATAGTTTTTTTTTTCTGAAAATAAATAGAAAAAAGCAATTTAAACAGTAAATGTGCACATTAAAGGCTGTCACGCTTGAGTGTGATGCCTATAGTAATAAATGGAGTTTAAATTATTAACTTTAAGCAGGAAATCAAAGTGCACACAAAATGAAATAATTTAAGAGTAAAATGCAGCAGAAATAACAACACCACAGTAAAACTGCTTTTAAAGTGTGATAAGCAGAAACAGTCAAGAAAAAGCCAAAAGATACTTAGAATCAGCAAAACGTCTCTCCTTCTCATTCCTGGTGCTGTAATGGTCTGCAGGATGGCGAAACAGGATCCTCTGAGCAAAAACATGCACAAACCATGCAAACACAGGTTTTTAGCTCACAAAGTTGAAAGGGATAGAAATCAGCCCAAAATTGCCAATAAGGTTAATTTCAAAGCTAGAAACCACTCCCTTGTGAATGATAGGCTGCTCAATGCTTAACACTCTCACTGATAAACAGAAAGACTTCCCACTACCACAACAAGGTCTGAATAACTCAGAAACACAAACTAAAGTCCTGAAACCAGCACATCTGGGATATGGACTTTTCTAGCATAGGATAGGGTGGGAAACAAGCAGGACAGATAATATTTTTTTGTGAAACTAAACAGAAAAAGCAAAAACAGTAAATATGCACAGAAAAGGCTATTGCCCTTCAGAGTGACACCTACATTAGTAAATGCAGGAGGAAATCAAAGTGCACACACAGCAAAATGATTTAACAGTAAAATGCAGGAGAAATAACAACAGAACCAAAGGAAAACGGCTTTTAAAGTGCAATAAGCAAAAACAGTCAAGAGAAAGCCAACAGATACTTAGAATCAGCAAAAAGTCTCTCCTTCTCATTTCTTGTGCTGCAATAATCTGCAGGATGCCCAAATAAGATCCGGTGAGCAAAAACAAGCACAAACCATGCAAACACGGGTTTTTAACTTAGAAAGTTGAAAGGGATAGAAATTAACACAAAATTGCCAATAATGTTAATTTCAAAGCTAGAAACCACTCTGCTTGTGAATGATAGGCTGCTCAATGCTTAACACTCTCACTGATAAGCAGAAAAACTTCACACTACCACAACAAGGTCTGGACAACTCAGAAAAACAAACTAAAGTCCGGAAACCAGCGCATCTGGGATCCGGACTATACTAGTAAAGGAAAAGGTGGGAAATGAGCAGTACAAATATTCATTTTGTTTTTTTATGAAGTTAAACAGAAAAAGCAATTTAAACAGTAAATATGCACAGAAATGACTGTCGCCCTTCAGTGCCACACCTACAGTAATAAATGCAGAAGGAAATCAAAGGGCACACACAGTAAAATGATTTAACAGTAAAATGTAGGAGGAATAACAACAGGACTAAAGAAAATGGCTTTTATAGTGCAAAAAGCAAAAACAGTCAAGATAAAGCCAAAAGATACTTAGAATCAGCAAAAAGTCTCTCCTTCTCATTTCTGGTGCTGTAATGGTCTGCAGGATGCCCAAACAGGATCCACTAAGCTAAAACAAGTGCAAACCCGCGCAAACATGTTCTTTTAACTCAGACAGTTAAAAGGGATAGACATCAGCCCAAAACAGCCAATAAGGATAAATTCAGAGCTGGAAACCACTCCTTTTGTGATAGGCTACTCAATGCTTACCAATCTCACTGATAAGCAGAAAGACTTCCCACTACCACAACAAGCTCTGCAGAACTCAGAAACACAAACTAAAGTCCTGAAACCAGCAAATCTGGGATCTGGACTATAGTAGTATAGGAAAGGGTGGGATACGAGGGGTCTACTTTAGTTTAGTGAACAATCAGATGATCGAACACTGTTAGTTCAAACATTAAAAGTCGAATCTGCAAAATGGCAATCAGCTGGAACAGCAATTTTTTTTCCCAGGGAAAGAAATTGCTGGGCCGTCAGTCCGGGTTGTGCCATTTCCTTCATTGTAGTGTGATCTTGGAGTGTGTATATTTAAGTACGGAAGGTGTGGGGGACACAGTCCCCAACACAGAGGGTGTGGAGGGTGAAGCTCCCCACTTCATTTAGTGTTTAGTGTTTTTCTTTTTTTGGGAACAACGATTTTTTCCCTGGGAAAAAATCGCTGTTCTGATTGTTTGCTGTTTTAGTTTTTGCACTTTCGGGGTCGATATAACAATGTTCAATCATCTTATCATTCTTTGTCATAATATAGAGCCAGAAATGGGCAGTACTGATAGTATTCTCATTTCTGGTGCTGTAATAGTCTGCAGGACATGCAAACAGGATCCGCCGAGCTAAAACAAGCACAAACTATATAAACACGGGTTTTTAACTCAGAAAGTTGAAAGGGTTAGAAATCAGCCCAAAACAGCCAATAAGGTTAATTTCAGAGTGGAAACCACTCCTCTTGTGACACATAAGCTGCTCAATGTTTACCACTCTCACTGATAAGCAGAAAGACTTCCCACTACAACAACAAGGTCTGCACAACTCAGAAACACTAACTAAAGTCCTGAAACCAGCAGATCTGTGGTCCGGACTATTCTAGTATAGAAAAGGGTGGGAAATGAGCAGTACAGATAGTACTTTTTTTGGGGTTTTTTTTGATGAAATTAAACAGAAAAAAATTAAAACAGTAAATATGCACAGAAAAGGCTGTCGCACTTGAGTGTGATGCCTACAGCAGTATATGCAGTTTAAATTATTAACTTTAAGGAAGAAATCAAAGTGCTCACACAGTAGAATGATTTAACAGTAAAATGCAGCAGAAATAACAACAGAACCAGAGTAAAACGTCTTTTAAAGTGTGATAAGCAAAAACAGTCAAGAAAAAGCCAAAAGATAATTAAATCAGCCCACGGTCTCTTCTTCTCATGTCTGGTGCTATAAATACTCTACAGGATGACCAAACAGCATCCGCTGAGCTAAAACAAGTGCAAACCCAAGCAAACATGGGTTTTTAACTCAGAAAATTGAAAGGGATAGAAATCAGCACAAAACGGCCAATAAGGTTAATTTCAGAGCTAGAAACAACTCCTCTTGCAACAGATAGGCTGCTCAATGCTTACTAGTCTCACTGATAAGCAGAGAGACTTCCCACTGCCACAAAAAGGTCTGGACAACTCAGAAACACAAACCAAGGTCCTGAAACCAACATATCCTGGATCTGGACCATTCTAGTTTAGGAAAGGGTAGTAAACGAGCAGTACAGATAGTATTGTTTTTTTTTGATGACTTAACAGTAAAATGCAGGGAAATAACAACAGAACCAAAGGAAACTGGCTTTTAAAGTGCGATAAGCAAAACAGTCAAGATACAGCCAAAAAATTCTTAGAATCAGAAAAATGTCTCTCCTTCTCATTTCTAGTGCTGTAATAGTCTGCAGGATGCCCAAACAGGATCCGCTGAGCTAAAACAAGTGCAAACCCATGCAAATATTTTTTAACTAATGTTCAAAGTGATAAACATCAGCCCAAAATGGCCAATACGGTTAATTTCAGAGCTGGAAACCACTCCTTTTGTGACAGGCTACTCAATGCTTACCACTCTTACTGATAAGCAGAAAGTCTTCCCACTACCACAACAAGGTCTGGACAACTCAGAAACACAAACTGAAGTCCTGAAACCAGCAGATCCAGGATCCAAACTATTCTAGTATAGGAAAGGGTGAGAAACAAGCAGTACAGTTAGTATTTCTTATTTATTTATTTTTTTATGAAATAAACAGAAAAAACAATTGAAACAGTAAATATGCACAGAAAAGGCTGTTGCACTTCAGTGCGATGCCTACAGTAGTAAATGCAGTTTAAATTATTAACTTTAAGCAGGAAATCAAAGTGCACACACAGTAAAATGATTTAACAGTAAAATGCAGTAGAAATAAAAACAGAACCAGAGTAAAACTGCTGTTAAAGTACCATAAGCAAAATCAGTTAAGAGAAAGCCAAAAGAAACTTAGAATCAGCAAAAGTCTCTCCTTCTCATTTCTGGTTTGTAATAGTCTGCGGGATGCCCAAACAGGATCAGTTGAGCTAAAACAAGTGCAAACCCACTCAAACACTTTTTTTAACTCAGAAAGTTGAAAGGGATAGACATCAGCCCAAAACAGCCAATAAGGTTAATTTCAGAGCTGGAAACCCCTCTTCTTGTGACAGATAGGCTGCTCAATGCTTACCAGTCTCACTGATAAGCAGAAAGACTTCCCACTACCATAACAACATCTGGACAACTCAAAAACATAAACTAAAGTGCTGATACCAGCAGATCTGGTATCTAGACTATTCTAATATTGGAAAGGCGAGGAAACTAGCACTACAGATAGTATTTTTTGGTATTTTATGGGTTTTTTTATAAAATCAAACAGAAAAAAGGAGTTTAAACAGTAAATATAGACAGAAAAGGCTGTCACACTTGAGTGTGATGCCTACAGTAGTAAATGCAGTTTAAATTATTAACTTTCAGAAGGAAATCAAAGTGCACACACATAGAATGATTTAACAGTAAAATGCAGCAGAAATTACAACAGAACCAGAGTAAAATGGCTTTTAAAGTGCAATAAGGAAAAACAGTCAAGAGAAAGCCAAAAGATACCGAAATCAGCAAAAAGTGTCTCCTTCTCATTTCTGGTGTGGTAATAGTCTACAGGACATCTAAACAGGATCTGTCAAGCTAAAACAAGCACAAACCCATGCAAACACGGGTTTTAACTCAGAAAATTAAAAGGGACAGAAATCAGCAGAAAATGGCCAATAAGGTTAATTTCAGAGCTGGAAACCACTCCTCTTGCAACAGATAGGCTGCTCAATATTTACTACTCTTACTGATAAGTAGAAGGACTTCCCACTGCCACAACAAGTTCTGGACAACTCAGAAACACAAACTAAAGTCCTGAAACCAACAGATCTGTGATCTAGACTATTCTAGTTTAGGAAAGGGCAGGAAACGAGCAGTACAGATTGCATTTTTTTCTTTTTCTTTTTTTTCTTTTTTTATGAAATTAAACAAAAAAAAGCAGTTTAAACAGCAAATATGCACAGAAAAGGCTGTCGCACTTGAGTGTGATACCTACAATAATACATGTAGTTTAAACAACAAGCAGTACAGACAGCATTTTTGTTTGATTTTTATGAAGTTAAACAGGAAAAAGCAATTTAAACAGTAAATATGCACAGAAAAGGCTGTCACATTTCAGTATGACACCTACAGTAATAAATGCAGAAGGAAATCAAAGGGCACACACAGTAAAATGATTTAACAGTAAAATGAAGGAGGAATAACAACAGAACCAAAGGAAAATGGCTTTTAAAGTGCAATAACCAAAAACAGTCAAGATAAAGCCAAAAGATACTTAGAATCTGCAAAAAGTCTCTCCTCATTACTGGTGCTGTAATAGTCTGCAGGATGCCCAAACAGGATCTGTCAAGCTAAAACCAGCACAAACCATGCAAAATGGGTTTTTAACTCAGAAACTTGAAAGGGATAGAAACCAGCCACAAATGGCAAATTAGGTTAATTTCAGAGCTGGAAACCACTCCTCTTGTGAAAGATGGGCTGCTCAAAGCTTAACACTGTCACTGATAATCAGGAAGATTTCCCACTACCAAACAAGGTCTGGAAAACTCAGAAACACAAACTAAATCCTGAAACCAGCACATCTGGGATCTGGACTATTTTAATATAGGATAGAGTAGGAAACGAGCAGTAGAGATAGTATTATTTTTCTGTTTGTTTTTTATGAAATTAAACAGAAAAAGCAATTTAAAGAGTAAATATGTACAGAAAAGGCTGTCACCCTTGAGTGTGACACTTACAGTAGTTAATGCAGAAGGAAAACAAAGTGCAACCACAGTAAAATGATTTAACAGTAAAATGCTGGAGAAATAACAGAACTAACGGAAAACGGCTTTTAAAGTGGGATAAGCAAAAACAGTCAAAAGAAAGCTAAAAGATACTTAGAATCAGCAAAAAGTCTCTCCTTCTCATCATTTCTGCTGCTGCAATAGTTTGTAGGATGCCCAAACAGGATCCACTGAGCTAAAACAAGCTCAAACTTATGCAAACACAGGTTTTTAACTCAGAAAGTTGAAAGGGATAGAAATCAGTCCAAAGCAGCCTATAAAGTTAATTACAGAGCTGGAAACTACTCCTCTTGTGACACATAAGCTGCTTAATGCTTACCACTCTCACTGATAATCAGAAAGACTTCCCACTGCTACAACAAGGTCTGCATAACTCAGAAACACAAGCTAAAGTCTTGAAACCAGAAGATCTGGGGTCTGGACTATTCTAGTATAGAAAAGGGTGGGAAACAAGCAGAACAGATAGTATTTTTTTTTTGTTATGAAATTAAACATAAAAATTTTAAACAGTAAATATGCACAGAAAAGGCTGTCACACTTGAGTGTGATGCCTAAAGTAGTAAATGCAGTTTAAATTACTAACTTTAAGGAGGAAATCAAAGTGCACACACAGTAGAATGATTTAATAGTAAAATGCAGCAGAAATAAAAACTGAACCATGGTAAAATGGCTTTTAAAGTGCAATAAGCAAAAACAGTCAAGAGAAATCCAAAAGATACTTAAATCAGCAAAAAGTCTCTCCTTCTCATTTCTGGTGCTGTAATAGTCTGCAGGACACCCAAACAGAATCCATCGATGAAAGGGATAAAAATCAGCACAAAATGGCCAATAAGGTTAATTTTAGAGCTGGAAACCACTCCTCTTGTGACAGATATGCTGCTCAATGTTTACCACTCTCACTGATAAGCAGAAAGACTACCCACTACCCAAACAAGGTCTGTACAACTCAGAAACAGAAACTAAAGTCCTCAAACCAGTAGATTTGGGATCCAGACAATTCTAGTATAAGAAAGGGCAGGAAACAAGCAGTACAGATAGCATTTTTTTGTTTTTTGTTTTTTATGAAATTAAATAGAAAAAAGCAATTTAAACAGTAAATATGCAAAGAAAAGGCTGTCACACTTGAGTGTGATGCCTATAGTAGTAAATGGAGTTTAATTTATTAACTTTAAGCAGGAGATCAAAGTGCACACAAAATAGAATGATTTAACAGTAAAATGCAGCAGAAATAACAGCACCACAGTAAAATTGCTTTTAAAGTGCAATAAGCAAAAACAGTCAAGAGAAAGCCAAAAGATACTTAGAATCAGCAAAAAGTCTTTCCTTCTTGTTTTTGGTGCTGTAATAGTCTGCAGGATGCCCAAACAGGATCAGCCGAGCAAAAACAAGCACAAACCATGCAAAAACCTGTTTTTAACTCAGAAAGTTGAAAGGGATAGAAATCAGCCCAAAATGGCCAATAAGGTTAATTTCAAATCTAGAAACCACTCCACTTGTGAAAGATAGGCTGCTCAATGCTTAACACTCTCACTGATAAGCAGAAAGACTTCACACTACCACAACAGTAGTAAATGCACAATGAAATCAAAGTGTACACACAGTAAACCGATTTAACAGTAAAATGCTGGAGAAATAACAGAACCAAAGGAAAACTGCTTTTAAAGAGTGATAAGAAAAACAGTCAAGAGAAAGCCAAAAGATACTTAGAATCAACAAAACATCTGTCCTTCTTGTTTCTGTTGCTTTAGTAGTCTGCAGGACACACAACCTGGATCCGGCGAGCTAAAACAACTGCAAATCTGCGCACACATGGGTTTTTTAACTCAGAAAGTTGAAAGGGATAAAAATCAGCACAAAATGGCCAATAAGGTTAATTTTAGAGCTGGAAACCACTCCTCTTGTGACAGATATGCTGGCCAATGTTTACCACTCTCACTGATAAGCAGTAAGACTTCCCACTACCAAAACAAGGTCTGGACAACTCTGAAACACAAACTAAAGTCCTCAAACCAGCAGATCTGGGATCCAGACTATTTTAGTATAAGAAATGGCAGGAAACAAGCGGTACAGATAGTTTTTTTTTTTCTGAAAATAAATAGAAAAAAGCAATTTAAACAGTAAATGTGCACATTAAAGGCTGTCACGCTTGAGTGTGATGCCTATAGTAATAAATGGAGTTTAAATTATTAACTTTAAGCAGGAAATCAAAGTGCACACAAAATGAAATAATTTAAGAGTAAAATGCAGCAGAAATAACAACACCACAGTAAAACTGCTTTTAAAGTGTGATAAGCAGAAACAGTCAAGAAAAAGCCAAAAGATACTTAGAATCAGCAAAACGTCTCTCCTTCTCATTCCTGGTGCTGTAATGGTCTGCAGGATGGCGAAACAGGATCCTCTGAGCAAAAACATGCACAAACCATGCAAACACAGGTTTTTAGCTCACAAAGTTGAAAGGGATAGAAATCAGCCCAAAATTGCCAATAAGGTTAATTTCAAAGCTAGAAACCACTCCCTTGTGAATGATAGGCTGCTCAATGCTTAACACTCTCACTGATAAACAGAAAGACTTCCCACTACCACAACAAGGTCTGAATAACTCAGAAACACAAACTAAAGTCCTGAAACCAGCACATCTGGGATATGGACTTTTCTAGCATAGGATAGGGTGGGAAACAAGCAGTACAGATAATTTTTTTTTGTGAAACTAAACAGAAAAAAGCAAAAACAGTAAATATGCACAGAAAAGGCTATTGCCCTTCAGAGTGACACCTACATTAGTAAATGCAGGAGGAAATCAAAGTGCACACACAGCAAAATGATTTAACAGTAAAATGCAGGAGAAATAACAACAGAACCAAAGGAAAACGGCTTTTAAAGTGCAATAAGCAAAAACAGTCAAGAGAAAGCCAACAGATACTTAGAATCAGCAAAAAGTCTCTCCTTCTCATTTCTTGTGCTGCAATAATCTGCAGGATGCCCAAATAAGATCCGGTGAGCAAAAACAAGCACAAACCATGCAAACACGGGTTTTTAACTTAGAAAGTTGAAAGGGATAGAAATTAACACAAAATTGCCAATAATGTTAATTTCAAAGCTAGAAACCACTCTGCTTGTGAATGATAGGCTGCTCAATGCTTAACACTCTCACTGATAAGCAGAAAAACTTCACACTACCACAACAAGGTCTGGACAACTCAGAAAAACAAACTAAAGTCCGGAAACCAGCGCATCTGGGATCCGGACTATACTAGTAAAGGAAAAGGTGGGAAATGAGCAGTACAAATATTCATTTTGTTTTTTTATGAAGTTAAACAGAAAAAAGCAATTTAAACAGTAAATATGCACAGAAATGACTGTCGCCCTTCAGTGCCACACCTACAGTAATAAATGCAGAAGGAAATCAAAGGGCACACACAGTAAAATGATTTAACAGTAAAATGTAGGAGGAATAACAACAGGACTAAAGAAAATGGCTTTTATAGTGCAAAAAGCAAAAACAGTCAAGATAAAGCCAAAAGATACTTAGAATCAGCAAAAAGTCTCTCCTTCTCATTTCTGGTGCTGTAATGGTCTGCAGGATGCCCAAACAGGATCCACTAAGCTAAAACAAGTGCAAACCCGCGCAAACATGTTCTTTTAACTCAGACAGTTAAAAGGGATAGACATCAGCCCAAAACAGCCAATAAGGATAAATTCAGAGCTGGAAACCACTCCTTTTGTGATAGGCTACTCAATGCTTACCAATCTCACTGATAAGCAGAAAGACTTCCCACTACCACAACAAGCTCTGCAGAACTCAGAAACACAAACTAAAGTCCTGAAACCAGCAAATCTGGGATCTGGACTATAGTAGTATAGGAAAGGGTGGGATACGAGGGGTCTACTTTAGTTTAGTGAACAATCAGATGATCGAACACTGTTAGTTCAAACATTAAAAGTCGAATCTGCAAAATGGCAATCAGCTGGAACAGCAATTTTTTTTCCCAGGGAAAGAAATTGCTGGGCCGTCAGTCCGGGTTGTGCCATTTCCTTCATTGTAGTGTGATCTTGGAGTGTGTATATTTAAGTACGGAAGGTGTGGGGGACACAGTCCCCAACACAGAGGGTGTGGAGGGTGAAGCTCCCCACTTCATTTAGTGTTTAGTGTTTTTTTTTTTTGGGAACAACGATTTTTCCTGGGAAAAATCGCTGTTCTGATTGTTTGCTGTTTTAGTTTTTGCACTTCGGGTCGATATAACAATGTTCAATCATCTTATCATTCTTTGTCATAATATAGAGCCAGAAATGGGCAGTACTGATAGTATTCTCATTTCTGGTGCTGTAATAGTCTGCAGGACATGCAAACAGGATCCGCCGAGCTAAAACAAGCACAAACTATATAAACACGGGTTTTTAACTCAGAAAGTTGAAAGGGTTAGAAATCAGCCCAAAACAGCCAATAAGGTTAATTTCAGAGTGGAAACCACTCCTCTTGTGACACATAAGCTGCTCAATGTTTACCACTCTCACTGATAAGCAGAAAGACTTCCCACTACAACAACAAGGTCTGCACAACTCAGAAACACTAACTAAAGTCCTGAAACCAGCAGATCTGTGGTCCGGACTATTCTAGTATAGAAAAGGGTGGGAAATGAGCAGTACAGATAGTACTTTTTTTGGGGTTTTTTTTGATGAAATTAAACAGAAAAAAATTAAAACAGTAAATATGCACAGAAAAGGCTGTCGCACTTGAGTGTGATGCCTACAGCAGTATATGCAGTTTAAATTATTAACTTTAAGGAAGAAATCAAAGTGCTCACACAGTAGAATGATTTAACAGTAAAATGCAGCAGAAATAACAACAGAACCAGAGTAAAACGTCTTTTAAAGTGTGATAAGCAAAAACAGTCAAGAAAAAGCCAAAAGATAATTAAATCAGCCCACGGTCTCTTCTTCTCATGTCTGGTGCTATAAATACTCTACAGGATGACCAAACAGCATCCGCTGAGCTAAAACAAGTGCAAACCCAAGCAAACATGGGTTTTTAACTCAGAAAATTGAAAGGGATAGAAATCAGCACAAAACGGCCAATAAGGTTAATTTCAGAGCTAGAAACAACTCCTCTTGCAACAGATAGGCTGCTCAATGCTTACTAGTCTCACTGATAAGCAGAGAGACTTCCCACTGCCACAAAAAGGTCTGGACAACTCAGAAACACAAACCAAGGTCCTGAAACCAACATATCCTGGATCTGGACCATTCTAGTTTAGGAAAGGGTAGTAAACGAGCAGTACAGATAGTATTTTTTTTTTTTTTGATGACTTAACAGTAAAATGCAGGGAAATAACAACAGAACCAAAGGAAACTGGCTTTTAAAGTGCGATAAGCAAAAACAGTCAAGATACAGCCAAAAAATTCTTAGAATCAGAAAAATGTCTCTCCTTCTCATTTCTAGTGCTGTAATAGTCTGCAGGATGCCCAAACAGGATCCGCTGAGCTAAAACAAGTGCAAACCCATGCAAATATTTTTTTTAACTAATGTTCAAAGTGATAAACATCAGCCCAAAATGGCCAATACGGTTAATTTCAGAGCTGGAAACCACTCCTTTTGTGTGACAGGCTACTCAATGCTTACCACTCTTACTGATAAGCAGAAAGTCTTCCCACTACCACAACAAGGTCTGGACAACTCAGAAACACAAACTGAAGTCCTGAAACCAGCAGATCCAGGATCCAAACTATTCTAGTATAGGAAAGGGTGAGAAACAAGCAGTACAGTTAGTATTTCTTATTTATTTATTTTTTTATGAAATAAACAGAAAAAACAATTGAAACAGTAAATATGCACAGAAAAGGCTGTTGCACTTCAGTGCGATGCCTACAGTAGTAAATGCAGTTTAAATTATTAACTTTAAGCAGGAAATCAAAGTGCACACACAGTAAAATGATTTAACAGTAAAATGCAGTAGAAATAAAAACAGAACCAGAGTAAAACTGCTGTTAAAGTACCATAAGCAAAATCAGTTAAGAGAAAGCCAAAAGAAACTTAGAATCAGCAAAAAGTCTCTCCTTCTCATTTCTGGTGTGTAATAGTCTGCGGGATGCCCAAACAGGAACAGTTGAGCTAAAACAAGTACAAACCCACTCAAACACATTTTTTTTTAACTCAGAAAGTTGAAAGGGATAGACATCAGCCCAAAACAGCCAATAAGGTTAATTTCAGAGCTGGAAACCCCTCTTCTTGTGACAGATAGGCTGCTCAATGCTTACCAGTCTCACTGATAAGCAGAAAGACTTCCCACTACCATAACAACATCTGGACAACTCAAAAACATAAACTAAAGTGCTGATACCAGCAGATCTGGTATCTAGACTATTCTAATATTGGAAAGGCGAGGAAACTAGCACTACAGATAGTATTTTTTGGTATTTTATGGGTTTTTTTATAAAATCAAACAGAAAAAAGGAGTTTAAACAGTAAATATAGACAGAAAAGGCTGTCACACTTGAGTGTGATGCCTACAGTAGTAAATGCAGTTTAAATTATTAACTTTCAGAAGGAAATCAAAGTGCACACACATAGAATGATTTAACAGTAAAATGCAGCAGAAATTACAACAGAACCAGAGTAAAATGGCTTTTAAAGTGCAATAAGGAAAAACAGTCAAGAGAAAGCCAAAAGATACCGAAATCAGCAAAAAGTGTCTCCTTCTCATTTCTGGTGTGGTAATAGTCTACAGGACATCTAAACAGGATCTGTCAAGCTAAAACAAGCACAAACCCATGCAAACACGGGTTTTTAACTCAGAAAATTAAAAGGGACAGAAATCAGCAGAAAATGGCCAATAAGGTTAATTTCAGAGCTGGAAACCACTCCTCTTGCAACAGATAGGCTGCTCAATATTTACTACTCTTACTGATAAGTAGAAGGACTTCCCACTGCCACAACAAGTTCTGGACAACTCAGAAACACAAACTAAAGTCCTGAAACCAACAGATCTGTGATCTAGACTATTCTAGTTTAGGAAAGGGCAGGAAACGAGCAGTACAGATTGCATTTTTTTCTTTTTCTTTTTTTTTCTTTTTTTATGAAATTAAACAAAAAAAAGCAGTTTAAACAGCAAATATGCACAGAAAAGGCTGTCGCACTTGAGTGTGATACCTACAATAATACATGTAGTTTAAACAACAAGCAGTACAGACAGCATTTTTTGTTTGATTTTTATGAAGTTAAACAGGAAAAAGCAATTTAAACAGTAAATATGCACAGAAAAGGCTGTCACATTTCAGTATGACACCTACAGTAATAAATGCAGAAGGAAATCAAAGGGCACACACAGTAAAATGATTTAACAGTAAAATGAAGGAGGAATAACAACAGAACCAAAGGAAAATGGCTTTTAAAGTGCAATAACCAAAAACAGTCAAGATAAAGCCAAAAGATACTTAGAATCTGCAAAAAGTCTCTCCTCATTACTGGTGCTGTAATAGTCTGCAGGATGCCCAAACAGGATCTGTCAAGCTAAAACCAGCACAAACCATGCAAAATGGGTTTTTAACTCAGAAACTTGAAAGGGATAGAAACCAGCCACAAATGGCAAATTAGGTTAATTTCAGAGCTGGAAACCACTCCTCTTGTGAAAGATGGGCTGCTCAAAGCTTAACACTGTCACTGATAATCAGGAAGATTTCCCACTACCAAACAAGGTCTGGAAAACTCAGAAACACAAACTAAATCCTGAAACCAGCACATCTGGGATCTGGACTATTTTAATATAGGATAGAGTAGGAAACGAGCAGTAGAGATAGTATTATTTTTCTGTTTGTTTTTTATGAAATTAAACAGAAAAAAGCAATTTAAAGAGTAAATATGTACAGAAAAGGCTGTCACCCTTGAGTGTGACACTTACAGTAGTTAATGCAGAAGGAAAACAAAGTGCAACCACAGTAAAATGATTTAACAGTAAAATGCTGGAGAAATAACAGAACTAACGGAAAACGGCTTTTAAAGTGGGATAAGCAAAAACAGTCAAAAGAAAGCTAAAAGATACTTAGAATCAGCAAAAAGTCTCTCCTTCTCATCATTTCTGCTGCTGCAATAGTTTGTAGGATGCCCAAACAGGATCCACTGAGCTAAAACAAGCTCAAACTTATGCAAACACAGGTTTTAACTCAGAAAGTTGAAAGGGATAGAAATCAGTCCAAAGCAGCCTATAAAGTTAATTACAGAGCTGGAAACTACTCCTCTTGTGACACATAAGCTGCTTAATGCTTACCACTCTCACTGATAATCAGAAAGACTTCCCACTGCTACAACAAGGTCTGCATAACTCAGAAACACAAGCTAAAGTCTTGAAACCAGAAGATCTGGGGTCTGGACTATTCTAGTATAGAAAAGGGTGGGAAACAAGCAGAACAGATAGTATTTTTTTTGTTGTTATGAAATTAAACATAAAAATTTTAAACAGTAAATATGCACAGAAAAGGCTGTCACACTTGAGTGTGATGCCTAAAGTAGTAATTGCAGTTTAAATTACTAACTTTAAGGAGGAAATCAAAGTGCACACACAGTAGAATGATTTAATAGTAAAATGCAGCAGAAATAAAAACTGAACCATGGTAAAATGGCTTTTAAAGTGCAATAAGCAAAAACAGTCAAGAGAAATCCAAAAGATACTTAAATCAGCAAAAAGTCTCTCCTTCTCATTTCTGGTGCTGTAATAGTCTGCAGGACACCCAAACAGAATCCATCGATGAAAGGGATAAAAATCAGCACAAAATGGCCAATAAGGTTAATTTTAGAGCTGGAAACCACTCCTCTTGTGACAGATATGCTGCTCAATGTTTACCACTCTCACTGATAAGCAGAAAGACTACCCACTACCCAAACAAGGTCTGTACAACTCAGAAACAGAAACTAAAGTCCTCAAACCAGTAGATTTGGGATCCAGACAATTCTAGTATAAGAAAGGGCAGGAAACAAGCAGTACAGATAGTAATTATTTTTTTGTTTTTGTTATTGATGAAATTAAACAGAAAAAGCAATTTAAACAGTAAATATGCAAAGAAAAGGCTGTCACACTTGAGTGTGATGCCTATAGTAGTAAATGGAGTTTAATTTATTAACTTTAAGCAGGAGATCAAAGTGCACACAAAATAGAATGATTTAACAGTAAAATGCAGCAGAAATAACAGCACCACAGTAAAATTGCTTTTAAAGTGCAATAAGCAAAAACAGTCAAGAGAAAGCCAAAAGATACTTAGAATCAGCAAAAAGTCTTTCCTTCTTGTTTTGGTGCTGTAATAGTCTGCAGGATGCCCAAACAGGATCAGCCGAGCAAAAACAAGCACAAACCATGCAAAAACCTGTTTTTAACTCAGAAAGTTGAAAGGGATAGAAATCAGCCCAAAATGGCCAATAAGGTTAATTTCAAATCTAGAAACCACTCCACTTGTGAAAGATAGGCTGCTCAATGCTTAACACTCTCACTGATAAGCAGAAAGACTTCACACTACCACAACAGTAGTAAATGCACAATGAAATCAAAGTGTACACACAGTAAACCGATTTAACAGTAAAATGCTGGAGAAATAACAGAACCAAAGGAAAACTGCTTTTAAAGAGTGATAAGAAAAACAGTCAAGAGAAAGCCAAAAGATACTTAGAATCAACAAAACATCTGTCCTTCTTGTTTCTGTTGCTTTAGTAGTCTGCAGGACACACAACCTGGATCCGGCGAGCTAAAACAACTGCAAATCTGCGCACACATGGGTTTTTTAACTCAGAAAGTTGAAAGGGATAAAAATCAGCACAAAATGGCCAATAAGGTTAATTTTAGAGCTGGAAACCACTCCTCTTGTGACAGATATGCTGGCCAATGTTTACCACTCTCACTGATAAGCAGTAAGACTTCCCACTACCAAAACAAGGTCTGGACAACTCTGAAACACAAACTAAAGTCCTCAAACCAGCAGATCTGGGATCCAGACTATTTTGGTATAAGAAATGGCAGGAAACAAGCAGTACAGATAGTTTTTTTTTCTGAAAATAAATAGAAAAAAGCAATTTAAACAGTAAATGTGCACATTAAAGGCTGTCACGCTTGAGTGTGATGCCTATAGTAATAAATGGAGTTTAAATTATTAACTTTAAGCAGGAAATCAAAGTGCACACAAAATGAAATAATTTAAGAGTAAAATGCAGCAGAAATAACAACACCACAGTAAAACTGCTTTTAAAGTGTGATAAGCAGAAACAGTCAAGAAAAAGCCAAAAGATACTTAGAATCAGCAAAACGTCTCTCCTTCTCATTCCTGGTGCTGTAATGGTCTGCAGGATGGCGAAACAGGATCCTCTGAGCAAAAACATGCACAAACCATGCAAACACAGGTTTTTAGCTCACAAAGTTGAAAGGGATAGAAATCAGCCCAAAATTGCCAATAAGGTTAATTTCAAAGCTAGAAACCACTCCCTTGTGAATGATAGGCTGCTCAATGCTTAACACTCTCACTGATAAACAGAAAGACTTCCCACTACCACAACAAGGTCTGAATAACTCAGAAACACAAACTAAAGTCCTGAAACCAGCACATCTGGGATATGGACTTTTCTAGCATAGGATAGGGTGGGAAACAAGCAGGACAGATAATATTTTTTTTTGTGAAACTAAACAGAAAAAAGCAAAAACAGTAAATATGCACAGAAAAGGCTATTGCCCTTCAGAGTGACACCTACATTAGTAAATGCAGGAGGAAATCAAAGTGCACACACAGCAAAATGATTTAACAGTAAAATGCAGGAGAAATAACAACAGAACCAAAGGAAAACGGCTTTTAAAGTGCAATAAGCAAAAACAGTCAAGAGAAAGCCAACAGATACTTAGAATCAGCAAAAAGTCTCTCCTTCTCATTTCTTGTGCTGCAATAATCTGCAGGATGCCCAAATAAGATCCGGTGAGCAAAAACAAGCACAAACCATGCAAACACGGGTTTTTAACTTAGAAAGTTGAAAGGGATAGAAATTAACACAAAATTGCCAATAATGTTAATTTCAAAGCTAGAAACCACTCTGCTTGTGAATGATAGGCTGCTCAATGCTTAACACTCTCACTGATAAGCAGAAAAACTTCACACTACCACAACAAGGTCTGGACAACTCAGAAAAACAAACTAAAGTCCGGAAACCAGCGCATCTGGGATCCGGACTATACTAGTAAAGGAAAAGGTGGGAAATGAGCAGTACAAATATTCATTTTGTTTTTATGAAGTTAAACAGAAAAAGCAATTTAAACAGTAAATATGCACAGAAATGACTGTAAGCCCTTCAGTGCCACACCTACAGTAATAAATGCAGAAGGAAATCAAAGGGCACACACAGTAAAATGATTTAACAGTAAAATGTAGGAGGAATAACAACAGGACTAAAGAAAATGGCTTTTATAGTGCAAAAAGCAAAAACAGTCAAGATAAAGCCAAAAGATACTTAGAATCAGCAAAAAGTCTCTCCTTCTCATTTCTGGTGCTGTAATGGTCTGCAGGATGCCCAAACAGGATCCACTAAGCTAAAACAAGTGCAAACCCATGCAAACATGTTCTTTTAACTCAGACAGTTAAAAGGGATAGACATCAGCCCAAAACAGCCAATAAGGATAAATTCAGAGCTGGAAACCACTCCTTTTGTGATAGGCTACTCAATGCTTACCAATCTCACTGATAAGCAGAAAGACTTCCCACTACCACAACAAGCTCTGGAGAACTCAGAAACACAAACTAAAGTCCTTAAACCAGCAGCTCTGGGGTCCGGACTATTGTAGTATAGGAAAGAGTGGGAAATGAGGGGTCTACTTTAGTTTAGAGAACAATCAGATGATCGAATGTTATTAGTTCAAACATTAAATGTCGAATCGGCAAAATAACGATCGGCCGGAACAGCAATTTCTTTTCCCAGGGAAAAAAATCGCTGGGCCGTCAGTCGAGTTGTGCCATTTCCTTCATTGTAGTGTGATCTTGGAGTGTATATTATTATCACGGAAGGTGTGGGGACACAGTCCCCAACACAGAGAAATGATTTAACAGTAAAAGTTTTGCAGCAGATATAACAATGTTCAATCATCTTATCATTCTTTGTCATAATATAGAGCCAGAAATGGGCAGTACTGATAGTATTCTCATTTCTGGTGCTGTAATAGTCTGCAGGACATGCAAACAGGATCCGCCGAGCTAAAACAAGCACAAACTATATAAACACGGGTTTTTAACTCAGAAAGTTGAAAGGGTTAGAAATCAGCCCAAAACAGCCAATAAGGTTAATTTCAGAGTGGAAACCACTCCTCTTGTGACACATAAGCTGCTCAATGTTTACCACTCTCACTGATAAGCAGAAAGACTTCCCACTACAACAACAAGGTCTGCACAACTCAGAAACACTAACTAAAGTCCTGAAACCAGCAGATCTGTGGTCCGGACTATTCTAGTATAGAAAAGGGTGGGAAATGAGCAGTACAGATAGTACTTTTTTTGGGGTTTTTTTTGATGAAATTAAACAGAAAAAAATTAAAACAGTAAATATGCACAGAAAAGGCTGTCGCACTTGAGTGTGATGCCTACAGCAGTATATGCAGTTTAAATTATTAACTTTAAGGAAGAAATCAAAGTGCTCACACAGTAGAATGATTTAACAGTAAAATGCAGCAGAAATAACAACAGAACCAGAGTAAAACGTCTTTTAAAGTGTGATAAGCAAAAACAGTCAAGAAAAAGCCAAAAGATAATTAAATCAGCCCACGGTCTCTTCTTCTCATGTCTGGTGCTATAAATACTCTACAGGATGACCAAACAGCATCCGCTGAGCTAAAACAAGTGCAAACCCAAGCAAACATGGGTTTTTAACTCAGAAAATTGAAAGGGATAGAAATCAGCACAAAACAGCCAGTAAGGTTAATTTCAGAGCTGGAAACCACTCCTCCTGCAACAGATAGACTCCTCAATGCTTACTAGTCTCACTGATAAGCCAAAAGACTTCCCACTGCCACGACAATGTCTTCACAACTCAGAAACACAAACCAAAGTCCTGAAACCAGCAGATCCTGGACCCGGACTATTCTAGTTTAGGAAAGGGCAGGAATCGAGCAGTACAAATAGTATTTTGTTAGTTTGTTGCCAGTGACACTACAGTAATAAAATAATGCAGAAGGAAATCAAAGTGCAGACACAGTAAAATGATTTATCAGTGAAATGCAGGAGAAATAACAACAGAATCAAAGGAAATGGGTTTTAAAGTGCGATAAGCAAAAATAGCTGAGAAAAAGCCAAAAAGATAATTAGAATCAGCAAAAAGTATCTCCTTCTCATTTCTAGTGCTGTAATAGTCTGCAGGATGCCCAAACAGGATCTGCTGAGCTAAAAAAATGTGCAAACCCACGCAAACACGGTTTTTTAACTCAGAAAGTTGAAAGGGATAGAAATCAGCCCAAAACAGCCAATAAGGCTCAATTTCAGAGCTGGAAACCACTCCTCTTGTGACAGATAGGTTGCTCAATGCTTACCACTCTTACTGATTAGCAGAAAGACTTCCCACTACCACAACAAGGTCTGGACAACTCAGAAACACAAACTAAAGTCCTGAAACCAGCAGATCCTGGACCCGGACTATTCTAGTTTAGGAAAGGGTGAGAAACAAGCAGTACAGTTAGTATTTCTTATTTATTTTTTTATGAAATAAACAGAAAAAACAATTGAAACAGTAAATATGCACAGAAAAGGCTGTCACACTTGAGTGTGATGCCTATAGTAGTAAATGGAGTTGAAATTATTAACTTTAAGGATGAAATCAAATTCCACACTCAGTAAAATGATTTGACATTAAAATGCAGCAGAAATAACAACAGAACCACAGTAAAATGGCTTTTAAAGTGCGATAAGCAAAAACAGTCAAGAGAAAGCCAAAAGATACTTTGAATCAGCAAAAAGTCTCTCCTTCTCATTTCTGGTTTGTAATACTCTGCGGGATGCCCAAACAGGATCAGTTGAGCTAAAACAAGTGCAAACCCACTCAGATGCTTTTTTTAACTCAGAAAGTTGAAAGGGATAGACATCAGCCCAAAACAGCCAATAAGGTTAATTTGAGAGCTGGAAATCACTCTTCTTGTGACAGATAGGCTGCTCAATGCTTACCACTCTCACTGATAAGCAGAAAGACTTCCCACACCACAACATGGTCTGGACAACTCAGAAACATAAACTAAAGTCCTGATACCAGCAGATCAGGTATCTAGACTATTCTAATATTGGAACAGCCGGGAAACTAGCACTCCAGATAGTATTTATTTGTATTTTTTGCTTTTTTTTTATAAAAGTAAACAGAAAAATGCAGTTTATACAGTAAATATAGACAGAAAAGGCTGTCACACTTGAGTGTGATGCTTACAGTAGTAAATGCAGTTTAAATTATTACCTTTCAGAAGGAAATCAAAGTGCACACACAGTAGAATGATTTAACAGTAAAATACAGCAGAAATTACAACAGAAACAGACTAAAACAACTTTTAAAGTGTAATAAGCAAAAGAAGTGAAGAGAAAGCCAAAAGATACAGAACTCAGCAAAAAGTGTCTCCTTCTCATTTCTGGTGTGATAATAGTCTACAGGACACCTAAACAGGACCTGCCAAGCTAAAACAAGCACAAACCATGCAAACACTAGTTTTTAACTCAAAAAGTTGAAAGGGCTAGAAATCAGTCCAAAATAGCAAATAAGGTTAATTTCAGAGCTGGAAACCACTTATCTTGTGAAAGATAGGCTGCTCAATGCTTTACACTCTCACTGATAAACATAAAGACTTCCCACTACCACAACAAGGTCTAGACAACTGAGAAACACAAACTAAAGTCCTGATACCAGCACATCTGGGATACGGACTATTCTAGTATAGGATAGGGTGGGAATCAAGCAGTACAGATAGTAGTTTTTTTGGGGTTATTTTTTTTTGTGAAATTAAACAGAAAAAAGCAATTTAAACAGTAAATATGCATGGAAAAGGTTGTTGCCCTTCAGAGTGACACCTACAGTAATAAATGCAGTAGGAAATCAAAGTGCGCACACAGAAAAATGATTTAACAGTGAAATGCAGGAGAAATAAAAACAGAATCAAAGGAAAATGGCTTTTAAAGTGCGATAAGCAAAACAGTCAGGGGAAAACCAAAAGATTCTTAGAATCTGCAAAAAGGATCTCCTTCTCATTTCTGGTGCTGCAATAGTCTGCAGGACGCCCAAAGAGAATCCACCTAGCAAAAACAAGCAAAAACCATGCAAACATGAGTTTTTAACTCAGAAAGTTGAATTGGATAGAAATCAGCCCAAA
This sequence comes from Protopterus annectens, assembly GCF_019279795.1. NCBI lineage: Eukaryota > Metazoa > Chordata > Ceratodontiformes > Protopteridae > Protopterus > Protopterus annectens. The sequence continues at coordinate 1,400,401,503 of NC_056739.1, read as the reverse complement.
ACAGCCAATAAGGTTCATTTCAGAGCTGGAAACTACTCCTCTTGCAACAGATAGGCTCCTCAATGCTTACTAGTCTCACTGATAAGCAGAAAGACTTCCCACTGCCACAACAAGGTCTTCACAACTCAGAAACACAAACTAAAATCCTGAAAGCAGCATATCTGGGATCCAGACTATTTTAATTTAGGAAAAGGCAGGAAACGAGCAGTACAGATAGTATTTTTTTGATTTTTTTTTTTTATGAAATTAAACAGAAAAAGCAATTTAAACAGTAAATATGCACAGAAAAGGCTGTCACACTTGAGTGTGATGCCTACAGTAGTAAATGCAGTTTAAATTATTATCTTTAAGAAAGAAATCAAAGAGCACACACAGTAAAATGATTTAACAGTAAAATGCAGCAGAAATAACAACAGAACTAGAGTAAAACAGCTTTTAAAGTGTGATAAGCAAGAACAGTCAAGAGAAAGCCAAAAGATACTTAGAATCAGCAAAAAGTCTCTCCTTCTCATTTCTGGTGCTGTAATAGTCTGCAGGACACACAACCAGGATCCGCTGAGTTAAAACAAGAACAAACCTATGCAAACACTGTTTTTTAACTCAGAAAGTTGAAAGGGATAAAAATCAGCCCAAATGGCAAATAAGTTTAATTTCAGAGCTGGAAACTACTCCTCCTGTGACAAATAAAATACTCAATTCTTACCACTGTCACTGATAAGCAGAAAGACTTCCCACTGCTGCAACAAGGTCTGGACAACTCTGAAACACAAACTAAAGTCCTCAAACCAGCAGATCTCAGATCCAGATTATTCTAGTATAAGAAAGGACAGGAAACAAGCAGTACAGATAGTATTTTTTTTTTTGTTTTTTATGAAATTAAACAGAAAAAAGTATTTTAAACAGTAAATATGCACAGAAAAGGCTGTCACGCTTCAGTGTGATGCCTATAATAGTAAATGGAGTAGAATTTATTAAGTTTAAGCAGGAAATCAAACTCCACATACAGTAAAATGATTTAACAGTAAAATGCAGCAGAAATAACAACAGAACCACAGTAAAATGGCTTTTAAAGTGCAATAAGCAAAAACAGTTAAGAAAAAGCCAAACGATACTTCGAATCAGCAAAAAGTCACTCCTTCTCATTTCTGGTGCTGTAATAGTCTGCAGAATGCCCAAACAAGATCTGCCAAGCAAAAACAAGCACAAACCATGCAAACACGGGTTTTTAACTCAGGAAGTTGAATGGGATAGAAATCATCCCAAAATGGCCAATAAGGTTAATTTCAAAGCTAGAAACCACTCCTCTTGTCAAAGATAGGCTGCTCAATGCTTAACACTCTCACTGATAAACAGTAAGTCTTCCACTACCACAACAAGGTCTGGCCAACTCAGAAACACAAACTAAAGTCCTGAAACAAGTACATCTGGGATCCGGACTATACTAGTATAGCAAAGGGTAGGAAACAAGCAGTACAGATAGTATTTTATTGTTTTCTTTTTTTTTGTTTTTTTATGAAATTAAACAGAAAAAATCAATTTGCCTACAGTAGTAAATGTAGTTTAAATTATTAACTTTAAGCAAGAAATCAAAGTGCCCACACAATAAAATTCTTTAACAGTAAAATGGAGCAGAAATAACAGCAGAACCAAAGGAAAACGGCTTTTAAAGTGCAGTAAGCAAAAACAGTCAAGAGAAAGCCAAAAGATACTTAGAATCAGCAAAAAGTCTCTCCTTCTCATTTCTTGTGCTGCAGTAGTCTGCAGGACACCCAAACAGGATCCACTGAGCTAAAACAAGCGCAAACACACACAAACGTGTTTTCAACTCAGAAAGTTGAAAGGTATAGAAATCAGTCCAAAACAGCCAATAAGGTTTATTTCAGAGCTGGAAACCACTCCTCTTGTGACACATAAGTTGTTCAATGCTTATCACTCTCACTGATAAGCAGAAAGACTTCCCACAACCACAACAAGGTCTGCACAACTCAGAAACACAAACTAAAGTCTTGAAACCAGCAGATCTGGGGTCTAGACTATTCTAGTATAGAAAAGAGCTGGAAACAAGCAGTACAGATAGTATTTTTTTGTAAAATGGGTTTTAAAGTGCGATAACCAAAAACAGTCAAGAGAAAGCCAAATGATACTTAAATCAGCAAAAAGTCTCTCCTCATTCCTGGTGCTTTAATAGTCTACAGGACGCCTAAACAGGATCCGCCAAGCTAAAACCAGTGCAAACACGTGCAAACATGGGTTTGTAACTCAGAAAGATGAAAGGGATAGAAATTAGCACAAAACGGCCAATAAGGTTAATTTTAGAGCTAAAAATCACTTCTCTTGCAACAGATAGGCTACTCGATGCTTACTAGTCTTTCTGATAAGCAGAAAGACGTCCCACTGCCACAACAAGGTCTGGACAACTCAGAAACACAATCAAAAGTCCTGAAACCAGCACATCTGGGATCCGGACTATTCTAGTTGAGGAAAGGGCAGAAATTAAACAGAAAAAAGCAATTTAAACAGTAAATATGAACAGAAAAGGCTGTTGAACTTGAGTGTGACACCTATAGTAGTAAATGCAGTTTAAATTATTATCTTTAAGCAGGAAATCAAAGAGCACACACAGTGAAATGATTTAACAGTAAAATGCAACAGAAATAACAACAGAACTAGAGTAAAACTGCTTTTAAAGTACGATAAGCAAAAACAGTCAAGAAAAAAGCCAACATACTTAGAATCAGGAAAAAGTCTCTCCTTCTCGTTTCTGGTGCTGTAATAGTCTGCTGGATGCCCAAACAAGATCCGCCAAGTAAAATCAAGCACAAACCATGCAAACATGGGTTTTTAATTCTGAAAGTTGAAAGGGATAGAAATCAGCCCAAAATGGCCAATAAAGTTAATTTTAAAGCTAGAAACCACTCCTCTTGTGAAAGATAGGCTGCTCAATGCTTAACAGTCTCACTGATAAGCAGAAAGACTTTCCACGATAGCAACAAGTTCTGGACAACTCAGAAACATAAACTAAAGTCCTGAAATCAGCAGATCTGGGGTCCGGACTATTATAGTATAGGAAAGGGTGGGAAACGAGGGGTCTACTTTAGCTTAGTGAATGATCAGATGATCAAATGCTGTTAGTTCAAACATTAAATGTCGAATCGGCAAAATAGCGAATGGCCAGAACAGCTAATTTTTTTTCCCAGGGAAAGAAATCGCTGGGCCGGCCATCCAGGTTGTGTCATTTCCTTCACTGTAGTGCGATCTTGGAGTTTTTATATTTAAATACGGCGGGTGTGGTGGACACAGCCCCCACACGGGGGTGGTGTGGCGGGTGAAGCCACCCACTTCATTTAGTGCTTAGTGTTTTTCTTTTTTTGGGAACAGGGATATTATTCCCTGGGAAAAAAAAATCTATGTTCAGGATGTTCGCTGTTTTGAGTTTTCACACTTTAGGGGTCGATATAACAATGTTCGATCAAGTGATCAGTCTTTGTCATAATATAGACCGGAAATGAGCAGTACAGATAGTATTTTTTTTTTTTTAATGAAATTAAACAGAAAAAAGAACAATTTAAACAGTAAATATGCACACAAATGGCTGTTGCACTTGAGTGTGATGCCTACAGTATTAAATGCAGTTTAAATTATTAACTTTTAGGAGGAAATCAAAGTGCACACACAGTAAAATGATGTAACAGTAAAATGCAACAGAAATAACAACAGAACCACAGTAAAATGGCTTTTAAAGTGCGATAAGCAAAAACAGTCAAGAGAAAGCCAAAAGATACTTAGAATCAGCAAAAAGTCTCTCCTTTTCATTTCTGGTGCTGTAATAGTCTGCAGGACTCCCAAACAGGATTCGCCAAGGAAAAACAAGCACAAACCATGCAAACATGGGTTTTTAACTCAGAAAGTTGAAAGGGATAGAAATCAGCCTAAAATTGCCAATAAGGTTAATTTCAAAGCTAGAAACCACTCCTCTTGTGAAAGATAGGCTGCTCAATGCTTAGCACTCTCACTGATAAGTAGAAAGACTTCCCACTACCACAACAAGGTCTGGATAACTCAGAAACACAAACTAAATTCCTGAAACCTGCGCATCTGGGATCTGGACTATACTAGTAAAGGAAAGGGTGGGAAGCGAGCAGTATACAAAGTAATTTTTTTTTTTTTTTTATGAAGTTAAACAGAAAAAAGCAATTTAAATGGTAAATATGCACAGAAAAGGCTATCACCCTTCAGTGTCACACCTACATTAATAAATGCAGAAGGAAATCAAAGGGCACACACAGTAAAATGATTTAACAGTAAAATGTAGGAGGAATAACAACAGAACCAAAGGAAGATGGCTTTTATAGTGCAATAAGCAAAAACAGTCAAGATAAAGCCAAAAGATACTTAGAATCAGCAAAAAGTCTCGCCTTCTCATTTTTGGTGCTGTAATAGTCTGCAGGATGCCCAAACAGGATCCACTGAGCTAAAACAAGTGCAAACCTACGCAAACACTTTCTTTTAACTCAGAAAGTTGAAAGGGATAGACATCAGCCCAAAATGACCAATAAGGTTAAATTCAGAGCTGGAAACCACTCCTTTTGTGACAGGCTACTCAATGCTTAGCATTCTCACTGATAAGCAGAAAGACTTCCCACTACCACAACAAGCTCTGGAGAACTCAGAAACACAAATTAAAGTTCTGAAACCAGCAGATCTGGGGTCTGGTTTATTGTAGTATAGGAAAGGGTGGGAAATGAGGGGTCTACTTTAGTTTAGCAAATGATCAGATGATCGAATGCTGTTAGTTCAAACATTAAATCTCGAACTGGCAAAATAGCGATCGGCCGGAACAGCAAATTTTTTTTCCAGGGAAAGAAATCGCTGGGCCGTCCATCTGGGTTTTGCCATTTCCTTCACTGCAGTGCAATCTTGGAGTTGGTATATTTAAGTACAGCAGGTGTAGGGGGCACAGCCCCCCACATGGAGGGTGTGGAGGGTGAAGCCCCCCACTTCATTAAGTGTTTAGTGTTTTTCTTTTTTTGGGAACAGGATTTTATTCCCTGGAAAAAAAATCGCTGTGCTTGTTGTTCGCTGTTTTGAGTTTTCACACTTTAGGGGTCGATATAACAATGTTCAATGATTTGATTATTCTTTGTTATAATATAGACCCAGAAAGGAGCAGTACAGATAGTATTTTTTTGTTTTTTTGTTCTTTTATGAAATTAAACAGAAAAAACAATTTAAATAGCAAATATGCACAGAAATGGCTGTCACACTTGAGTGTGATGCATACAGTAGTAAATACAGTTTAAATTATTAACTTTAAGTAGGAATATAAAGTGCACACACAGAGCCGCGGTGGTACAGTGATAGCCTTGTTGCCTCACAGCAAGAGGATCTCCTGTTCAATTCTCGGCTGGAGTGCCTTCTGTGTGGAGTCTGCATGTCCTCCTCGCAGTTGAGTGGTCTCCAAAAGATATGTGTAGAATGGGCGTGCCTTCGTTGAAGGTTGAGCATCGAGCTGGCATCTCGGCACCCATAAAAATCTACTGCAAATCATTAACGGACCGGAGTTCCGTTGTGGCGACACTTAACCGGGAAAAACTAAAAAGACAAAGACAAAATGCACACACAGTAAAATGATTTAATGGTAAAATGCAGCAGAAATAACAACAGAACCACAGTAAAATTGGTTTTAAAGTGCGATAAGAAAAAACAGTCAAGAGAAACCCCAAATATGCTTAGAAACAGCAAAAAGTCTCTCCTTCTAATTTCTGGTGCTGTAATAGTCTGCAGGATGCCCAAACAGGATCTGCCATGCTAAAACAAGCACAAACCATGCAAACATGGGTTTTTAACTCAGAAAGTTGAAAGGGCTAAAAATCAGCCCAAAATGACAAATAAGGTTAATTTCAAAGCTAGAAACCACTCCTCTTGTGAAAGATAGGCTGCTCAATCCTTAACACTCTCACTGATAAGCAGTAAGTCTTCCCACTACCACAACAAGGTCTGGACAACTCAGAAACACAAACTAAAGTCCTGAAATTAGTACATCTGGGATATGGACTATACTAGTATAGCAAAGGGTGGGAAACAAGCAGTACAGATAGTATTTTGTTGTTTTTTTTGTTTTTGTTATGAAGTTAAACAGAAAAAAATCAATTAAAACAGTAAATATGCACAGAAAAGGCTGTCACCCTTGAGTGTGACACATACAGTGATAAATGCAGAAGGAAATCAAAGGGCACACACAGTAAAATGATTTAACAGTAAAATGCAGGAGGAATAACAACAGAACCAAAGGAAAATGGCTTTTATAGTGCAATAAGCAAAAACAGTCAAGATAAAGCCAAAAGATACTTAGAATCTGCAAAAAGTCTCTCCTTCTCGTGTCTCATGTTGTATTAGTCTGCAGGACTCCCAAACAGGATCCGCTGAGCTAAAACAAGTGCAAACCCACGCAAACACTTTTTTTTAACTCAGAAAGTTGAAAGGGTTAGATATCAGCCCAAAATGGCCAATAAGGTTAATTTCAGAGCTGGAAACCACTCCTTTTGTGACAGGCTACTCAATGCTTACCACTCTCACTGATAAGCAGAAAGACGTCCCACTACCACAACAAGGTCTGGACAACTCAAAAACACAAACTAAAGTCCAGAAACCAGCAGATCTGGAGTCTGGACTATTGTAGCATAGGAAAGGGTGGGAAACTAGGGGTCTACTTTAGTTTAGCGAACGATAAGATGATCAAACATTGTTAGTTCAAACACTAAATGTTGAATCAGCAAAATAGCAAATGGAGGGAACACCGAATATTTTCTGAGGGAAAGAAATCGCTGGGCCAGCCGTCTGGGTTGTGCCGTTTCCTTCACTGTAGTGCAATCTTGGAGTTGGTATATTTAAGTATGGTGGGTGTGGGGGACACAGCGCCCCACGTGGGGGGTGGGGGGTGAAGCCCCCACTTTAGTGTTTTTCTTTTTTTTGGGAACAGCGATTTTCCTGGGAAAAAAAATCGCTGTTCTAGTTGTTCTCTGTTTTGAGTTTTCGCACTTTCGGGGTCGGTATAACAACGTTCGATCATCTTATCGTTCTTTGTTATAATATAGACCCAGAAACGAGCAGTACTGATAGTATTTTTTTGTTTGTTTTTTATGAAATTAAACAGAAAAAATAATTTAAACAGTAAATATGCACAGAAATGGCTGTTGCACTTGAGTGTGATGCCTACAGTAGTAAATGCAGTTTAAATTATTAACTTTAAGGAGGAATCAAAGTGCAGACACAGTAAAATGATTTAATAGTAAAATGTAGGAGGAATAACAACAGAACCACAGTAAAATGGCTTTCAAAGTGCAATAAGCAAAAACAGTCAAGAGAAAGCCAAAAGATGCTTAAAATTTGCAAAAAGTTTCTCCTTCTCATTTCTGGTGCTGTAATTAGTCTACAGGATGCACAAACAAGATCCACCGAGCTGAAACAAGTGCAAACACATGCAAACACAGATTTTTAACTCAGAAAGTTGAAAGGGATAGAAATCAGCCCAAAACAGCCAATAAGGTTACTTTCAGAGCAGGAAACCACTCCGCTTGTGACACATAAGCTGCTCAATGCTTACCACTCTCACTGATAAGCAGAAAGGCTTCCCACTACCACAACAAGGTCTGCACATCTCAGAAACACAAACTAAAGTCCGGAAACCAGCAGATCTGTGGTCCGGAATATTCTAGTATAGAAAAGGGTGAGAAATGAGCAGTACAGATAGTATTTTTTTGTTTTTTGATGAAATTAAACAGAAAAAATTTTAAACAGTAAATATGCACAGAAAAGGCTATTGCACTTGACTGTGATGCCTACAGTAGTAAATGCAGTTTAAATTATTAACTTTAAGGAGAAAATAAAAGTGCTCACACAGTAGAATGATTTAACAGTAAACAACAGAACCAGAGTAAAACGTCTTTTAAAGTGCAATAAGCAAAAACAGTCAAGAAAAAGCCAAAAGAAAATTAAATCAGCAAAAAGTCTCTCCTTCTCATTTCTGGTGCTGTAATACTCTACAGGATGACCAAACAGCATCCACTGAGCTAAAACAAGTGCAAACCCATGTAAACATGTTTTTTTTACTCAGAAAATTGAAAGGGATAGAAATCAGCACAAAACGGCCAATAAGGTTAATTTCAGAGCTGGAAGCCACTCCTCTTGCAACAGATAGGCTGCTCAATGCTTACTACTCTCATTGATAAGCAGAGAGACTTCCCGCTGCCACAACAAGGTCTGGACAACTCAGAAACACAAACCAAAGTCCTGAAACCAGCAGATCCAGGATCCAGACTATTCTAATATAGGAAAGAGTGGGAAACGAGCAGTACAGATAGTACTTTTAGTTTTTTTTTTTATGAAATTAAACAGAAAAAAGCAATTTAAACAGTAAATATGCACAGAAAAGGCTGTCACACTTGAGTGTGACACCTACAGTGGTAAATGCAGTTTAAATTATTAACTTTAAGCAGGAAATCAAAGTGCACACACAGTAAAATGATTTAACAGTAAAATGCCCTAGAAATAACAACAGAGTAAAACTGCTGTTAAAGTGTGATAAGCAAAAACAGTCAAGAGAAAGCCAAAAGAAACTTAGAATTAGCAAGAAGTCTCTCCTTCTTGTTTCTGGTGTCTAATAGTCTGTGGAATGCCCAAACAGGATCCGTTGAGCTAAAACAAGTGCAAACCAACGCAAACACATTTTTTTTTAACTCAGAATGTTGAAAGGGATAGACTTCAGCCCAAAACAGCTAATAAGGTTAATTTCAGAGCTGGAAACCACTCCTCTTGTGCTTTTCAATGCTTAACAGTCTCACTGATAAGCAGAAAGACTTCCCACTACCACAACAAGGTCTGGACAACTCAGAAACATAATCTAAAGTCCTGATAACAGCAGATCTGGTATCTAGACTATTCTAATATTGGAACAGCCAGGAAACTAGCACTGGAGATAGTTTTTTTTTTTTTTTGTTTTATTTTATGAAATTAAACAGAAAAAAGCAGTTTAAGCAGTAAATATGCACAGAAAAGGCTGTCACACTTGAATGTGATGCCTACAGTAGTAAATGTAGCTTAAATTATTAACTTTAAGCAAGAAATCAAAGTGCCCACACAGTAAAATGGTTTAACAGTAAAATGGAGCAGAAATAACAACAGAACCACATTAAAAGGCTTTTAAAGTGCAATAAGCAAAAACAGTCAAGTATATGCCAAAAGATACTTAGAATCAGCAAAAAGTCATCCTTCTCATTTCTGGTGCTGTAATGGTCTACAGGATGCCTCAACAGGATCTGCCAAGGAAACCACTCCTCTTGCGGCTATCAACTTTTTTAGTTTGTAAGAGGAATATTTAAAAATTGCTCCTATTTTTGGGTCTTTGTCCCACTTTTATTTATGGCTTCGTCCAGATTTCCTGCTTATATAAGGCTGAAAGGTTTAAGTGGCTAATTTAAATTATCTTCAAGAAGAATGTTAAAAAACTGTAGAGGAGTTCAGGATAAGTTTAAGGAAAATCCCCTAAAGGATAAGAATATATATTATTGTTTAGGAAGATTCTGCCAGATATTAAAATCTGTATTTTTGTTTTATTAATAAAATAATATATGTGTATATATATATATATATATATATATATATATATATATATATATATGTGTGTGTGTATATATATATATATATATATATATATATATATATATATATATATATATATATATATATATAGCGAGAGAGAGAGAGAGAGAGATAGTGCATCAGTCTAAATTACCTTATTTTGCCACATTCATTTCTTGCCATTTCAACATTATTATACTGAGAGAAAACATGCTTAACCACATACTAGGATGAATTACAAGTAGTTTGCTGTCTCACTGGCTGCATGTATTGAATTCATGAGTCTGCATTTTCTAAAGAAGTAGTTAATTATCTGAGCTGTTAAGCAGGTGCTAAACAGTATTTTCCTATGTATGTTGTTAACTACAGATGTTAGCTATGTGTTTAGACCTTTCCTTGCTTATGCCGTATGTCATTCTTCCCTCTCTTTTCACATTTCTTTCTTTCTTTCTTTCTTTCTTTCTTTCTTTCTTTCTTTCTTTTTTTGCTTTATATTTAGTGGAAATCTCTGTGATTTGCACTTTCTGACCTTGAGGTGGTAGAATGTGTCTTTTAGACTGGAGGTGGCAAGCTACTGCATTCATTTTTTTTCTGTAAAATGGCAAAGCCAAACAGCTTTACTATGGTGGGTCACAGTCTTTGAAAATGTGCTGTTTCAGGTTTTTATCTCAGCAAACCATACCAGTTGGAAGTCATTAGGAAATGCCAATGCATTTCAAAACTGTGGGATCTGTGTTTTCTTTCTCAGACCGTTAAGAAATTGTTTTATTCTATTAACTCTGTGTCACACTGTTATTCTTTTCTTTTTGTGATCAAATATTATAAGTTTACTTATTTATTTGAGGTGATACAGTTACTTGTCAGTCTGTTGATTTAATGCATGAAACCCTTACTTTGATATGCAGATGACAGACATATACCATGTATCTCTTAACCTTCTGAAACAACTGTAGGCAGTAGAATAACCACTTTCTGTGAACTTTTTTTGTTACATTCCATCAAAGTTGAGGAAAAATGTTACTTCAAATGTGTCTGTATTTCATTTAAATTCCACACACATCTATTCATTGTGCTAGTGTAAAATGAATCATTTTAACTGATCCTATGTCTGCAAAATAACATGCTTAGTTTCTTTTACCTTGGACCCATACTGCTGTGAGGCCAGTACTGTGAACGGTGTTCTTTGTTCATTTTGCATACATTTTTAGAATGGCTTGGAATCCGAGTTGTTCCAAAGCTTTCATAATATTTCTGACAACATTTACTTTTTTTTTTGTTTATGCAGCCTCCTTTTTCAAAATATTTCAGTTTGGCTTTTTCACAATATACGATGCATTAATTGCTTGAGAAAAACTTTATCATAAATTATATTAAGCATTCTAGATAGATAAAACATAATTCAAACAAAGGAAAACAAATAAATCATGGCAAATGTGCAAGTTATAACTCCTGTACTATTTCATTAGCTACAAAGTCAAACATTTCTTTATACATATCTAAACCATATTTCATGCTGTGATGGCAAATGGGACTAAACAATGCTATTCAGCTGGCAGTTAAACATGCAACAAAAGAAACAGCAAATGGATGAGCTCTGTTCTTCAGCATTTATTAATGAGAATGAAATATGTATCGCTGCAAACTGCCAAAAAAGCAAGTGCCACAAAAATAAACCTATTCAAAACTGAACGAAGAGCTAGTATTTTATTTTTTTATATTGACCATTCTATTAAAGAGAGGAGAGAATCTGCAGAAGTAAAAGCAAATGCTAAAGACAGATTGCTCTCAACCTGTGGAATAAATGGAGTACTCACATAAACAGGGCAGTTTCTATTCATTAGAAACAGTACCCATATCCACATATTCACCTTAAAGCTGTTTAAAAGTTTCTTTGTCTAAAGCCTTTGTTGTCACCACCGTCTTTCTTAATGTGAATAATAATATTCGTCAAAGAAGAAATATTTTTCACCTGTCATAGAAACTGAGTCATAGCCTGAATTACAAAAGCTAACACTTTATTTTCTACAGCTACTGGACCCTTTTGTACATCTTATAAGGGGTGTGCTTTCATTGATTTTTAAATGTTTACTTCCTTGAAGATGTAATGTTTTCTTTCCACACGATATTAAGAATACTGGGTCTCAAACTACATTAATCAAAGTGAGTGCGAATGCCAATTACCTAAGAAAAATTCCTTGTTTCAGAAGTTTTTACACAAAGTTTTTCCATTTGTGCGTGGCATGCACAGTTCTCATACTGACAGTACCTTTTCATTCTAGTCCATTCCTTATCCTAAGGATCCAAATACAAAGTGTTATAGGACTTTGATTCTTTTTACAATATGCAGGATGATCTATAGCACCACTTACTTGAGAAACTGTTTTAATCTTACTCTGCCCCACCTCCCTTCTTAGATTTTGTATGCCCAAAAACATTACCTCCCACTTATGGTACTCTGTATGTAGCATTTCTATGGTCACCTTATGATCAAGGCACCCAGTCTTTTCAAAACCACTTCTGTACAGTGTATGCTGTCAAAGCTTTTAGCATAGGTAGTAAATTGGCACCACCTATATGACTTTTATGCTCTTTACCTTAGTGTTGCATATATCATTATAGCCTTTTTTCATTTACCACCCAGTCTTTCACTTAGCATCTTTCTGGAATTTGCATCACTTAAAAAAAGAGAGAAAAATGCTAAATTTACTTAGCAGTACATTATTTTCTAGTATGGGATTGTAAATAATTTAATTTTCTACTCCATTACTCTTTTATATCATACGCAAGAAAGATTATTTCCACTTTGTAAATATAAATATCTGATTTAGACCATTAAATCTATTGCTGTTGTTCAAAAGCTTGATATTGTTTCAAATATATTCTTCTTTGTTACTGCTCACAGTTTCTTTGAATTCAGCTAAATGTGAAATTGTTGTGTTTAAGATGTCAGCTTTTGTAAAAATATTTTACATACCAGTGTGAAATGTCCCTGTTTTTACTTTGTAATATGTACAATTTCAACCTGTATGTAAAATAGTTCTCAGCTACTCTGAAATGTAAAAAAAACAGCACTTTTATCATCTTAATTCCTGTCACTGCATTTTTTGTCTCTTCAGCACTGTTACTTTGTGCCTTCACATCCTGGTTGGTTCTGATTCTGAAAAGGTTCCTTGGACCAGTAACCCAATCCAGTAAACAAAGAATAAATTAAAAAAAGAAAACAAAAAAACTAGCCCGATTTCACAAGCAAAATGATTGTCTCCTTGCTCATTTCTATGTGCTTGTAATTCTTTGGCTGATGTCAGCTTATGCAAACAACCAGAACAATCCACTACATCACAGCAAATTATAAATTCAAAAAAAAAAAAAGAAAATATAGAAAGTCATCTAGAACTCTATTTCTCTCCCTCTCTCTCTCTATATATATATATAAATATATACATATATATATATATATATATATATATATATATATATATATATATATATATATATATCTATGTATACAGCAATACATACGTGCACACATGTCTATAATATCATAATATCATGGGGATGAGCTGGGTTGGTGAAGCTGACACTCTAGCAGCAGCCTAAAACAAAACAAGGACTACATCACCCGGAAGGCATGCTATGGACTGAAAAAGGTACACAACAAGGATCACACCAAAGAAGTATATGACATATAGAAGACCTGGAGGGACACAGGTCTTCACACCTAATAGTTAGGGGAGAGATATTAAAATGGTTAAGGCTGGGATCATAGAGGAATCTCAAAGAGAACTGAATAACTCCATTGCACTAATTCTCAAACTTGTTGGATTTTGTTATGACTTTAGAAAATGGAACAGTATCTCCAAAAATTATTCCTACCACCACGCTAGGAATAGACAAACTGGTGGGCACATTGGGTAAAGCTAAATTTCTGTCCATGTTAGACTTGACTGAGCATTATTGGCAAATCCCATTAACTTCAGAGGCTGAGGTGAAAAGCACTCCACATGACTTTTCATCTTTTTTACTATAAAGGCATGCCATTCAGCCTTCATGGAACTCTAGCAATGTTTCAGAGGTTTATCGACCAAGATTTTTAGACCACAGTTAAGCAACAGCTTAATTTCATAACCAGATTAGTTTCTCTGAAGATTAAGGAAGTAATTTCTTTAAGGTCCAAACTATCCTAAACTCTTTACATCAAGCTGAGATGTTGGTCATGGCTAAAGTGCAATATTTAAGTTATTAGATAGGAAGGATAATAAAGCCACAGGGAAAGAAAGTAGAAACCAAATGCAACTGGCCACAGGTTTATCCAGAATTTTACCAATACTGGATGCCCACAAGTGACTTGCCCAAGGGTTGTACCCCATTAAATATCAAATATGCAGAGGTGACAGGTAAGGCATTCCAAAAGTTGAAAGTAATGGTTTGCTTTGAGCCCATCTTGTTTACTCCAGGTTTATCCACCTATGTGGTCTTCATATATGCTTCTGAAATGGTCAAAGGAGCAGTATTGGCATAAACAATTGAGGAAAATGAAAGCCCACATTTTTATGTAAGTTGGAAGCTGAACACTTCTAAAAGGAGATATTAAGCATTTCAACAAATGTGTTTATCTATGAAGTGAGCTCTAACATCTGTCAGGTGTGATGTTTTAGTCAGGGAGTTATTGTTAGTAATGGAGACTGCAGCAGTCCAGTGAGTATATTAAAAAAGGGTAACCCCCTAGTTTGGCTCCATATTTACAACTGTTCTTGTTTAAGGTATCGTACTGCCCAGGCCACTACCACATGCAATGCATAGATTGTTCTGGGCCTACAACTTCTCCAGTGAAGCTAGACCAAGAGATTCTGAGCTGGGAAGAGCTATGTAGCATGGTGGTTTAGCTGAGACAGGAAGCTGATATTCTAGCAGCAGTTGTCTATATGAAAATAAGGAGTATATTTCTCAGGCAGCACATTAGCAGAGATACATACAGTGTAAAACGTATTTTCCAGGGAGAACATGAGAAAAGAACCCCTTGGGGGGGGGGGGGACAGGTCTGTGACCAAGTCAGTGTTGAGAGGAGCTCTGTTGTGAAGGTGAAAGTTCATACTGAGCATTTGGAGAAAAGCAGTTTGGAGTATCACCTTTAGGCTAGAAGAATGGCTTAAATTGTCCTTATACACGTTGAAGCTGAAAGGGATGCCAAGTTGTTTAGAAGCTGTTAAGAGAAGATACCTACCTGGATGTTAAAGCATGTGGAGCTGTTATCCTAAAAGAAGAGCTAAAAATGATTTCTTATCTGGAAGGTAAACTGTTTTAAGACTGTGAGTGCAGCTTATTAAGTTGAGAAAAGACACTTGCAGAGGCTGCAGTTTCTCCCTGTTTCTATAACCCTGAAGCTGAAGGCTTGTTTTCTTTTCATTGAATATACACCTGACCCCATGTGCAAAAATGGAAAAACAGGGTTGTGGCTGGGTCGATGGATAATCGGAAACCAGTAACGACATTTTATGTGTTTTTCCATCAGACTTCTGTAAACAAGTAGTATCTGTTTTATTTATTATTTTTTGTTACTGAGGATCACTTGTCTGTGATGAATAAAGGCTTGTTGCTTGGTAACACTACCCGGGTTTCATGATTTTTGGAAATTGTTGTGACTGAGCTCATCAACGAAGTTGTAAGACCACTAGTTTTTCTGTTATTTATTTTTTCATCAACACTCATGGTGGTGAGGTTGGAACTAGACAGATTCCTGTGCTTATTCATTTTTTTTTTTTTTAATAAACCTGTACTTGAACTTGAAAACGTGGATTTTTTTAAATTACTTTATGTGTAAAACAATATGGATGTGCTTTATTAGTGGAGAATGTGGGCACTTATTACTGCTTTTCTTACTAATTGTGGACTTTCTGGCTGTATACACTCTTAGCAGGGGTGCACCATTGTTACTACTTAATGAAAATATTGACTATGGAGAGTGAGCTCTTGATTTTTTTTTCTGTTTCAGGTTTTTCACTCCTAGAAAATGTGCTGTCTGAATGTGGTCTTGCTAAATGTGTGTACTGCAACTTGTGTATCATTACAACCATTTCACTCTGTATAGTGTTATTAAAGTCTGCCTCATTCACTGATAAGTGCCTGACAGAATGGCAGATAATAATGCAGTTGCTACTGCAGCTACCATAGCTATCAAACATCAACTACAATGCATGGCTGACAATACTAATCAACAATTGATGAGATGCTGAAACTAGTGCAACCAAAATGGAATGGTCTGATACCAGTGATCACCACTTGGTCATTCTACTGCAACAACTTGCTACAGTTCAGCAATTAACTGTCTCTGTTGAGGGGCAACCAGTAACTACACTGGAATCTTTGGAGAATGATGAAACTCAGAAGCTTTGATCTGCCAAATGATGTAGTAGCTAATATCTGGGCAGTTATACAGATAGACATAATGACCCCCAAATTGAGAACCATAATACCTTCTCACCTAACAGGAGACTTATTGAAGGCCTACACAGACTTGAAGGTGCTGGATATGCAGAACTACCTGTACTTGTCCTCAAGCAAAACACAATACCAGCTAAAGTAATCCACCTTGAATCTACTAAGAAAGGACACACATTTAAGTGTTGTTCAGTCAATAACTGTAACACCATTCAGAGGTTCAGAAGCCAGTACTGTTCCCACTACTGACCACTTTTTTTATAAGGGTTTGAGAGGCCAAGCCAGGGGTGTATTTCTGATTGACCATGTGCTTCTCAAGAATGTGTTTGAAGAGGCTTAGGAAGCTACTTTGTTTAACATTAAGAGGTGTCTCTTCTAGAGAACAGGAATTCTTTGGTATTGGTAACTGGACTTGGGCTTTCAGGCCAGTTATTTAACATTGAGAGGGTTTGTGGTCTGCACTCTTGTGGGAGGAGAGGCTGGACCCTGCCCTTCTGAGCTGGGAATTTCTGGTTAAAGGCTTATAGTGCATGCATATCTGAACTGCTTCTTCTGAAATTGGTACACCTTGTTTGCTGTAGCATAGACTACATCCAGGCCTGCTGAATCTAGCTTTGTTTGTATAACTTGAGCACTAATCCAGGCATTCTTTAAAGTATTCAATTGTATTTATTACTGCTTGGAAGTAACTTGATTAAAGTGTAGCTATCATTCTAAGTCTTTTGGATTAAGCACTTGGGCTTCAGACCAGTTGTTTTACATTAGGAAGGTTTGTGGCATGCACTGTGGTGGCAGGACAGGTAGCTTCATCCTTCTAAGTTGGGAACTGCTGATTGAGAGCTCAGTGTCTGTTATTCTTAAAGTGTATTAGTTCTGGTTTAAGCACTTGGGCTTCAGGCCAGTTATTTTACATGAAGAAGGTTTGTGGTCTGCACTCTTGTGGGAGGAGAAGCTGGACTCTGCCCTTCTGAGCTGGGAATTTCTGGTTAAAGGTTTATAGTGCCTGCATATTTGAACTGTTTCTTACTGAAATTGGTACACCTTGTTTGCTGTAGCATAAACTAGATCCAGGCCTGCTGAATCTAAGCTTTGTTTGTATGCTTGTTGTTTGTTTGCTTGTTATTTCCCTGGAACGCTAATTCCACCTAAAACGCAGCTTCTCAGCGCTTCTGTGGATCCCTAGTGATATCTGCATTGCTTACTGTACTTATTTCCTTTTTCACTTGAAAGAAAGTTACTGTTTGTCGTTTTTGCATTTAAGTTACCTTTAACACATTGCACTTAAGTTACCTGGCACTTGCTCACTAAAGCAATTATGCAAGTCAGCACTAAAAATTAAAAGCACTACACCCTCACTCCCCATTGGCCCTTGTTTTCAATTATAAAGGAATTCCCAGTATTATTCTAGCATGTCCAAAGATCAGTTGTCAATCTCCTCTCCGGTCCAGCTGGTGAATCTGGGAATCTTGAAGCAATGTTACAACTGCCTCATGTACACAGACAACCCTCTCCTCCTCCCAACAAATTCCAACACATGTGAGAGATGCAACCATATAGCCAAACTGGAGGCTAAGCTCTCTCAACTCAGTACTGGCATAACCGGTCAGGAGGAGAAGGAAACCGCACTCACTACAATTCCAGTCTCACATAGACCTACCACGACAGCAAACCAAACACATAATCACACAAAAACATACTCGGAGGCTCTAAATAAAGATCTGCCTAAGCAGCAGAGACCTCCAAAGCAGACACTCAAGCAACCGCTACCCCAAAACAAAACACGTGCAACACATATCTCACAAAGCCAGTGTGCCAAACAGTCACAGCCCTTAAGGCTAAACAACACACCTGATACACTTGTAATAGGTGACTCTATCGTTAGGCACACTGACATCCCGCTCACCAGGCTGAACAAGGAGAAGGTCATGGTGAGCAGCCTGTTGGGTGCTAGGATCCGCCACATAACACAAGCACTCAGGTCACTCCAAGGCAAGTACAAATATGACTCAGTCATTGTCCATGCTGGTGTGAATGACCTGAGACGTACCTACCTGGACTACATGAAAAGAGACATAGAGGAGCCCAGGCCGGTATGACCCTGACCTTGAGTAGCATCTTACCCTCACCAAGAATGATGCCACAATATGAAGACAAGATGATGAATTTCAACAATTATCTTAAGTATTGGTGTCATTCAAAGGGGATCCAATGCCTGTCAGCCTGGGATGATATGCTCGACAAGCCACAATGCTTTGCTAGGGACAGCTTGCACCTGTCACCCCTGGGCTTTTGGATATTGGCAAAGGCTCTTGCTACCCCCATAATGCCTTTTTTAGGCAAGGCTCAAAAGACAAACCCACCTCCATAGGTATCACAAGGGATAAGAAACTAAGAGTAATGCTACTCAATGCCAGAAGTCTAAACCTCAAGATGCATGCACTCAAAACTCTCCTTAGCATGGAGAACATCGATATCTGTGCAGTGACAGAAACCTGGTTCAGGGCTCCCGAGAGCACCCCAGCACTGCTAGGTTATACCTCATACCATGCTTTTCGGCCCCAAAACTTGGACCGAACCAGAAAAGGAGGGGGAGTATCGATATTCATCAAAGATACCCACACCTCCAGGTTGGTGGCAAAGCACGAAGCATCGGAGACTATCCATGTGCAACTAACAGTGGGTAAAACTGCCTTCCAGTTTATAGCCTGCTACAGACCACCCTCCCAAACCCAGGAACCCCACTCGGCCTTCCTGAGAACACTGGAAAATATGAAGGTCTCTCCAAACACCATTATATTGGGCAACTTCAACTACCCAAACATAGACTGGGAGCATTACTCTAGCTCCAACACCCTAGCCCAAAGGTTCCTAGAATTCATAAACTCAAATGCTATGGAACAACTTGTTACCACTCCCATAAGAGGGGAAAACATACTGGACCTGATCATCACCAACATGGGGACTCTATGCTCCAGACCAGAAGTGTATACCTCACTAGTAAGATCAGACCATAAACTGATCTCACTGGATATTCACATCCCGACCCCACCCCCTGCCCAGAAAACCACAGTGAAAAACTTCTCTAAAGCAAATTTCACACTCCTCAAAACCGAGGTGGAATCCTTCAAAGCCCCCGGGCCTGTGGAAAATACAGCCCAGACCGCAGAATCCTTTATAAATGCATTCTATGAACACCTTCAGGAATGCATGGATCATGCAATCCCAAATAAAACCAAGACCCAATCCTCCAAAGGCAGACGTCCTGTCTGGTGGACCCCAGCCATAAACAAACTATACAATAGGAGTAAGCTACTACATGATAGAGCAAAATCCCAAAAAGGGAAGGCATCTCTGATCAGTAATAGCAAAAAACTAAGGGCATTCATAAAATCGTCTAAGGCCAGCTTCGAGAGAAAAATTGTACAGGACACTAAGGATAATCACAAGGCTTTCTTTAGTTATGTTAGGAACCTGGGTGGGAATTCCCAGATATGCTCAGAATTAGTCCAAAATGACAAAAAATACACCGAACCCACAGACATTGCCAACATCCTAGCTGACAGGTTCAGTGCAAACTTCTCCCCCCCACCAAAAGGGCAAATATCTATCCCAGCAGAGTGCTGGCCCCCCTGACATCTCAGATGCTCAGGTAAGAGCCGCCCTCTCCAAAGCAAAAAGCACAGCATCAATGGGACCAGACGGTGTCCCGGGCTGCATCCTACATGAACTCCAAGAAGAGCTAAACCCAAACATAAAACTACTGTTCAATCTCAGCTTTACTACAGGATATGTACCCAAAGAGTGGCGTACAGCAACAGTGGTCCCTCTCCACAAAGGTGGTGCCTCAATGGACCCTGGAAACTATCGCCCCATAAGCCTGACTAGCTTGGTCTGCAAAGCTATGGAAAGGATCATCATGGACCTCATAAATAAAGATATTGGGGACCTACAGACACTGGATCCTACCCAGTTTGGCTTTGTTAAGGGCAGGTCCTGCCTCTTAAACCTGGTCGACTTCTTTGAAACAGTCACCAAGGCCATTGACGAAAGGAAGGTGGTCCACACAGCCTACCTGGACCTCGCAAAAGCCTTCGATACAATACCCCACTCGGGCATTATAGATAAGCTCACCAGCTTAAATATAAACCCCTGTGTCACTAGATGGGTTGTAAACTGGCTCAAGGACAGAACCCACATGGTTAAAATTGCTGGAGCCATGTCAGACTCCAAACCAGTTACAAGTGGCGTCCCACAAGGCTCAGTCCTGGGACCTCTCTTGTTCGGTATATATTTCTCGGAGGTACAGGCCAACACGGAAGGACTGTGGCTGACCAAGTTCGCAGATGACTGCAAACTGGGTGCCATAATCGACTCTCCAGCCGGCACAAGCATCCTCCAAAAGGGCCTCATAGAAACAGACAACTGGTGCCAGAGCCATGGCCTCAAGCTAAATGCCAAAAAGTGTATAGTCATCCCCTTTGGCAAAAACAAAGTGCCCACAAATTACCACATAGGTGGTAATCCATTAAGTACAGAAGAAGTAATTAGGGACCTGGGGACCCAAGTTGATAGCAATCTCTCATTTGATAACCACGTGGCCAAAGTGGTTAGAAAAACATTTTATATAGCCCACCTAATCATGAAGGGATTCACATCTAGATTAGGGGAGGTCATCGTGCCTCTTTACTCATCCCTCATCAGGCCCATAATCTAGTACAATGCCCCTTTTGGGATGTACCTTACCAAACACCTGCAGCAACTGGAAAGACCCCAAAAGTACCTCACCAAGAGGATCAAAGGGCTCAAACAGATGCCATATGCTGCCCGGTTAAAGAAACTCCAGCTCTACTCAGTGGCATACCGCCTGCTCAGAGGCAACCTGTGCTTGACGTATAAAGCCATGTCCAACCCGGAATTAAGGGACATGCTGCACCTCAATAAATCCAAATCCCATCAAGCTACACGCTCGAGAGACTTGAACCTCAGCACTGAAATAAACAGGACATGCTGGAGGGACAGATTCATAACCCAGAGGCTCCCTTCACTCTGGAATAAAATACCAGTCCAGGTTAGGCAGAGTCCCTCATTGACTCTCTTCAAGAGGAATCTTGATGAGTGGATGGGAGATCGTAGGTTTACCCTGGGTATCACTTCTGTGTCACTGTTAGACAGAGGCACAGTATACTAACCTCGAAAAAGGGCATAGCAAAATTAATTTAAAATGGGTGGTGAAAGCCAAACATACTCTGGCTAGGCTTATAAATGCCCTAGGGCAGATAGCCTAGTATGAACCTATGAACCTATGAACCTATGAACTATCATGCCAGCTGGTTCTAGTTATATTATGATTGGATTTGGGGGGGTCTTGTGTGGGTGGTTGTAATATTAGTACTTTTGTGAACATGTTAGTAGTCATATAGGATAGGGTCATTTGAGGCCTTGTGGGCTATGCTTTGGAACTAATAAGAGAGAAGTAGACAGAGATAATAACCTTCTTTGACCTAGAAGATACACCTGTTGTAATCAACTGTGCTAGGTAGAATAATTTTCATGTTTTCCAATGGAAATAGCACTGCACTTATTATCATTACGATTTACACCATGGTTCTGGCACCATTTGTTTGTATATACTAACCTTTCTTGTAGGGACTGAGACTTCTCTGAAAAGTTGCCAATAGCTCCAAGTTTGCAATCATCAACAAACTTGGTCAGCCAAAGATGTTTGACATCAGCTTTGATTTCTGAGACATAGGTGCCAAATAGGAGCATTCCTAGTTGGAATTCTGGGAGAATCCGCTAGAAATGGACCTCGATGGGTTCTGTCCATGAGCATGTTTGATAGCCTAAAAACCTTGTGAGGCTGTTATTAAGCAAAATCTGTCTGAAAGTATGCCCATAGAATATGACATGATAAATTCTTATGTACTAGAAAGAACAGTTGAATCAGCTTTTTATCACGGTGGCATTGAGTTGCTTGTGAAATGTAATATTATTGTAGATGAAACAAAAACTACAAGGATTACTTGGAGAACATGATGACACTTTTTAGAGCACAATATGTAAGCCATCACAAAACCGCTGCTAAACAGAAAATTGAAGTAGCATGGGCACATTGGGATAAGAAACCTAAACCCAAGAAAAATGCAAACTTTTCTAGGTAAAGTGCTACTCTCTGTAACTTTAGTGTGTTATTTATTTCATGATTTGATAACTTTTTAAGACTTTCTGCATGCCAAGGAGCTGTGGAAAGTGTGAGAAAAGGGAGGAGTACAGCCAGAGGTATTGTCAGAGACATGCAGTCCCAGTATAGATAAAACTATGGAATTAGAAACCATAAAAGCAACTAAAATTTAGGTCTGGGAATAAATAATGTTCACATCAGATAATGTGCCTTTATAAAATACTCCAGCAGATAAGGCTACAAAAGAAGGTAGATAGAGATCACCAAGGAATAGCTTACTTTTAAGCTGACACTACAAAAAGTTTCAGAACTCAAAATAAAGAAAAGGATCAGTAAAGGCACTGAAATAGTGCAGCCTGTACTAGAAAGTTTTGACAGAAGACATGAATGTCATGGTGAAGAAAAAGAAAGCAGAGAAGCCAGTCAGAGGCCTAAACGTCTCTCTGCTACATCTGAGCAGATAGGCACTACAAAACAGAATCTGGACTGCAAGAGCAGAAAAAAAAAAAAAAAAAAAAAACAGAACCACTACTGAAAGGGAACAATTGCTATCCCAAACAGAAAAAATGTTGTCTTTGTCAGTTACCATTTTGAGGTGTTGAATTAAATGAAAAAGAGAAAACCAAAGCTTTGCCTGCCTTCCAAGGGAAGCAACTACACAATTCACTGAACATCAGGGTAATAAAGAAAGTATTAGTGAATGCTGACCTACAGACAAGCCATATCAACTTAAAAAAGCTTAGGAGGAAGGTAACACCCTAAGTAGGGCTATAGAAAATAGTGAAAGATGAATCGGAAGCAACTAATTAGAAAACCTCAACTTCATAGCCATGGTTTCTGTTAAAAATGATTTAATGCACAGGGTAGCAAAAGGAAGAAAGAAAATATACTGAGGCAGTTATTAGTTTCAAGGCATTTTAATGCCACTGTTATAAAGTTACCTGGGGAGTCAATAAACTCCACAAAGGCTTTGCCTGAATCTTATAAAAAGTTTATGCATATTCAAGCTTTTCATCATGCTTACACTAATACAAGCATGGTTTCATGGTCAGCAGCAGTTTCATTGGCCAGGAAACCATGCAGTGCAGCATGGACACAGAAAAAAGATGCATTCAAGTTTAGTTACTAGCACAATTGCTCAACGAGATTGGGAGGACAGCCACAATGACCACCAGGGGTGAAAATCCTACAGTACCATCAGTAATAAAGTAAAGTGTGCTTAGCACAATGTACAATAAAAAAATATTTGAATAAGAAAAAAGAGTGGGTTAAATGAGAAGGGAAAATACAAGGAAACTTACACTGGGCAGGGAAAGTGTGCTAACAAAAATGAATGCAGACATGTATGATAGAAATGAATAAAAGAGTAAGATGGCATAGTAAATATATCAATGTATGTACACTTCCAGCACAAGTCAGTGGTATAACATTAAGCACATATGTAGATAGCAGATTACTTACTGCTGTTTACACCTCCTGAGCAAGTATATTATTATATAAACACACACGATAGTATATATGTAATGCTCACACAAGATTACAAGTTAATAGAGGTGAATGGTAGTGATATAAACATTAGTGACATACAAACTGGAGAGGACATTTAGCAAGGATAGTTTATAAATTAGCTGTATGTGCATACTCTGACGATCTGTAGAATGACTTGCTTAAATATGACTGACATGCCACCATAACTCTCAACCAATCAGGGGCACATAGCAACAGACCCTTGCACCAATGTAAGCAGAAACAGGCACGATCCTGGGCACTTTTACAATATTATGACCGTCATTCTGTGGCGTTGACAGAATATGTGAGTGTAACTTAGTATTCATGCTCTTCAGGAGTTATAATGATTGTTAGAGTTCTGTGTGTGGAATTCACATTTTTCCCAAAAGATGACCAATTTTTGGAT
This sequence comes from Protopterus annectens, assembly GCF_019279795.1. Lineage (NCBI taxonomy): Eukaryota > Metazoa > Chordata > Ceratodontiformes > Protopteridae > Protopterus > Protopterus annectens. Next base: position 1,400,377,336 of record NC_056739.1, on the reverse strand, counting down.
GGTTTAAGAGGGACAGTGTTAAAAGTGGATTTGAAATCAGGACCAATCAGGGCCATTTCATAAGGTTTTCATGACACATAAGCCACAATCACTACCTGCAAGAATCAAACCCATGCTATCAATGTCATCAATAAACTGTGTATTTACTGGGTATAACACAGAAAAGCGTATCACACAGGCATTTAGTAGAACACCTTGAAGGGAAGTGTGCATTGTTAAGTCCTAATGGATATACCTCCAAAAGAATATTTGTGTATCGCCTACCAGATATGTGGGAGCTCGCTGTGTCAAATGTGATATACTTGACTAAAGCATCCGTGGCTGACATAGGTATCAGCCATATGAATAACAACACATACAGACAACACACTATTATGAACAGACTTCCCACACACAGTTAGGTATTGCATGCATCTGACACATGTAATAACAATAGATATTGTCTGAAACTTCTGCAACTGGTTTGTGAATTAAGAAGTGATCTGTTATAATGAAGGGTACAGCAGTATGTGAGACAGATGGCAATACATCAACTATGCCCATGTGCACAGAAAGTACAGCATTGTAAAGTCTAGTGTCAATGATCAAGGAAACTGTCACTGTGATATTGTACACATGCCAAACAACTCTATAAGTCCATGTTAAACCTCAACAAATGTGCTACATGATCACTGTCCTTCTGACATTACTAGTCACAATGTTATACTACCATGAAATCCTGCCATACATCCATATGTGTTCATGCAAACTCTCAAGTGGTTATACCAATGCAATGTAGTGGTATGTCTGTGATGCAGTACTATCACACTATAGCTGCATATAGGATACAATCACACTTTATAGGTTCATATGTTCATAGGGAACTACTAGGTTAATGGGCCAAGAACCAGTTCAGGCCTAGCCAGATTTAAGTTGAGTTTAACAATTTTTAATAGCTAGGAGAATAAAGTTCACAGATGTATGAGCCTATGCTATGGTAAGTAATACCAACTGTCTCTGGCCATGAAGGTCATGGGCACCACCCCAGCAGTAAATTTATGATTACGCAGCCATTGATCTAGTTTGCACTTGAAGAAGGTCAGGCAAGGGCTTTGCTTTATGTGAATGAGAAGCTTGTTCAAGAGAAGGTGTATTCTGTGAGAGATGTATCTATCTCTCAAACATGATTTATTTATCTCAGAGGCTAAGTTAAAATCCTTGGAAGGAGTGACCTTTGTGCAGTTTTATTTATGAATGTGTAACATCTCCATCAGGACAGGATTGGATGTTGCCCTGAAGGCCAGGCACAGATAGCTCCTTAATAGTCTGTAGGAGACAGAATACAGTGATAAGGCTTTCAATATTTACATGTAGGCCTTATTTTTTATAACTCATATCTTCCTGGTGAGAAAACTCTGGGTTTGTTCCAGCTGTTGTAGATGTGTGTAGATGTGTGGTGAGGTACATGCCAAAGGGTGCAGCATTATACTCAACTATTTGTGTGATAAGGGTCAAGAACAATGGAATTATAATGTCCTTTGATCTGTATGCTATCACCTTACTTATGTGCTGTGCCACATAAAAGTACTTTAATCATCCTCTGTCCACTAGTGTGGACAGAGGATGGTTAAAGTTCAGATTAGTATCAACCTGAGTACCCAGATCACATACCACTGGGTCTGCTCTTAGGGGGGTGCTGTATATAATGTAATTAGGTGGTGTATTTGCTTTACAAAATGGAATAATTCTGAATTCGTTTGCATTTATTTTCTCTCCATGTCTATGGCAACAATAATTTGTGTGTGTTAACCCTTTCTGCATTATATCCATATTGTTTGTGTATTCAGTGATTGACGCCAGTTTTTAGTCATCTGCAAACTTTGTCAAAGACTAAGTTTGCATTGACTTCTGAGAAAGAAATACTAAGCAGGAAAATGCCTAGTACAGAACACTGTTATATGTCCCTTGTTACTGGCCTCTTGATAGAGGTGAATTCCCCCACTTTGACAGTATGTGTCCTGTCAATGAGTCATTTAGCTACCCACCTGGTGACACAGGGGTTTATGCCCAGTTGAGAGATTTACTCTATAATACCTGAGTGAGGATTGTGTAAAATGCCTTGGCCAGGTCAAGTTAGATGGTATGTATAGTCTTTCCCTTGATCATGGCCTTGATGACCTTGAAGAAGTCGACCACATTTAACAGACATGAGCTACCCTTAACAAATCTGAAGTAGCTTGTTTCCAGAGTCGGGAGATTAACTATGTCCTTGTTGATAAGGTCCATGATGAATATTTCCATGGCCTTACTGATGAGGCTATTCAGGCTTATGTGTCTATAATTGCATGTGTATGTTGATGGTCCTCTCTTGTGCAGAATGGTGACTGTTGCTGTCCACCATTCTGCTGAAACAGAGCCTGTCTGTAGGCTGTGGTTAAATAGGGATCCAAGTGGGTCTGCTAGGTCAGGTTCGAAGTTACTTCAAAGGCAACCTGGAATGTTTTCAGGGCCCATGGATGACATGTTTTTAGCCCTAGAGATGGAACAGATGACCTACTCTTTTGAGATAACAGGCTGAAGAATGGTAGCAGGAATACTCTGCGTGATGACTGGTGGGGGCAGGGGGTTGAAGTTTAATCCAAACCTGTCAGCTAACAGGTTGTCTATTTTCCATGGTTGAGTATGGGTGGTGCCACCCACAACCAGCTCTGTGCATAGTTGATATTCCCCTGAAGCTTGCAGGCATAATTACAAAATACTTTGTGACATCAACTCAGACACAGTGTTTGGTATGAATCACATGTAACACAGTGGAACTTTTAATACTGTCATATGACTCAACATATTTCATGTCATTACATCAGTTGTACTTCATATGCCTATATGTTTATGAGTGGAAATGTGTGAGTGAGGGCCTTGACACCATATATGGAAACACTACAACTGAGGTGGATATGGGTCATGCAGAACATTTAATGACACAAATGCTGACAGTCCCACAATGCTGCTAAGAAACACCCAAATATTCCCTATGAATTGCAACTCAATTGCTATGAATTCCTGAAGGTTGCAAGTGAATGTGAACATGTCATGTGTTTGTGTATATAACAGCATTATAACATATGGATGAACCCAGGCATATGTGCACATAGAATCACTATGGCATAATATTGCTATATGCCAAATAATATTTCCAGATGCTAGATATACACATGCACACCTGTGCCGTACTATAACTGTCACTGTGTAGGCTAAATGAGAACTGCATTGAATGATGATATACTGCAGTACAAGGACGCATGCCTTAGTAAGGCAACAATGTACATAGCATCATCTCATGTCAAGAGTTCTTAGGTGGCATATTACTACAGCTGTTATGGAGTGGACCTGTAACCAAATGGCAGCAGTGACCATCAATACAGTAGCTCAAATCACTGATTGGAATACAGTGCTGTAGGGCTATAGTACATTCACACATCAGCATAGCACAAATGGATGAAAACAACATTGATATGTAGAATCTTCAGAGGGTCAAACGCCATTACTAGGCTAGCGCTAGCCATTATAATAACATTTAAACAAAAATTTCTATTTCAGTGCAATGGAAGATGTTAGGTACATGTGTGTCTATGTGTGTTTGTGTGCGTGTGTGTGTGTGTGTGTGTGTGTGTGTGTGTGTGTGTGTGTGTGTGTGTGTGTGTGTGTGTGTGTGTGTGTGTGTGTGTGTGTGTGTGTGTGTGTGTGTGTGTGTGTGTGTGTGTGTGTGTGTGTGTGTCTGTGTGTGTGTGTGTGTGTCTGTGGTTTATTTCATTACAGACTGCCTCTGCCCATATGATGCTATTGACAAAACAAATTTCCAGTCAAGTGATTTATGTCAACACTTCACATAGAATTTTATTACATTCAGCAGTCTAAAGAACTGAGCAACCTCTCCAAGTGAGTGATGCAGGCATGAAGGCCAGTTTCTATGACATCAAGCACCATCCCTGGCAGCTACTGTTGGGTGACATAATTACCTTTTCAATTAATACTCCCAAAGGGTACCAGTGCACCAACAACCAAGGCAATTACACCTGATGTGGATGGGCCAGGTAGTACAGGGGCCGTGGAGGCAGTACTGCCAGGTTTAGTCTCAGATATGCTGGGTCTTGGTGTGGCAGCCAGTCGAGTCGAGAGTTAGCAGACTGAGATGGAGTAGCAGGCCTACCTCCCTGTGTTGAGAAGCATTTGGTTTGTTGGCAGAAAGGTATGAAATCATTATGGTGCATTCCCATTAAAAAAAGAGATAAGGGGTGGGGTTAGACAAAAAAAGTGATTAGAACCATTATATGCCGCATTCATGGTTTATTACAATAAATATACTTTTATTATTATATTAGCTATACAGCTTTCCTAATCCAGAAAAGGATTGTGAATTGTTACAAGTGTTTCTTGGAATATGCAGATATTCCCTATATGTATGCTTTTAAAGATAGTACAGATTACCTTAAGAGCATGGCATTAAATCCAATATTGCTGCAATTAAAAATTAAAAATGATATTTGTTAAATGTGAATGCACACTTGTCTAATAGAATTACCAAGTGCTACAGAAGAAAGCATGCATGCTTGCTTTTACAGTTAAAATCTGCATGCCCATGCTTAAGTTGCTACTAATATACAGAATTCCAATATGTTTAATGCACACATGTTTGTTTTGATGCATATATATCCATTGTCTCTCTGAGTCTGTCCAATTTCTCAGCATTTGCCTTCCTGATTGCTGATTCCTGCACAGCTGTAAAATAAATGAGAGAAAAAGAGACATGAAAGCTTTATACATACCAGTCTTGGCTATCTATAGTGCTACAGAACATTTAAAGTTGCTTTATATGTATGCTTACACAACTCTGGGATGTCAGTAGTTCTAAACTTGTCCAGCCACTGGTCTAATTGTGCTTACTTGCACCATTTCTGTTCATTGTAATGCTGCCTGCATTGCTCCCCAGTGTGTGGTATACCAGTTGCACTGGACACAGCCTTGGCTAAGTTGTTGCAAGCCTCAGCCTTATACTGAGACCTGGTATAGTCCCCCTGCAGCAGCCTACAGCTTTAGCACTTCACAAGGAGTGCAACAAATATTTTTGACTCCTCTACACCCCTTCTCTGTGCCCTGAATTTGGCATCACTCTCCATCTCCTGCCATTTCTGCAAATGTCCTCCAACAATAGTACAAGTGATTTCTCACCAATTTGTAATATCACATTTTACAAACAGTGGACAAACACACAATCATGCCAACTACATTTGTATGATGGTAAGTGAAGAGAAACATTGCCAAAGAGGAAGGGAGTTTATGAAACTGCAATGATAATTTAATATTTGGCATTCATTTATGGCATATGTGCTGTTTCACTTGGTCACAGTTGTCGACTGATCATAATAGAAATGTTAAATGACTTGGCTTTTAAGCCATGACATTGGATGAATCAATGAGATGACTTGGCACATATTCTGTGGGGATTTGCATGGTGTTAAAAGTAATTTGTACAAGGTGGGTTTCAAACCCAAGTGAAAGAGAATGCATACATTTCTTAACAGGTGATTAGTCTTCATTGTCACAGAAGAAATGTTTGCTAACCATGGTAATCACAGATATACAATTTAAAGAGGGACTAGTGCTGTGGTGGTGGTACTGTGGTAGCGTTGTCGACTCACAGCAAGACGTTGTCCGTTCGATTCTCAGCTAAAGCGTCTTCTGTGCAGAGACAGTCATTGAAGGTTGTGCATCAGAGCTGGTAACTCTGCATGTAAAAATCTTCTACCAATCATTAGCGGACCGGAGTTCTGCTGTGGCGACCCCTAACTGGGAAAAAGCTGAAAGACACAAACAAACTAGTGCTATACTTCATTTAAGCCAGTATATATGTGTCATTACAATGTCCTGGCTTATGTATTCTCAGGTGTGATGTATGGGTAATATCTGACAATATGCTGGAAATGTATTGACTTGCATTATTTTGTTAATAGATTCGTGATTTGTGGTGCATACCTCACAATACATTCTGTTTTACAGTTTTACTTAGGTTATGAGGGGGTATAGTTTTTTGTCAGTAAACTACTGTGTCCATCAGAGATATGCAACTGTATTTTTTTACATAATCATTGTAGTGATAATACAGTTAATACATCTGCTACCTAAAAAAATATGTTTATTCTCAATCAGCCTTCTATACATAGTTATCGTTATGCAGTATTGCTTTTATAATCACATTTTTTAGAAAATTACAGTGGGACACCCTAACTAAAAAGGGATTTTGTTGATTAGAACACAGGCTCACCTGTGTTCTGGCTATGAACTTATTGTACTTACACCTGCTGCCACAGGGGAAAGCTAGACAGCATGTGTATTTTCCAAACTCAGTACTGTCCAAAGTGCTGACAGCCATGCCTCACAGCTAAGTCTGTTTTCACAAAGGAAGGAAGGCAAAACCAATTAAATCTTACACTTTATTCCTTAAATTGTGAATTCTGTTAGTGCATAGGTAGGCAATGTGCAAATGTAAAAGGCAATAGGGAACATATATTATTTTTGTAAATAGTCATTATAACCATTCCACAGTAAAAATAACTACTGTGGAACTTCGACCTTGATTTACATATCTTCTCTCTTGTTTATCTCAATGTTTTCACACCTTGTGCGACAAACATAGCCGGGTACCAGATGTAATTTCTGCAGTCATTACCATCCATGTTGCTGACTGCTGCACCTTGCTGCTGAGCATGTTTGTACTTTATAAGACAAATTATATTAATTTTTCAATTTTTAGCTGGTTAACAGTTGTTTGCAGTAATCCAAGTGACGTGCAAATGGTGAGGTATGTGTGGTTAACATATTTTGTGCAATAATTGATCACACAAACATTTATGAATATGTTTGCAGAAATGCAGTTCTGTCTTTTCTTTGTATTCTGGCCATTCTTCTTTTATCTCTACTTTAGTATCAGACATGCAGTCTACATTGCATTTTCTATAATTTTGCTTTAAATTTGTGATAAAAAAGACATAATAGTGAACAACAGTTTTCAGCAAAGTTATGAGAGTTTTGCTATTGTGGACAAAAAATTATACTTGTGCTGTTTTGCTTTCTTGAAAAGCTGACTGAAGTTATTTCCACACTTTGTAAATGTATCCTCCCTGACACACCCACTGCAGTGAAGGATATCTGAATTTGCTGATTTTTTTCCTTTCCTCACACTAATCATTTACATTTGTAAGCCATCTGCACCTAACAATGGTATAGAGTCTACACTATGTTTACATCTACTACACAAAGTCAAAAGTTTGATATTCAGCAATTCTAATGAGTTCACACCTCATTTACATCTTCACAGAACTCAGAGGGCTGAATCTTTACTGCCAAATGTTAAATGTGTAGCTGGGGATCTTGAAGGAGAGGAGACTTGTGTGTATTCAGACAAAACAGAAGATTATTGGTATTTTTTGAAGGTGATTTATCCATAGAGAAGCCATTTATTTTGCTAAGGTATACTTCTATTATTCAAGGACATTTTATATTTTGTAAACTGCTAGAAATGTATTAATATAGGTGAAACAGAAGTTTTACCTGTATGCACTTCTGATACTTCACTGTTGGCATAGGCAGTTTTGGCAGGCATTTACATTTGTAAGATAGGTTATAGTTTCTGCATAACTATTGGTCTTAAGATTTGGTTTTACAATTTCATATGGTGCTGGAGAGAAATGGTAATGTACATGTTGCTGACACTGGTGTTATGCCTGTCAGATAGCCCAGGGCAACATCCATAGGAGTGGTGGGTAGACTGAAAATTGTCTGGCATTCATAAATTAATTTACTGTTTGACAATGATAATTGTCATACAGTAATCAATGGCATAACTGTTCAGCCTTCATGGGTGCTTTTACAGACCCTTACATTTTTTGGAGTGTGTGGGAGTGCAACCTACCTTTCTGTTGTCCTAAATGGGATGTGTGTTTCAAGTGCTTTTCTGTTGAAAATATGTAGAAAGCCTTATAATTTTCTTGAAAACATATACCTATGTGATATTCCATGATTTGTACAAACCTTCATTTTTGTGGGAGGGGGAGGTGGGGGAGATACTTACCATTATGTTATACTAAATGAGAAGTGTGCTTCAAGTGCTTTATGCTGACAAATGGCACACAGACTGATTATTTTTTTGTGAGGAAATACAATACTTATGTTATACTAATGTGTCTTACCCTTCTCTATTTTATGTTACATAGGATTATAGCACCTAAGCCTACAAATCCACAACCCAGTGATGCTGGGAATGAGGTCATCATCCAAGCTCTGAGACAGCATTGAGCCTTGCTGCTTGAGAGAGGCCAGGTAAATATGGATGCCAGAAAGGAGATTTGGAACAAGTTTGTCACCAATGTGAATGAAGTTGGTTTTTGTAGCCACAATTATGATCAGATGCAGTATCAGGCTGCTGATATGGATTTATCAGCATGGAGGAAGGTGGCTGGAGTTGCCAGAAGACAGCTGGCTGTGGGGGGTTGTTCTACTACCAAGCCACAACTGGCACCAAATGAGGAACTCCTGTCCCCTGCCAGCAATCCTGACAGCTCAGTGCAGTGTTCACACTATGTGAGTGATGTCACAGCTGATGTGGCTGGGTGGTCAAATGAGTCCCAGGAGCAGTGTCTAGGTGAGCTTACATATGGCAACATTATATTGGCTTGTACACTGAAGTATAATTTTGATGTTGCTGCTTGTGATGCATGTTTTCTCTAACTGCTCCTATTGTTAGGTCAATGCAGTTGGAAAAGCGAGTTGTTCAATATACATTTGTAGTGGATGGCTCAAACAAGTTTCCATTAGAGCTATTTCTTACAGGAGATATAGGCAATTGGGTTTTCACTGTCCCTGTGTTATTCCCATTATGATGATTAATTGCCATGCTTTCCTTGCTTCATTTCTTCTGGGCCCATCCTCCCTGCAAAGTGTTGAGACAACTGCACATGGTAAGCACATTTTTTTCTTTTTGTTCTTACTAAGCAATATTTAGATATATATTATCTGTATATGTGAGAAGTGCATAATAAGAGTCTGTATTGCTGTAGCATTTGCAATTGTGCAAACAGTGTTACTTTTTGCTCAGATATTTTGGGTTAATATTTATGGAAGTAGGAAGTAGTAATTTCATTCCTGTGTTTGTTGCTTATTATTGCAGGTGATCCTGACAGTAAAAATGCAGGTCTCCTACCATTTGATGTCAGAGTATCGGTAGGCTCTGATGATGATAGTGGCCAAGCAGAGGCACAGTCAGGGGGTGCAGAGATTGAATCTGACACTGAGGTTGTAATTCACACATTCCCTGGATTCCCTTCAGACACAGTCAGTATGCCTACACATACCCATTCCACTGTGCCTTCAGATACTGAACAGGTTGACAGTGAAATAATCAGCCAGGGTAGTGTGGTTACATTGGCTTCCATGCTGGTTGACTCTCTCTATAATCAAAGTGAGGGCAAGGTGCTTGGAGGAGGCCTGTTGTCCTCCCGCCACCTGATGCTGGTGTGTCATTATCTGTCACTCAATGTATGTTTAGGGCCATCATGGAAGCACAAGCACATTCCACTAGGGCAACCAAGGACATGTTTAGGGTTCTAGATGTGACACAAGCTGACATGCATGACTGCTTCCACAGTGTGGCTGATTTAATGGATTGGATGAATGCCATGATGGAATGAGCAGTGTCTGTGATGGAATGTCTGTGATGAGGGAGACAGCATCCACATGGCCAAAGGGGCACAACATCATCTGGTGTTAACCAACATGGCTGTTGCCAGTCCTGCTCTCATAGTGGCATTACTTCCACTGCTCTGTCAGTGGTTGAGGTATCCACACCCAGACATGGTAGCCCATTGGGTTGTTGACCTGGCCATAGTCATGATGAGAGTTTGTCCAGCAGACATCACTGATATTCAGGTAGCACCAACATATCTGACCATAGACATCGACATGCCAGTACAATGCCTAGCTGAACCCATTCTTGCAGTCAGGGTGATGACAATGAACTGATACCTCTACCATGCATGGCTCACACCTGTCCAACATGCAAGGTTATAATGCTATCAGAGAGCTTGTCTGTCTTCATACAGACACACACACATTTCACATGAATTGCCTATACAGACACCTACACATGCCAGCTACATGAGACATTAATGAGGGTTGCAGGTCATTCTGTCTCAGTGACCATTTAATATTTCTTACTTGCACATACACACTACTTTGGTGTCAATTTTTCTGTAGCTAATAGTGCAAGTGCTACACATACCTCAGTCTCCACAGGTATTGGTTCCCCTTGGTTTGCCCTTGGTCTCAGGTGAGGATGATAGAGGTTGCAGAGTTCCTGGAGTATGTCTCTACCCACCCTATAGCACTCTATTATTTCATGCAGACCATGATAAGTTAAACAGGGTCTAAACACCCTTCTCCTCCTTGCTCGAGGTCTATCATCATCAGTAGCACTATATAGTTGAGCCTGTTGCACATACACATGTAGAAGAGCAACAGCAGCCCCTAACATACTCATGCTCATACCCAGCCCATATCTAAAATGCTGAGAATGACCAGAGACCAGGACTTAACTCCTGTCTCCAGAGATGTAAGGGAGAAATCTTAAACAGTGAATTGTCATGGTGCTTTTTGGTGGTTGGACTCCAGGTATTTAGCCAATGTGAAATATTTTTTAATAGGATGAAGAGCAGAAGAAAATCCAAATCCTGATCATTGTCAGTAATGTTATTTAAGCATCATTTGTATATTTGAGATTTTAGTTCACCAAACATAACATTTACAAGATATAAAAAATGAACAGTATGTGCAGTCCGGTAAGCAGTATGTCCATGTTTGGATTATCTTGGGTATATATAAATTATTGTTTATCAGGAGTGATAGGCATATTATGCATGTCAGATCAGCTAAATTACAAATATAATTTGCTGACATGTTAACTACAGCTATAATTATGTCTTTTAAAAGATAGTTTAATTGTAAAATGGATCAGTTTAAAAACAATTAACACTAACAGCAAGGCACTTACCTGGGCTCATGAGGTATTCTAGGAATGGAACATTTCTGAAAGATGGCATGCATGCTATACATTTAAATATTAAAGTGCACAAGGAGTGACAGTCATGTGGAAGCCCTGCATGTGCTTCTGAGATACTGGAGCTATACCACTATCCAGCACTTAGCAGAATTATAAATATGTGGTGCACACATCAACGATCAGGACTATCTCATTTTCTGGGTCAAGTAGCTTCTGGTTTATCTTGTGTTACCATCCTTGAGGCTGGAGGGACTTTTTAATATGGTTATTGGCTAGGCTTGTAGTTCTCTGTAAACATGTTGTCTACTCCTTATTAATGAGCATATTTTATAAATATGTTTTGTGAGCACTGGTTCAAAATAGTAGTCTCTCCTTTGATAATCACATCACCACAGTAGTCAGGAAGTCCTTCTATGTGGCACACCTCATCACAAAAGGTTTCTCATCCAGGAAAAAAGAGGTCATTGTTCCCCTCTACACGTCAGTCATTAGACCCATTATAGAGTACAATGCCCCTTTTGGTATGTACCTCACAAGACATCTACAACAACTGGAAAGGCCACAGAAATACCTCACAAAGAGGATTACCAGCCTCAAACAGATGCCCTATGCAGACCGTCTCAAAAAACTGCAGCTTTACTCCGTTGCATATCGCCTACTCAGAGGTGATCTCTGCCTAACACACAAAGCTATGTCAAACCCAGAGCTGTTGGACATGCTCCACTTAAAGAAATCCCAATCCCTACGAGCTACACGCTCTAGGGACCTAAATCTTGTCACCACAATAAACAGAACATGCTGGAGGGATAGATTCCTAGGGGCAGGGCTAAATTTGGCTCACATTGGTAAGTTGGGCAGGGGGTCAACTAAAAACTTTACAAGTTGTTTTTAAAGTTGTCCAATTAGTTAGACTCCATTACCCTCATAGGGAACATATTCCACAGTCTTGGTATACTTTGAGTAATATAGATCCATCCTTTCTTTTTTTCCTATTAATATATGTTGTAATTATAATTCCAGTTTTTCTCATCACAGCAGGTCACATTTTAAGAGAAGGCCAATCACACTTTCATCCCTAGTAGCCCTAAAACTAGACACAGCTTATGTCTCACCATCTGTAAAGAATATTGTAAAGATTCAAATGTTTTAATCTGTCTTCAAACCCAAATTATTTATATACTTATTCCTTCTGGTGTGCCACATATGAATGTGTTAGCATACAGAAATCAATAGTAACAGTATCACTAAGGGATAGTATACAAAAAAATTATACTATATTACTAGAATTATTATAAGTGTACATAAAGCTTTAAAAATTTTTGGCTTTTTTGGTTCCACTGTATTAAATATTGCTTCCTTCTTTCTCAGTGCTTTACCTTTAATATCTTGTGTGTGAAACTTGAAAGTCAGTTGATTACTTATGATAGTCCCTATATCTCTGATCTGATAAACCACCACCAATTTCTGTCTTCCAATAATTATCTTTATTTCTTTGAATTCTCCAAACTGAATAACTTTACATGTATTCTAGTTGAATTTGAGACCCATTTTCAATTCATCATCACCATCAACCCCCTTTTCCCAATTTCCTGTATGGGGTTGAGGTGTATTGTCACCTGTCACTTTCTCTTTCTATTAGATAGCACTCTCCTACCTTCTTTGACACTCATGCCTGATTGTTGCAGGTCTTCTCTCATACAATCCATCCACTTCTTTGCCAGATGCCATTGCTTCCTCTGGCCTTCTTCCTGTCCTCATACTGAATATGGCTCTAGGTGATTCGGTCATGTTGATCTATTTTAGATTACCATGCACACATCCGTTAAATACATAGTTACATCCTTCACATCATTAGGACTGCTAATCTCTGCCCCTGCTTTACTATCATCTGTATATTTATAGACCCAATATTTGCAAGTTGTAGGTAACCCTGAGAATACCATATTAAAGAATATGTTGGACTAATATTAACCCTTGAGGAACACCCATATTAATTGTTAACCAATCAGTGTTATACTTTTATTTTTTACACATTGTTCACAATCTGGTAAAAAATTACAATCAATTTCAAAGCATATTTATTCACATTTAGATTTTTTTAATTTTGAGCTATTTGATTATGCTCTACTGAGCCAAAAGCATTTCTACCATCTACGAAAACAGCCAAGCCAACTTTTCCTTCCTCTTTCACAGAACTAATGTATTTTCATATAACTTAGACTGCCAATTTTTTAACAATTTACCCTTAATAAATCTGAATTCCACATTATGTAAGCTACTGTGGGTCTATATATTTTTCTCATCTATTAAATATTATACTATACATATCTCAAAACTGTTGACAATGATTGAAGCTAGGCTTAGTGGGTTGCAATTGACAATTTGCAGCTTATCACCTCTCTTAAAGATGGGAATAATATATGACTCCATCCAGACCTTTGGATCCAACCCATTTTGCAATAATCTATTGAAAATCCATGACAAGGGATAATCTATAGTAGTAGATTCCTCATATACAAATTACCTGTGTATAAGATCAGGACCCACTGAACAGTTCTTTCTTAACATCCAATGAAATAGAATGAACTTCCACCTCAGCATTTTGTATGTTTGTTGCATTTTTTATAAGAAAAATCAGCAAAATGTGTATTGAATAATTGTGAGATTATATTTTTATTTCTAACATCAGAATTATGAACTATAACCTCACACCCATGACATTGCTTCCTATTATTAACATACTTATATTTTTTATTAGTCACTGTATTGACTAATTACTCTTTATATATATGCCTTCTCAAATGTAATTCCCTTTTCAACATTTGTGTGATGCTATTAAAACATTTTTATTGTAAACTGTACTATGCCTTAAAAGTGCATTTCTTTTTCCTAAACAATCTTATAAAGTGTTTATTCCATCAAGGATTACATGTCCAATCAACCTTTTTAATAATCTTACTGGTATCATCTATACATAGTACACAAATACTTTTAATACTCTTTCACCCACACATAACATGCTCGTCTGTACTTTCTGCTAACCAATTCACATTTTCAGCTTTTCCAGAAAGTCCCCTTTGTTTAATTTACCCAAATTCTAGTAAATATCTTTCCTTGAAGGTATAGAGCATGTGTTAATCATCTCAAAGAATATTGGCTTATGGACAGAGTTACCTAAAAGCACAAAAAAATTGACATCAGAAATTATTCCAGATTTATTCAGCAGGATTTAATCCAAAATATCCCCACCCCACCCCCACCCTGGTTGGTTCTCCAACCTTTTGTGAATAGTTCTGCTTATACATAAGATTTATGAAAAGAGATTCCATATATGTTTTATAAGAAATGATATTCAAATTAATAGTTGGGTAGTTAACATATTCTAACATCAAAGTGGTTTGTTCATTAAAATGCATTTGTAGTGGCTGTATAAATGACTGTTGCAACATGGAATTCATATTTGGATTTCTGTATGCTAACACTATTCTACATTCATCCCACATAGTCACATTTTTCAAAACCACACTCAGTATTTCCTTCTCCTGTTTTTTTCCATAAAACTATTCATGGATAAAGGAATCAATAACAGTGTGCTACCTCCCTTTTATTCCTTCCTTACAATTTCATACTTATTAAACTCAGGAGAATGGAGGTTACTGCAATCCCAAGACTCTGTTACAGAAATTAATGTTAACTGATGTTGTTTGATGATACAATCCATATCCTCTTTTTCCCCTTCACACTCTGTGCATTTGTGTAGAGACAATTTATGTTTTTCCTTCTGTCATACGTTTTGATCCATTCTCCCTCCTGATATTAAATACTCTAAAAATATACTTCATACTCCACTTTATTAACTGTGTTAATAAATTGTTGCCTTTGTTTGTGAAATGTGCCATATCTGAACCATGCATATCCATGCAAAACAATGTTTCCTCCCCCAACATATCACATTAAATCCTTTTAGTTATCATTGCCTCCTTAGACAGGTATTAAAAATCTTGGCTTTTGTGCATTCATAATCAGCAAGGGCTGGGCATACTGGTTTCTCACAAAACATTAACCTTACATTATTTTCTAGACAAGTTATATTAATTTTACTAAAACCTGTTTTTATGTATTCTAATGAAATAAATGATACGTCATTTGTCCTTGCCATTACTATCAAGTCAGTGCATGTCTTTTTGTGAATAATTGACATATGATACATTTTTGATAAATCCTATAAGCTAAAACCTCATAGTACACTAACAGCAATGCTTTCCTTTTTTCATAGATGTTATTGGTTTCATTTGATGTCTCAAATGCAAGTCTCCTATTTTATTATTTTCTCAATACAGATTTTGAATAGTACCATTCAAGTCTTTAATTTCTACATTGACCAAATTTATCAAACCACTTTCTTTATACCTTAATTTTTCATTAACCTTTCTTTTTATCATGTTCCCCCATTCTCTTGTCCCGTTACTGTTTTTTTTTCTCTGTCTCTCTTTTCTTTGTCCCTTATGGCTTTTTTGTCCTAAATCAGTTAGTGCCCCCTACTACCGAACAAAAGTGCAGTGAAGACTCAACATTCCCATTTAAAGTATATAGAAATCATGTATCTTAATTTCTCTTTGCTTGTTCATCCTTTTATTTTCTCTTAACACTTTAGACCTATTATCACTTCAGGAAATAGATGTACATGAATGTTTTTATTTTCCTGCTGATTATGTCCATTGTTTCTTTTTTTCTGCTATCTTGTTCTTCAGATTCCTGTATAGTTCTGTTAATTTCTCTATTTATGTTAACTTCATCCATTGAATTATCAACCATGATATCATTATTGTCTTCAAGCTGATTTTTTTACTTTTTTACCCAGCTGTACATTTTTCATTAATCCATCCTCTGTATTATGTTTTTTTATTATTATTTATTGGGATTACTTCTTCCCTTAAACAAATTTCTGGCTCTGATAGTAGAGTAACTTCACTATTTGTCTTTATTTAACTAAATGCACTCTTTTTCTAGATTTACCATACATGCCATTTTCTCCTTTTATTGTAATGACTAAATATAGAGGTTTCATACAAAAATGTACTTTTCAAAGATGTAATGTAATTAACCTTTCTTTTTTCCTGTTTCTTAAATGATACCTTTTATTATAGTCCACATGTAACCTTGTCCTTGACCCATTACATTATCTGTATTCAAATTATTGGCATTACTGTGGGAGGTAACTTGTCTGTCTTCCTCCTATCACATTCAGGCTTCATGCCTGAAATATAGTCACTGATACACTGCTTAATTGTACTTAATGCTTTCTTGTACTGACATGAACAGATGTCTGACATATTATCTAACTTTATTTTCATATTGTCCCGCAAGGTCAATGGCTACTTCACCTGTCGTTATTACAGATCTTCTATTTACACACATTTATAACATTGTACCTTTATAAACATGACCATGGCACCTGAACTAGTAGTCGCTGCATGCCCCTACCATCAATTAAGACATTGCACTTAACTTTGTATTAGCATAATAACAAAAGTTTGAGATGGTTGACTCAACTATTCTATGAATTGATTTATCATATTCCATGAGCTTAATATCATCATTGGCATGCCTTTCAATGGTTACAGTATTCACAGGAGAAGCAGTGTCTCCATTACCAGTACAAACTCTACCTAGATGACTCCTTTTTCAGTATTTAAAACAGAGTATGCCTACTGTTGACACTTTCTGTTTGTTACCAGAATGTGACACAAACTTTACTACTAGTCTAGCTTGTTCATTTTTAAGCATACTTTCATTGCATAAAAAATGCTTAGTAAAAGGTAATGTTCTGTGTCCTCAGAGTCAGTTTGAGATATTCACTTTCATAGACAAGTAGGCAGAGTCTTTTTAAATTTATCAGGGGCTAGCACATTTATCATTTTATTTTTGGTATGTTGACCTTCAGTATCTAGCCATAATTTTAGAAATTATTTTACATCTTATATCTGAGATCTTGCTGTTTTTCTAGGGGAAAATGTCCAGCTATGAAACTTGTGTCTCAGAAGCAATACCAAATCTGGCTAATAATGCCTTTTTTTTTTTTTTTGCTTTTTCACGGTCATGATATCCAATCCTGCAATCCTGTCCATGCTGATGAAAATTTTAAAAGGATCCCAGGTTAACTGAGCTGAAATTATTCTGACCTAGTTAATCCAATCCCATCTTTCCAGGTGGGTGTAACAATTGGAAGCTAATAAGTACTGCTCAAGATCGTCAGTCCTGGTCATGGTCAGCAGTCTCACTGGTAGAACAGTATTTGTCATTGCATTCCCATGGCTTTAGCAGTCAATACCATGCTCTCAGCTTCATTAGCCATGATATGTAGCAGTTGCTCCAGAGTCATCATTTTATTGAGACACAAATATAGGTAGGTGTGATGCTCGTGCACTGGCCCAGTAATCAAGGAGCCTTAATCCTCACCATTAGCACCAGTGAGGGGCATGCATATTGGGAAGAATAACAAGTAGACACACATAGTAAAGTACAATTTCCCTTAAGAGCACACAGAGATCACAGTCAGTCTGGGACTGGTTCTCCCTTTCTCTCCAGATCCCCAATAAGACTCCCCACTGGCACGGCTATACGGTACAGGTCTCAGCCTAGTGGTCAAGCTACAACCTCCAGCACCCTATCTGTCCAACCAGTGCTTCATGTCCCTGCCCAAGTAGCAGACACACACACACACACACACACACACACACACACACACACACACACACACACACACACACACACACACACACACACTTTGAGATATGAGGTATATACAAACACACAGACACTCCTGGGGAAGGCTGGCACAGGTTCTCCAGCTATGCCCCCTTCTCTGCCCAGGCTATAAGGTAGAAATCACTGCCACCAACCACTAATATCAGCTACTAGCACTGTGTTGAATTGCTTGGTGCCAGAGCCATGGGCTCAAGCTGAATGGCAAGAAATGTATAGTTATCCCCTTTGGGAAAAAACATGTGCCCATGAAATGCCACATAGGTGGCAGTACACTAAACACTGAAAGTGTGATGAGAGACTTGGGGACACAGGTGGACAGTGGTCTCACCTTCGATAACCACATTGCCACAACAGTCAGGAAATCCTTCTATGTGGCACACCTCATCACTAAGGGCTTTTCATCCGGAAAAAAAGAGGTCATTGTCCCACTATACTCATCCCTCATTAGACCCATTATAGAGTACAATGCCCCATTTCGTATGTACCTCACAAGATATCTGCAACAGCTGGAAAGGCCACAGAAATACCTCACTAAAAGAATCACAGGCCTAAAGCAGATGCCATATGCTGACCGTCTAAAAAAACTCCAGCTATACTCGGTGGCATATCGTCTACTCAGAGGCGATCTCTGCTTAACATACAAGGCCATGTCAAACTTATGCAGGCAAATGAGGGGTGAAGGAATGAAACCATGTTCTATTGGAACTATATCTTACTGTCTTAATCCTCTGCACCAACTGCTAGACTTGAGCTTTCTTTTTCTGACCAAACTACAGCAAACATGAATAAATCTCAGCATAAAACACACCCCCAAACTGACATGTTGCTGCAAATTCAAAATGATCTCATTAGTATTAACACAGCTTAACATTAGAAAAGCACACTGACCAATGTGGAAGGCAGAGGGAAGACTGTGGCACGTCGGTGTTTGGGACCACACCAATTAGCAATACTATTTATTAGACTGCATCCGGAGTGGGTAGTGATCACTATTATGGTTGGGATGGATGAGAAGCCAGTCACTATTTTCCAAATATTGAGGGAAGTAGTCTTAATGCCAAATCACCAGCAGTTTGGTTTGTGTATGAGTGCAGATAAACTATTGGCAGGATGTTAGAATGGCTGTAAGTCAACAATTATCACAAGACCAAATAAAGGAGATGAGAAGCAGCTCCAATCACCTCAAAGCTGGATTAAGATAGACATATGGATGTTTAATGGGAAGGATTAGACAGGTAACACAAGTTGTCAGCAGAGACAGAGAGGAGATAGGACAGGACTTGGCTTTCTGCTGACAAGGAAAGGTGGCAAGCAGAAGATTTGCCAGGGGCAAGTCATGAGTATGGTAGTTTGTCAGCATTTGCTGCTGGCAGTAATAGAATAGTAGGTATTCTAGCAGCAGTACAGGATGTTAAACATTACATATAGACACCATTGTGTATTCTTAGGAATTCTCTTCATATCTGTACCATAGCACCAACAATTTTCAAGACCATGTCATAGTGATTTCCTGAATTTGGCTGCACCATCATGACTACAACATGTGGTACAAGGTTTGAAGAAAGGATCTCCAGTGGGCCCAAATCCTTTACAAATCACACTCAGTAATTAAAATAGGTATCAAAGCAAATGATGCTTTATAGCTAAATAGAATTAACCAAATAAAATTCTCACTGCAGATTATACAACACAAAATAAGCAGAACTGCCATTAATTTAGCAACTTCAGGGAGTATCGAAAGTTATTTATGAACTATGCAAGGTGAGCACAAGCTGTCTTATATACCTTGTTAATTAATTCTAACTCACAGGCCCCCCTCACTGCCAGTCATTGATACTGTACACTTCAGGCAGCGAGATTCGGAATGCTACATAAAAATGCAGCATTTTGTGGGAGTGACATCTGTAAATTACCTTCCCAGCATGTTTCCCAGCTACAGCTTTTGTAGGTAAGGATTCATGGACACCTGAACTATATCAGTGCAAGTCAGGGCTAATGTTCAAAAGGTTTAAATGTACTCTGCATTCATGGAATGCATACCTATGACTTTCAATGGTGGGAATCTTTACAGGGCTAATCAGTGCCACTTTATCCTACATAGACAGCCAGTGGAGGTAAGTAGTGCTGTGTATGAGAGTTCATGCATGTACATGTGCATGTGTGTCAGCTTGTCACTGTGTGTATATCTAAGTATAACAACAGTGTATGGTTGGTGTGTGTGTGTGTGTGTGTGTGTGTGTGTGTGTGTGTGTGTGTGTGTGTGTGTGTGTGTGTGTGTGTGTGCACTCCAGCACAGGTGCGGAGAGTGCTTGTGTGTACATGCTTTACAGTGCAGATGGTAGGTACACTGTTGCATAGTTTTTCCACTTGCACAGTGGAACAATTCATAATAAGGAGAGTTCTGGAATAATGAGAATTTACCCATGTAAATATGGATGACCAAGCATTGGTCCTTAGCACTGCAGCAGAACTCAGCTCATCAGTGCAGGGTGATATACGCTGAAGTGTTATTTATGATGAATCCCAGTGGCATCTACTTTATATTTGAAAATTTAGACTTTGGACTTGGAAAGTAAATTGAGGGCTTCCATAGCCCTTATCTTAGGAGCTGTCATAGATAAAGCATTCTCAATCTCAAATATTCAGTATTTGGACAAGACAGAGTCTGTATAGAGTCAGAAACAGACTGAAGTTACAATGCAGCTACAGTTCTGCTTTATGAACAAAATGTGGCACTGTGTAAGAAAAACAGTTTTCTCTTTTGCTCATAGGTTGTTTAGATTTTTTATGTTTTTTTTTTCTTTAAACCTGATACTATGAACTTTGTGTGATCATTTTATTTGTTTTACTTATTTTTTTTGTCTGCTAAGCATGATTTTAATAAACTTTGTGGCCTGATGTCAATGTGGCATTTCTTGACAAATTCATGTAAGTTTGCTTCCTCCCATCTATCTATTTTCTAAATTGCTTGTCTTATTGACATTTGCAGATAGTTGTTTCACTTTTTTATCTTCCATGTTGCTTGACTGATGTGCAGTGGTTATATAAATCCTCAGAGTACAAGGAACCAGTGTTTCTGTGTTTTATTGGATGTTGCATATCTGGAGCTTCTAAGCTATCTATTATGAAATCTGAAGTTCAATATTCCACAGCTTAATAGTTTTCTTCTGTGTAGTTAAACTAATTCAACTAGCCAGCTTCATCGGAATTGTGAACGCTGATTGAGTTGTCAGTAATATCTGAGTTGACAAGAAGCTAAAAAACAAATAATTGAAACAGCCTATCCCTATATGTAGCATCAGAAGTCAGGATTTAGATGCTAAAAACAAATAATTCAGACAGCCTGTCTTTATATATAGCAACAGAGAGCAGGACCTTAGTCACATCTGCTCTGACAGATATGACAAAGAATGAAGACTTCTGAGAAATGTGCTGCTTTTTGATGAATGAATTACAATGCAAATGCTTTATTACCTTTCAGGACACAGGTGTCCATTATAAATCTTCTGACCTACCTGATGGAAGGTAAACTAAGCGCATACTATAGCTGTTGGCCTAAATTCAGTACATCTGGTGTTGTGCTATCATGTATCCATCTGACAAATGAACTGTCGGTTGATCTGTACATGTTTTATAAACTCTGTGCTAAGTAGGCTGATATAAAATCTTTAGCTTGTGAATTCTATAAATTTACTTATTACATGCATGGCTTCCTAGTACTCAAAAAAACTAGATTGTACTTATATCCGTGGATTCACTGTAATCATAAACTAATTTATTTTATCTGTTTGTTTAAGCTCTGGGATTACCTCAGTACTACCAAACCATCATTCATGTCTGAACTGAGCCTTTGGCTCACTTCATTTACCCAGTTAGAAAACTTAAATAAATATAATCGTGTAATCATTGATCTGTATGTTTTAGAGCACTCTGCTGGTTTGCCAGCACTCTGTCTTTGAAATGGCTGAAAATGGTCACTTTGCACTGCATACTTAGTTTCCAAAAGTAAATAAATATATCAGTAGACAAGTTAATTAATTTTGTTATGAATAAATTAAATGTTTATGTTATGTGAACAGCTAGCTTGAATTTTTCTTTTTGAGAATTGCTATTGTACACTTAGAGGAAAACTGTTTTGTTAATGAGATGTGAAGAACTTTTAGGTCATTCTTAATTTAAACATTACCTTTTTGTGCTTGATGCTACATATGGTAAGTGTTAATATGGAGATAGAGGAAACCACTTTTTCTAAATGCTCTATGATTTCCAAAATACAAACACTATTTGATTGGAATGCCTGTTCAAATCATGTAATGCATGTCATCTTTTTAATTCTATGAAATTTTTGGCAAAAATCTGTTTAGAATCTGGGTGATATAAATAGGACTTCATCACCCTGTCATTTTGTCAATTATCCTGAATAATGGATAAACCAAATCTACCTCTTAAACAATATTATATGTGTTCCTACATCCAGCTAGAAGTAGTTTATTTATGTCATAGCAATTACTAAATTCTAGCATTGTTTGGGTTTCACAACTTCTTCAAAAAGCATGTTATTTAAATCTGCCATCATATCCATGAAGAAAACTTTCTCACAACATCATTTTCCCCTATCTCTGAGCTCTTTGCTTTGATTGTGGGCCTTCAAACTAACATCAAAGAGTTGTGTTGATGAGTCCCTGATTTCTTCTCCACCAGTTAGAATATGGCATGATATTTTTCAGCAAAATCCCACATTTGGGGACATCTCTGCAGGTATTCTGGTGGTATCCATAATGTAACTTACCAGTGATATAAGGTGACACATCTTCAGGTCCTATCAGTCCATCAGTTCTGTTTTGCCAAACACACACACACACACACACACACACACACACACACACACACACACACACACACATGCATACACACACAAACACACATGCACACATTTCAGATCTGCACCTTATCAATGTCCTCAACATTTTTAATTCATATACTAAGGAAAATAACAAGTGCTCACATGGCTGTCATATTGTCAAGAGAGAGACCACACTAGCCTTGACTGTATTGTCTCAGAGTAAAGCATGGCACTGAGAACTGTTATAAGTGCCAGAAGTTCAACCTAACTTACCTAGTGATGGTCAAAAAAACGTTTCGTGAAATACTGGTTGATGGATTATCTTTGCAACCTCAGGCACAAGTAGCATCTTTACAAAGACAAGCATCCAGAGTTCATATCCAGACCTAAACAGTGTAAATGTAATTAACATCTCCAGGATCTTTCCTGTGATGAGAACATATTAACCCAAATAAGTCTTCAGGTTTAGCTGAAGAGCTAGAAATTGGGGAGGTGTCCCCTCTGCTCCCATCCTATAGAGTGCATCCATTGGTCCTTGCAACACTCTATCTCTGAATGGTCAGTGTAAACCTGTAGATGACCATCTCAACTCTGGAGACTGGACCTTGGAGTTATGCATTCATAGATTGAATGTACCTGGGACCTATTACTCATTCCATGTGATGGGCCTGAATGCTCTTATGGGCCAGGAAGCCTATGTATAATTTATCTTAAGGGCACACAGCTCAGGGCAGGGCCAGATCCAGCAATATGGCTGGCTGGTTAGCAGTGGGGTGGGGACAACAACATTAATTTTATTAAAGTTGAAAAAGAAGCCAAGTTTTCTGACTCTCAGTGTTGTGCTGCATTGTGTTGTTGCATCTGTTTGCTTGTATCCCTTCTAAAGCAGTAAGACACATACTTGCAAAATGCAGAGCAGCATGTAAGATTTGACTTTCGAACTGGAGTACGATTTGGAGCAACATTATGTTGGAAAGCCTTAGGTGGTACTTGCAGGAAAGCTTTGCTATTTTTTTTTTTACTCAAAAAAGATTTTTATTTCAGGAAATGATATATGATTTCATAACATTTTACAAGTGACATTCTTAATAGCTATATACAATATATACATCAGCCTGACATCAATAATAGTTACAGGTGAAAACAAATAGTACATAAATATAACAGTCTGCTTATCAGAGACTGTTCATTGGTGTAAAGTATCAATCAATGACAAAACCTTTTTCCATGGATTGTTAACCAATGGTCTTGGAAAAGTACTTAATTCATTAATTTTCATCTCCATCAAAATTGAGCTCTTCAATAATGTGTAAAAATCTTCCAAAGTTGGTGTTATGTTTGAGTTCCATCTTCTGGTTATACATTTTCTTGAGATTGCAATCATTGTCCATAAGAGATACATATTTTGTTTTATTCAGATGTGGACCTTCATTCACATTCAAAAGGATCAGTGTTTTAGATAAAATGAAGGAATAATTAAACAAAGCCTGCAAGAATTTATTAATTCCATCCCAACATGTTTTGATTTTAGTACAATCATAAAAAATATGATTCCAATCTGCTTTATATATATGTTCACATCTCCAACATATTCCATTTGTGGAGGAACTGAACTTGGTAATTTTACCTGGGGTTAAAAAAGCTCTGTGTATATATTTCTAGTTAAAGATTTTTCCAATATTGTGCATGGGAAGTGTATTTAACTGATAACAAAATATTTACTTTCATTTATTCATTCAGTTGTAGTGAATGACCTTTCAAAATATATTTCCAATAAGAAGCTTTAGGTATAGTTTTATAATATATTAGTTCTTTATATAGAAAGGCTATACTATTTTCTTTATTATGGTCATTATATATAATTTCATATAAGTGATTTATGAATTTCAGCATAGTTTTTACCAGAAGAACTATTAATTATTCTACATAAATCTAGGGAATACATTAAAATGCTTTGTAGAGTCAACCAATCCTGTGATTGGATTTTATAGGTTGTTTTTATCTCTTGAACATCTAAAAATTTTAACCCTTTTATGCATTGTATCCAACAGAAAATTTAGTTTTGTTCCCGAGAAGTGATTATTTCTCTGTATATTTTGTGAGGATAATCCCTTGTTATGGTGAAAGGTATTAGGAGATCAATCCAAAGTTTCAGGTCCATATTAGCATTTATAAGTTTCCTAAATGAATTAATGTAGTAATTAATCAGATATGTTTTAGGAGGTTTTGCTGTATTATATTGCATGCATGCACTTATTAGATACCAAGGTTTATTAGCTTTATGTAATATTGGAAACTTATTTAAAAAAGTAAACTCATTTATTGATATGACAGTTAGTAGTTCTTTCCAATTGGCCAAAATGATTGGGATTTATCCAGTCTATAATAGTTTTGGATATGGATCCCTTTATATATGTTTCTATGTCTGGAAAGTTTAAACCTCTTAGTTTCCATGGTCTAATATGATGTGCTAAGGCTATTCTATTTCTCTTAGGTAACCATAAAATTTTTATGAAAGCTGAATTAATTTCTTTGAAAACACATCTATTGGGAAGCAATTGAATAGCTGTAGCCACATACAGAATCGTG
Source organism: Protopterus annectens (assembly GCF_019279795.1). Taxonomy (NCBI): domain Eukaryota; kingdom Metazoa; phylum Chordata; order Ceratodontiformes; family Protopteridae; genus Protopterus; species Protopterus annectens. The sequence continues at coordinate 1,400,352,050 of NC_056739.1, read as the reverse complement.
GGTAGTAAAACCATTTTTATTAATTGAAGTCTGTCTTCAAAAGTTTCTAATATTTTATTCCATCTATCAATACAAATGTTCATTGTGTTAATGGTATTGTTATATTTTACTGATGCTATCTCATTTGGATCTTTACATAAGACTATTCCTAAGTACTTTAGACTGGATTCTTGTTTCCCTATAATACGGTTTTCTGTAACCTGTACGTCTTTCGTTTTGTTTAAGAATAAAAATTTAGATTTTGACTTATGGAAGTGAAGACCTGAGACCAAGTAAAATTTCTCAATCACCACTTCTAACTCCTCCAAGGACTCTTTAGAATTAATTAATGTTAATAATATGTCATCGGCAAAAAGCATTATTTTAGAATTATATTGATTGCAAACATCCACCCCTTTTATTTTTAGGTTATTGCATATTGTTTCTGCAAATACATCAATGGCTGGAGCAAAAAGAATGGGCGACATAGGGCAATCTTGTTTAGTGCCTTTTGTTATATGAATAGATTCTGATGTGAAGGGGCCTAATTTAACATAGGCTAAATTGTTTATATATATGTTTTCTAGTAAGTGAATGAAACAAGAGGGGAAGTCAAATAGTGATAGTATTCTAAATAGATAATCCCAATTTAGAGAGTCAAAAGCTTTCTCTATGTCTAAACCTACTCTCTCTTTTTTTTTCTTTATTTACATAATTATATAAGAGTAAGTATCCACTTGATATTATCGTGTGTGTGTGTCTATTGAATATAAATCCTGTTTGGTCATTGTTTATTGTTTTAGATAAGGGTATTTTAATTCTATTAGCTAAAAGAGTCATGAATATAGTGTAATCATTATTCAGTAGTGATATGGGTCTATATGAGGTGCATATATTTGATGTTTTTTCCTCTTTTAGAATCGGAGTAATTAAAGAGTATTTCCAAGAGGGTGGAATTATTGCATTTGTTTGAACTTCTATTAAAATTTTATGGAGTAGGGAGATTATCATCGGGGGAAAAAGTTTATATAATTCCATAGTGATACCGTCTATTCCTGGTGCTTTGTTAGTTTTGCCTTCTTTACTTTTATCAATAACTTCCCTATAGGATATAGGCTTTTGTAAGTCTGATTTTAATTCTTCTGGTATCTTTTTAATATTAGTAAAATTAATAACTGTGTTTAGTTGGTCAATATGGGAATTCTCTTTTTTAAAGTGCTCCATGTAGTGATATCTGAATGCAAGAACATCTCCTATATCTGATGCTTTTTTCCTTTCATTTCATGATAAAATGTTGTTAATATTATTGGATTTGGCTTGTATTTTGATTCTTGTGGATAAGTTATGAAGATATTTGAGAGAGGTGGCTAAGGAGTTTACTTTTAATTTTTCTTTTTTTCGACTATTCGGCATATTCCTCTGATAACAGGAAAAAAAATTATGTATAAGTATTTAAGAGAATTTGTCAGATTTTTCTCTATCATAAATATCAATAAAATACTGTTTTGGTCAGGCTTAAAAAGAAGAGATTTTTTAGATAATGTCAAGATAAACATAACAACAAATGGTGTAACTGAATTCCACTCTAAACATGAAATGAAAATCATTCCTAATCTAATAGATAAAAATAAGTCTATTAGATTATCACTCATACTAAGTCCAGACAAAACAACTGCTTTCATTCAATTAATTATATCAGCATGTTGGGTATTATACTGCAATTCTCTTATGTAAGACAAAAAGTTATTAACTATACAGGCAGATCTTGGTATACAATTCAATAAAAAAACAAGTACACTCCTTCATTCAGCTAATTCAATGTTTGCAAGAGTGTACCAAAGCTTCACAGAGCTGTTTGGTGATGACGTTAGTGTATCCTGTTGTCATAGGAACCTAGCTGAAGTGAAAATACAGCTCAGGATATGAGCGAAGCAGAGTTAAGTGCTCGTGAGTCATAATTATTGTAAAGTTTCACTTCTCCCTCCCAGCTGTGTGAACTTTCCCTCCCTTTTTTCCCCATTCAAATAAATGGGCAGTTAAACAAGGGGAAGTAGTCTGGAATCCGGAGAACTGCAAATCAGAAGGAAAGCACTAACAGTCATCTTAGAACACAACTAGCAAATGCATAAACATAATAGCAAAGCCCTCAGCCACCCAACAACCACAGCACCAATCTTCACATCATACTGTCTCAAACAAAGCATAAAGTATTACAGAGACCATCTAAGCAGGCAAATCCCATAACTGTGTTTATGCATTACAGTCTGTTCCCTCTTCCAGTGTTCTCAGCATCTAGTTGCAAAATCAGTCAGACTGTTACCAAGATATACCTATAATCACAGTCAATACACAGGGTATTCAGATGAATCACCAGACACCCAAACACGGTAAACGATCGTACAGGGTCGCATCTCTAAGCCACAACAAACTTATGCCTACCAAGAAGCTATTGAAACATAACTCGGGGTAAAGCAGTAAAAGCAAAACAATTTTTTGACATTTTAACTATACAAACCAGCTGGAATAAGCAAAACAAGCCAGTCGGAACTAACACATTTCAATATCATAAAGAATGCAGTAACTAACGGCAGATAAAATGAAGAAAATGTTTATTTTTATCGGGCCAGATTATTTAAGTGAATTTAATAAGTAGAAACAAAAAGCAATCTAGAGGTAAAGATAAACACACTTCATAGTAAAAATAATTTTTTATATTTGTGTTCTATAAAGTTTATGGTAAGTAGAACATAATTTATTCACTAATAAAGTGAATTAGGTTATGCTAAACATACTTGTACCTTTGTAGTAACCATTAGAATCCTCAACTCTCCAAAGTTTAAATATCAAAGCTTGTAGTTTGATTACTTAACTATTTGTTTTAAGCATAAATGAGAGATTACTTCTCATTTTGATTAGTTCTGATGACAGTTCAAGTCATAGTTAAAAGTTTTTTTTTTGGAAGTTAAAGTAAACAAACAATTATTTTTTTTACAACAGATGTTTTGGGCTCAGTCTTTTTTTTTTTTTTTCCTGACATCAGTCCAAGCCCTTGTTTTTTTTATTCTTTTGAGAGATGGGGATATCCATTCCATATCTTCTAGTATAGAAATCACATTATTATTTTTGATAAATGATGAAGCTTCTATAGAATTGTTATCTTAGCTGGAAAGGCAAGTTGAGCTTTGATATTGTTTTGCTTTAGTAGTTTTATCACTGGCCATACTCTTCTTCTTTGATCAATTACTCTGGTGGAGTAATCATTATCAAATCTTATCAAGTTCTGGTTATCCTTTAAAGGTGCTTTCCTCCAGGCAGATCTTAAAATGAATTCTTTGTCCAAATATGAGAGAAATTTTGTAACAATTGATCTGGGAGGGGTATTTGCTGATGAGGAACCAGGTTTCCCCAGAGCTCTATGGGCTCTCTTAATATGAAAGGAAAAACACTGTTTTAAGTCTAGGTAGTCCGGAAGTCAAGTAGTTAAAAATTAAATGATATCTTCACTTCTTTGTTTTCTGGTAACCTGAAAATTCTAATATTGTTTCTCCTCGCTCTATTTTCTAAGTCATCTATTTTGTTTAGCAGCCAAGTATTTTGTTTCAGAAGATTATCAGTGTGTTTCTGGCAGTTTGTTTTAAGGTTCTCTAAGTTTTCTTTAAAGTCATCCATCTTCAAGGATAGCTCCTGCAGGGTGGTTGTCGTCATTTGGATTTCCTTTCTTAAGGCTGCATCAGGATGTGAGTTCCTTGAGTTGCTCATTTTCAGAGACTGAGATTTTCTCCAAGTTCTTCTGACAGGAAAATTTTGATGAAAGTTCACCAGAATTACTATGTATATAGTTTGAATGTTTATCTATAAGTTTTTGTTAGTTTTTTCTGTAAAAAAACAAATTTCCCTGTTTAACTGATTAATGGAGCTGTAAAGTTCTGCTGCTTTCAGAATGCCATTCAGGCTCCACCCCCAGCTTTGCTATTTTTGAATGGAGCACTTGCAGCAGCATGGAGTTCTTATTGATTTAATTTGCAGGCATGATTTGTGTCTCTGCGGGAGGTTTGATTTCCAAAATATAGCAGCATTATGAAATCAGAAAGCCGTTTTTCAAGTCCTTATTGATTTGATGTACCTTGGTGTGTGTGTGTGTGTGTGTGTGTGTGTGTGTGTGTGTGTGTGTGTGTGTGAGCACATGTGCATGCATGTAAGTGTGTGTGTGTGTGTGTGTGTGTGTGTGTGTGTGTGTGTGTGTGTGTGGTTGTGTGTGTGTGTGTGTGTGTGTGTGTGTGTGTGTGTGTGTGTGTGTGTGTGTGTGTGTTAGGTAAGGCAGGTTAGTTAATTGACTTGCTCAAGCTCAAACACTGCATCTTGGTACAGGAGACAAGAGCTTTGATCCTCTACACCAACTACCAGACAGTTTGGTTACAGTTAGACATTAGAGTTGGTTGAAATGTTCTGAAATGGGTATTTTTGTCATTTACTGGTTCATACATTTTATTTTACTGCATAATGGAAAAAATATTAAAAACTACAAACTTAAAATTCACTCAATACATTTTGCTGTAATTAACAAGAAATGCATTCAATCAGGAAGGTGAATCAATAACATATGCATTTATGTACGCTCCTAAACATTTTACAGAGGGCATATGGTTTGAAAACAGCCCAAGGACTGAGGTACAATTAATCCACCATTGGCTGAGTGCATTTTCAATGAATATAAGTTTCAATGCATTTTCAATGAATGTGAACTTCAAGGGAAGAGAAGTTTACTGATGCTCATGCTAAGTCTGCTTTGAATGTTTAGCAAATGGCCATCAGTGTTTGTGCTATAAAATTTGAAAGCAGTGTTATTAGTGAAACAAATAGCAAACTCACCTTTGGTACAGAGGGCTGTAGTTTCTACTCCCACACCATGTAGATGTCTTGCTGATACTACAGTGCAGTATAAGGGAGATACTGCATCCCTGAATGTGTCATCCTTCAGATGATATGTTAAACCAAGGCTCCATCTGTCTGCATTGGTGGTAGGTATTGTGAGATCTTTTACCTCAACCTGAGCTATTGAAAACAGTAGGGGTCCTTTATTCATTTATAACTTATTTACATAACACATTATTTACAAATTTACATTTTTATATGTTTATAAATGTACATGTTCACAAAATTACACCATTACTTACATAATTGCATTCTTATACATTGTATATTAAAAAGGGTCAATCTTATGTTTACCATCCTTATACAGTTTCTTTATGCTAGATCCCCACTCTATTTTCTATAACCACCATCTCATTTTTCTTAATGTTATTGACAATATCCACTTTACATTAAACATAATTTCATTTAATCTCTCATTCCAAATCACCCATACTACATAAAACAACAATCTTATTTTATATTCCAGTTTCTATTCTTATAATATCCATATTCAATCATATACATATTCATATTACTACTCTCTTTTAAATTTCCCCAATTTTTTTTTCAGATAATTTTTTTCCCATAATTTCTTCACCCACTTACATTTCAGAAAACATGTTCTGTGGTTTCTTCTTCACCACAATACAAACATATTATCTCACTTTTCTTTTTATAAGGCATATTTTATTTCACTGGTAATTTATTTATTGACAATCTCCATAAAACATCTTGACATTCTATTTTATTACTACACCAGCTTTAATATTTTTGTCTGGTAAATTTTCCCATAGATTAACATAGTAATATTGTACCATTATATTTTTATACCATGTCTTTCAATCTTCTTCCATCTCATCAATCTTTATCTTCAAAATTATTATTTATCTTGATATTTTTATTTTTTATTTATTTTTTATTTCTTCATTAAAACATAATTTTTCTCTTCTATGTATTTGTATATTTCCCCAAAGTTTTCATATTTATGTTTAAACAGTCTTACCACTAGTTTCTAGTTTTTTCAGTTATCTATTTCAACACTTTGTACAACTTTGCATAGGCTACAAATACTAACAGTTATAGTCTTCCTTCATCTTTACTCATACATAATACTCCTCTCTCTACTGGATTTAATCTAGAACTCCACTAATTGTTTCTCATATATAATCTTGGAATCATAAACACGCTTGATAAATGCTCTATGTTCCCATTAATACTGAGTTTAGCAAACTAGCTTTTTTAAAGTTTAATTGCATATTTTCTATAAAAAAGTTTACTTTAAACCCTTTAATAATTTTTCAAATCATCTTCTACTTAATTCTTTAATACCCAAATTTATTCCCAACACTGAACTTTCTTTCATTGTGAATTGTATCTCCACTATCTTTACTATATCTCCCAGACCTTTACTTTTATCCTTATTTAATGTTATACCTATTTATTTTAAACATTCAGCTATAAAAAATATAACTTTTCACATACATAAACAATTTTTAGTTATAATAATAATATCATCTGGAATCTCTACACCTGTTTGCATTACATACCTTGTATTCTTCATTTTACAATTCACATCACGTACTACCATATTCATAATTACAGCAAATAAAATGCAACTTATAGGACATCCTTGTCTTACCTCTCTCTATTTATTTACTTAACCATTTACCAGAATTCTTATTTTTGTTACTACTATATTCTGCCATACAAATTTTCTTAGTTTTACTACTAAAGTTATATGTCTTCATTAATTCCCATAAAGTCTTATGTTCTCCTGTATCAAACATTTAACTAATATCACCTATCAGGTATTATATTCTCTCGTCTATTTAAAATAGCATCCACAATTTTTTTACTGTTACTAACAGTTCTTGACATCCTTTCCATTTCATACCATATAAACTTTATTCCATTATATTCTCCATTATATTTTCCATCTAAATTTTCAATCTTTTCTGTATTATTTTCATAAATATCTTATAATCTGTTATTATTCAATACTATTTATCTTCAATTTTTATATCTTTCTCCTTTTTCCAATATACATTTTAATATTCCACTACACACTTCTTTATAGCAAAACACTTTGTTTAACTGTTCATTCAAAAGATGTAACAAATCTTCTTTTTCTGTTTCATTACATTTTTATACATTTCATATCCTATTCAATCTAGACCTACTGCTGATTTTATATTTACCTTTCTAAGCACTTTACCTAACTTATACAAAGTTATCTCTTTCAACTTCCTTATTTGCTTGATGTTAGAATATTTTTACTTTCTATAATATATTACATTATTTCCTTTTTCTTTAAACATGTCTTCCACATAATGAACTACAATTTCCATAATCTGTGTTTGTTTCCTTTCTACTACCCCTTTTCTATTTTTCACTTTTCTCATTACACTAGTATTATCTTTAACTATTTTACTTAAATATGCTGATATTTCTTCTTTTTTCTTTGTAGTACATACATTTGTTTATATCAGATATATTTTTTATTTTTTTCATAATTTCTTTTATAAAATTTTCTATCTTTTCTAAATTTTGGAAAGCATTTTCATATGTCTCTACACATATCTCTTTTTCCATCTTTCTTGTCCTTACTCTGCCATTGTAAATATACATATATATATATATATATATATATATATATATATATATATATATATATATTTTCTTATACAAATGATCTACCATTCCGAACAGTTAACATAAATGCCATCATCATAACGATTCTCCATAACTACATCATTCTTTTCCTTTTTCATTACATTATTTTTCATTCATTCTTTTTATTTCCTTTCCAATTTAATGTATTCTTTATTTTACATTTACCTCCACTCTTATTGACAAATTATCTGTAAATCCTGTTACAACAGCTTATCCTTCTGTTATACTTATTCCCTCAGATATTTTAAAGTAATCAGTCTTGAATTTAAGGACATGTGCTCTATATATCCAAAATTTTCTATTCCATCTAGTCAATTTATTACATTTCATAGCTTCTTTTATATCTTTTCCTTTCTTTTTTCTTTTAGCACTTAAATCACAGTTAAAATCTTTTGTTATTATACTAGCCATGTTCGTCACTACATAATCTAACATCTGTTGAAACAAATTCTCCCTTTCTTTGCTAATAACATAAGCATAAAAAGTAATAAATTTACAGTAGTTAATCTTCCCATTCTTACTAGTGTTACATTTACTATCTTCACTGCTCTCTTACACAATATTGCTATTCCCAAGCAATGTTCACTTCACAAATTCCATATTATATTTCTACTGCATACTTTTTTCTGACTGTAATCTTTCATTTGTTAAAAACTGTATGTCTTCCAAAACAATTGATGTCTACATCACATTTATTACCCCATTCTAAAATCCCTATCCTTACCATATTTTAACATTGTTTACATTTACTGAAGGAATTTAAAGGAAGTAATTTTCTTTTTACACTAATTTTTCATTCTCCACCTTGATTATCATTACCCATCACCCATTTCCTTTCTTCTTTTCTTTTAAATTTATATCTTTAAACTTCCTTTTTCCTGTCTTTTACTCTTCTCCCAATATAATTATTTTTCCTTGTACTACTTTCTAGCTTATATATTCTTCATTACTAATTTCTGAATCTTTTTATATCTCCACCTTGTCCTCTTTTTCTTTATTATTTTCCTTTTCTAAGTTATAATCTATTTCTATTTCTATCTAATTTCCATTTTGTTCCTTCTTCTCTGTTCTTTTCACTATTTTTCAGCAAACTCTTCTTAAAACTCATCCATAAAGATCCAGTTTATTTACATTTATAACATTCCAGTTCACATCTCTTTGCATCATGGCCTATTTTTCCACATATGTAGCATTTCATTTTATCACAATTATTTACAAAATGCCCCCCCAAAAAATAACGTGTTCTTGGCTGAAACCAATATTTTACCACGCCCTTATTTCCTTCAACATTTATAGTACTTGGGGGATATGCATATTTTTTTCCATTTCCATTTTCACAACAACATTGGAATGCCATCTTCTAGTCAATAAACCCCTGCTATCATAAACTTTTAAAATGCCAATTACTTTTTTACAAAAGTTTTTAAAATGTCCTGTCAAAGTTTGCCTTTTCACTGCTGTGTGAAACTGTACAAGTATTTTCTTTTTTGTTTCTCAAAAAAAAAAAAACTTTCACTACATAATTGTTCCATGGATTGTCATTTTTGTCTCTTTTCATACTCACATAAAACTTTTCCATGCCATGAACCATTTCAAAATAATGTCACAAAATGTCTCTCTGTTTATTAAAATAAAAGTTCTTGCCTTTTGTATTTTCATGCATAAAGGAAGCATTATAGTATCCCAAAAAAGTATCTTTTTTATTAAAATAAAAGTGCTTACCTCTTGTACTTTCTCACCTACATGAAGTATTATAGTATTCCAAACCTCATATCTATTCAGTTTCTTAATTTCTTTACTCTGATTCTCACCATGATTTTTTTTTCATTTTGCTATCTTTTTCTTTTTTTTCTGCTCTCCTTAACTGCTTAAAACTTATCTGCATACATTTTCCTTTTTGAGAACTGACTCCCTTTAGGATCACTCTGAATCTTCCTTCTGTATTTTTTCCATTATCTCACCCCAGGAAACATCCCCTCCATTTTTTGGTTCACTCTGGTTAATGGTTTTCTGCAATACATCACCCCGCAACCCTCCAGACTGGAAGGTTATAACAATATATTCTTCTTCAGCCATTGTCTTTGAATCACCAAACAATTTTTTTTAAATGGCTTCCAAATCCTGTATAACCCCACACACATCTCCCTGCATGCTGGCATTCACCTCTGCTCCTTTCATTACTCTCTTTATACTGCACATGTTCCTCTGACCTGCCAGTGCTCCGTCCATTGCTCTCTTTATGCTGCACACTGTCCTCTGAGCTGCCAGTGCTCTAGGAGCAAGATGTGTGGATGTACTTGCTCCCTGTATGAACTGTGAGTAGGGTGTTTTACTGATATATACATTACGTATTATTTAATATTTTCATATTTACATTATTTACATCTATTTACAAATGTCCATACATTATAAACTTCAATTTAAACATTCCCCCAACTCTTTTATCCACAACCAAAATATTATTTTTTCCAAAATCTTTGTCAAAGTCCATTTTCCATTGCATTTAATTTAATTTAGTCTCTCATTCCATATAGTCCATGAAGTATAAAATATTACTGTGTCCATTTTCTTCACTTCTTCCTGTTTACGTGCACCATAAAAACCAAATTCTATTATGTCCATATTTATTTGTTCAGATTTTAACAAACTTTTCACCCTATTATCTTTACATATTTCTTTCCACAAATTAACTCTTTTACATTTCAAAAACACATGCTCAGAAGTCTCAAACTATCGACATTTATTACATATTCTATCTTGCTTTTTTGTATGGCATATTTGCCTTAACTGCCATTTTCTAATAGACACTCTCCATAAAAAATCATTACATTCTTTAATCTTTTTATAGTTATTATATCTCATTATTATGGCTTTTTTCTTATCTATTTATATATCTTTCCATGGATCAATACAATAAATTGCTTTCATAATACTTACATACCATTCCTTTCTATTTTTCTCACATATATTCTTTTTTATTTTCCATAACACAGTTTTGTTTTGGTACTCTTTCAATTCTTCATTCACGCTGCTTTTACTTTGTTATTTAACTTCCATTCCTTCCCACAATTCTTTGTATTTATAATATAGTATCATTTCTAGCGAGTTTTTATTTTCCTTCATAATTCCTTTTAATACCTTAATAAAATTAAAGATAATGCATGCAGTATTGGGCTTATTAAACCCAAATCTCCTTGCTCTTCTTTCATATACAGAATCCCTGTTTTGACTGGATTCAGTCTAGAGCCCCCCCATATAAAAGCGAGTATAATCATCATTAATTAATTTTTATACTTAATAGGAATCATATAGATGTTAGCAATATAAGCAATTTTTCCTATTACCAGGGTGTTCAACACGTGTGTTTTTTTATATATGAAAATCAATATGATTTCCAAAAATTAGTCATATCCTTTACTTCTTTTAGTACATTATCCCATTGTTTTTGTCTCTATTCATTCCTTCCAAATGTTATTCCTAATATATCTATATATTTTCATTGAACTCAGCACCTCCTATCATACCTTCAAAACCAAATCCTTTACTTTTCTCGTTATTTATACTTAAATCATTTTTTTAATTTATACTTAATTTTTCATTTCCTTTTTCCATCCATACTTTATTTTTAACAATTAATACAATATCATCCACATAATTATACATTATTGGCAATTATACTTCCTTCATCATTTTGTATCCACCACTACTTGACATTTTATAATTTCCTTCACTATTACATTCATAACTAATGAGAAAATTGCTCTAGTAGTTGGGCAGCCCAGCTTTATTCCACATTCTATTTTTTATTTCTTCCCCAATCCAGCCATTTACATTTAGTTTCAAATAGTTCCTTTCATAAACAGATTTTATTACTTGCAATATTTTTTGCTTACATTATATGCCTGCAAAATTCCCCATAATGCTTTATGTTGAATATTATCATAAGCTTTACTTATATCCTCTATCATAACCTTCACTTCTAAATTTTTATTTATGATATCATCAATTATTTCTCTTATTATCCATAATAACTCTTGACTTCCTTTTCTTCCAAATACATTTTGGTTATATATTCTATCCATTTTTTTCTGCAACCCTTTTGTTATTATTCTCATGAAAATGTTATAATCTGTATTTTGTTTGTCTTTTCGGCTTTTCCCGTTTAGGGGTCGCCACAGCGGAACTCCGATCGGCTAATGATTGGCAGTAGATTTTTATGGTGCCGTGTTGCCAGCCCTACGCCCAACCTTCAGTGAAGGCACGCCCATTCATGCACTTCTTTCGGAGGCCACTTGACCATGGGGAGGACATGCAGACTTCACACAAAAGGCACTCCAGCTGAGAATTGAACAGGAGACCCTCTTGCTGTGAGGCAGCAATACTACCGCTGTACCACCATGGCTATTCAATATTATTTTTTTTATCTCCTCTTTATTTCCTTTTTTAAATATAAATGTATAACTGCTGTACATATCTCTTTCTCTTTAATTCTTGTTTCTAACCATTCATTCATAAATTCTATAAAAATTATTTTTTGCCACTCTTTGATTTCTTTATACATGCCATATTCAATTCTGTCCAGTCCTGTTGTGGAGTTTATGTTAATATCTTTTAGAATTTCATTCAATTCGTTCATGGTTATTTTTTTGTTCTAAATACTCATTATCTTCCTTATGTAATTTTTCACCTTTATAAATTTGTTCTATGCTTTCTTCTCTTTTAACAAATAATTCCAATATGTATTCTTTAATTATTTTGTATATTCCTTCTTGCTGTCTTATTTGCTTACCTTTCTTATTTTTTAATTTGTTTATTTTTCCTTCTTTTATTATTTTACTCAAGTATGATGCCACATCTTCTTTATTTCCTTGTAAACATTATTTTTGATTATATAACAAGTTAATTTTTATTTGATTCATTTTATATATTTATTTTTCTTTTTCATAAAAGGAATTTTTCTTCTCTAATAAGTCTCTAAATGTTTCTTGACTTAATATCTAATATCTCTCTTTTTCTTTTCTTCTTTTCTTCCTTATACTTTCTAAAAATACTTTTTTTTATATTTTTCTTTAACATTAAGCCACCAAACAGTCCAATTCTCATAAAACTCTCTCATAGTCATATGATTTTTCTATAATTCCACAAGTACTTTTTTCTCTTCTAAATCTAATTCACTTTCATTAATTCTCTTTATTCTTTTTCCTATTCTTATATATTCTTCATTTTCTGTACTTTAACCCATATTGCCACATGATCTGAAAATCCAGCATACTTAATTCCTTTTTTTATAACTTTTAAACTATCAGATATTAAAAAATAATCAATTTCTGTCCTAATTTCATTCCTTTTACAGGCCTAGTGATTATTCTCCCATACACTTAACTTTACACTTCTGATAATTTCTTAAGCCATTTTAACATCACAATTGCTCTTATTTTTCCTTAAATTACAATTAAAATCACCTGCCACTATAATGTCCATATTTATGCAAACATATTCAAGAATATTTTTAAACATCATTTCTTTCTCTTTTTTGTTACATATGCATATAAAGCTATAATTCTATACACATATTTTTCCATCACATGTCTATTACCATAGTCTGGCCTAGTTCCACTATGGTTACATCTAATATTTGAATGCTTTCTTGACATAATTACATATGCCCATGCATGTTTCTTTCCCCAATTTCCAAACTACCACACCATTCCAAAGTTTTTGAGTTTGTGTTCTTTCTTCCTCTGTTAATAATCTGATATCTTCTAAAACAATAATATGTGCATCTACTGCAGCACACCACTGTAATATTCTTATCCTCCTTTTAAGACTTTTCATACTGTTCACATTTAAAGCTATTTCATCTTTTAAGAACAGTTAGTATAATAAAATGTTTATCCCTTTCCTTTCTTATTTTGTCTAAACATTGTGTTTCTGAATTTTCTTTTCCTTTCTTTAACTCTTTTCCCTATCAATTTTTTTTATTTCTTACTGTGCACCAATCAGCTTTTTCCTCACTTGTCTCCTCTGCTTCTTTTTCCTTGTTACTTTCTTTAACTTCATGTATAACCTCTTTATCAGTTACATTTCTTGTACAGTTTCTTGTATAACACATTCTACTATTTCTTTATCCTGTATAACTTCATTTTCAATTTCTTGCACATTTATGTCACATTCTAGCCATGAATTATGAATATAGCCACACTTTTTGTACTTTAAATCACATTTTCTCGCATTATGTCCTGTTTTACCACATAAATAACATCTTTTTTATCACATTCATTGATCAAATGATCATTTCTCCAAAAAAAATAACAAGTTTTTGGTTGACCCCTGTATTTCACAAAACCCCTATAACCATGAACATCAATAATACAAGGTACAGGCATAACATTACCATTTTCCATTTTCAGTATTACTCCACATTCCCATTCGCCAGTCCATAGTTCTCTTTATTCATATATTTGTGTAGTGTCCATTACTTCTTTACATATAGGTAACAAATTTTCTTTCAGTTCTTTTTCTTCAACTTCAGTTCTAAACTTGATCATTATTGTTTTTTGTTTGTCTGTAAAAAGCTTGCACAATATATTCTGACCATGGGTAAATATTTTTCTTTTGTTCATATGCACCCAAAACATTTTCTATGGCCTGTCCAGTCTCAAATATCAAGTCACAAAAAGTCTCTTTATTAATTAAAATGAATGCTCTTACCTCTTTTGCTTTGACACCCAGACATGCTATGACAGAGTCCAAAACCTTATACCTGTCCAAACTTTCTTCTTTTTTACTGCACACACATACTGTATACTTTTTTCTTTCTTTTATTTCTTCTTTCTTCTTTGCTCCTTCTCCCACAGTTTGTGCATATGTTTTTGTCTCTTGAACTTTTTCTGGCACAGTCTCTTCTTCTCCTTTTTCTTTTTCAATTTCCTCCATGATATCACTCCATGAAATTGCTGCTCCACTTTCTGGTTTACTTTGGTTTACCATTTTTTTTTCCAAATAATCATCCTGCAATCCTCCTGATTGGAGGGCTGTAATTATGTATTTCTCAGAGGTAACTGTCTCTCCTTCAATCTCCTCTAAAAGTTTTCCTCTGACTCCATCTCTGTTACAGCTACAATCTCCTTTTCTTCCAATATCATTGTTTTTTCTGTACCCACACCATCAGAAAAAAAGGTCTGGTAGCAATTCTACCATTTCAACTACATTTTCATCAACCTTAACTTCATTTTCAGCCAAAGCTGAATCAGCCATATTTTCTTCCTGTTCCTCCTGGCTGCCTCAGCACCTGGAGAGGAAACAGGAAGTCAGGATGTGCAACACACACATCCTTCTCCTGACTACCAAGAGTAGGGGAAATTCCCTGATGCACTAGCCAAATTTCCACTACTAGTATAAATACCACCAAGGGTCTTGCCTGACTAACCTGGTCAACAAAGGATAAATAAATTAAAAGTTTAAATTAAATATACATCTTTGTCATCATTTCAAAAGTAAATAAGAAAATATTATGGATGCTTACAGTTTTGAACAGTGTTTATGGTAATTAGGGAGAGAGAGACAAGTAATGGGACACCAGAATGGCTGCAGGGGCTTGGGTCCCTTATCCATTACCTTGCCTAGGGCTCCATTTGACCATGATCTGGCTCTGCCTAGGCTGCATGATATTAAGTAAACATTTGATGGATGGTGAGGACTTACATAGCATGTGCTAGAGTGCAGAATTAAGGAGCTTACTCTGGAACCTGTGCTAGGACTGATGCAGGCTTCTCTTTGCCAACATGCTGCTTTTGGCACAGTCCATTGCTAGTTCTTCTTACCTGTCATTTGGTGCTGGTCTGTCACAATTTCGTCCCTGCAGGATTTCACACCCATGGATAGTAGGGATTACAATATTCCTTTCAACTCCAGCTCATATGAAAGTTTGAAGGGTTTAAAGGACTATTTGTCACAGATATAATGCTTTCAGGGCTAGTCTTTGGCCAGTTGGACTAATTTGGCCAAATAGGACCCAACTTCCTCAGGGTACCCTCCAGTACGCTATGACAGGGTCATTATGCATTACATGACCCAGAGATTTTCCTGAAAGACACCACAGCAGAATTTACAAGGCATTTTCCCATTGTAGTCTTGCTTCCATAGTAGTAAAAGAGTTACAGCCTTGTTATTGGAGCGGACAATGTTGCCCATCATGCTGTAGTGGCTAGTCCAGTATTATTAATAACTGCATCTTCATCCTCTTGTCTGGCTCATAGCATTAGCTGATTGCATTCCCTTAGCAGTCAATTGCTGTTGCTGAGTGGTCAACATGGTTTTCAAACCAAAACTGGTTAGACTGACCATCTGCTTTGTGAATCAGTCTAGTTACTGTATAAGAAGAAAAGACCAAGCTTATTTTGAAAACTGATATAGAGGTACCATTTTATTTTGCTTCTCTTGCTAACATAGGGTTTATGAATGCATGCTACCTTATAAAGTTACAAGAAATAACTCTGGAATAGTCAGTCTCAGACAGCATGAAAACAAACACTACCAAGTATAAATAAATGCAGATACTGTGATGAGAGGTAACTTCTGATCACTAAGACATGTAATATAATATTGGAAATTTAGTATTATGGTACAGAGGAATGTTACAAATTCAGCATTGTGGTAGAGAAATGCATTTTACAACCACAGATAAGAGCAAAATAACTCAATAGAAGTGAAATATGAGGTATGCGTGTTGTAGTAGATAAAAAATGATTCACTTTAATGAAAGTGTTTAACAGTAATACAATGGAAAACAAGGAAAAAGAAACAAATTTAGTCAAAGTAAATGCAATAGTGGTAATGTAAGAACAAGCACGGAAAAAAAGTGTAAGTCAGGAAAGTATGTAGCATAAGTTAACACAATTAAGTAGATGTGATGCAAGAATTAAGTCAGTAAAATAAATGATTAATTAGGTAAGATGAGTACCAGCACACTGTCATAACAACATATAGTATAATGTTTCTATGGAAAAAATAATATACAATATCCAGTACATACAATTGTTGGGCATGGAATGTGAAGGAGAATAAGTCATGAGTCAAATGAGGGAGAGGTGAGAAAAGGCAAAAAAAATAAATAAATAAAACAAAATAAACTACAATAAAAATAAATGTAGGGAGAACAAGGGGAACATGTGGAGTTATCTTCTATCCAGGTTCAGGATATATTCACAGTACTACAGGAGTTTTGGTATGTTTAGGATCATAGGATCATAGTAAGTTACTAGGCTATTGGCCCTGAAGCCCTTACAAGCCTAGCCAAGAATTTAGCCCATGTTCCAACAAGTCAACACACTATGCCATTGCCCAGCAGGAACATAGGTGGAATCCTAGGGGTGCATTTTCTGTTCCCCATCCAGTTATCCAGGTTGTGCTTAAAAAGGGTTAATGAGGTAGTCTCATTTATGTGGAGATGAAGTCTATTCCACAAAAGGGGGAGTCTCTGGGACATAAATCTGTACTGCCAACAAGTCCTACTGATGTCACTGACCAGATTGAGGTCCCATGTGTGGGTTACTCGAGTGGAACTTGGCTTGCGGATATGCAGCAGTCCCATCAGGGCGGGGTCTGAGATTTCCTTGTATGTCAGACAGAGGTCACCTCTGAGGAGTCTGTAGGAGACTGAGTAGAGGGACAGGGCTTTTAGCCTATCAGTGGAGGGTAGATGTTTGAGGCCCTGGATTCTCCGGGTGAGGAATCTCTGTGGTCTCTCCAGCTGCTGCATGTGCTTTGTGAGGTACATGCCAAAAGGGGCATTGCATTCATTAATTGGCCTTATAGGGGAAGAATACAAGGATGTTATGCCCACCTTGTCCCTGGATGAGATACCCTTATTAATGAGGTGGGCTATGTAGAAAGCTTTCTATACAATGGAGGCAATATGGTGGTCAAAAGTCAGTTTGCTGTCAACCTGGGCTCCCAAGTCCCTCACAACTGATTGCATGCTTAGTGCCTTATTATCAATGTGATAATTTGTGTGGACATCATTCTCCCCAAAAGGGATGATGATGCATTTTTTGGCATTCAGTTTGAGGCCATGTTTCTGGCACTAGTCATTTGTTTGGGTGAGAACATCTTAGAGGATGTCCACTTAACTAGGGGAATTGATGACAGCACCCAACTTGCAGTCATCTGCAAACTTGGTCAGCCATAGCCCACTATATTTGGCCTGCACTTCTGAGAAGTATATTTAAACAGCAGAGGCCCCATGACTGATCCCTGGGGTACACCACTTGTTACGGGTCTACTACTTGAGGTGGCTTCCCTATTTTGACTAGGTGGGTTCTAACAGTGACCCCGTTTGCTAGCCATCTGATAACATATGGATTGATGCCTAGTTGAGAGAGTTTATCTATTATACTTGAGTGGGGAAGAGTATTGATAGCCTTGGCCAGGTCAAGGTAGGTGGTGTGCACTGTCTTCCCCTCGTCTATGGCCTTGGTGACTTCTCAAAGTCGATCAAATTTAACATCCATGACCTCTCCTTGACAAAATCAAACTGTGTGGGATCAAGTGTCTGGAGGTTGCAAATGTCCTTGTTAATGAGGTCCATGATAATCCTCTCCATGGCCTTGTAGATCAGGCTAGTTAGGCTGATGGATCTATAATTTCCTGGATTGGTGGACAGGGATGACAGTAGCTGTCCTCCACTCATAGATTCATAGGTAGGTACTAGGCTATAGGCCCAAGGGCCTA
This sequence comes from Protopterus annectens, assembly GCF_019279795.1. Classification (NCBI taxonomy): domain Eukaryota; kingdom Metazoa; phylum Chordata; order Ceratodontiformes; family Protopteridae; genus Protopterus; species Protopterus annectens. The sequence continues at coordinate 1,400,333,756 of NC_056739.1, read as the reverse complement.
AATAACCCTAGCCAACAAGGTTCCCTGGCTTACGCCACCCAAGAAAGTAATTTTCCTGGGCCACTGTTGAGCAGAGCCACAGAAGTGATCCCCAGGGTGTATTTCCTATTTTCCATCCACTCATCAAGATTTTTCTTGAAGAGTGCTAGTGAGGAACTTTGCTTGACATAGATAGGTAGCTTGTTCCAGAGTATGGGAAGTCTCTGGGACAGGAATCTATCCCTCCAGCATGTCCTGTTTATTGTGATGACAAGGTTTAGGTCCCTAGAGCATGTAGCTCAGAGGGATTGGGATTTCTTTAGGTGCAGCATGTCCAACAGCTCTGGGTTTGACTAGGCAGAGATCACCTCGGAGAAGGCAATATGATACAGAGTAAATCTGGAGTTTTTTGAGACGGTCAGTGTAGGGCATCTGTTTGAGGCCAGTAATCCTCTTTGTGAGGTACTTCTGTGGCCTTTCCAGCTACTGCAGATGTCTTGTGAGGTACATTCCAAAAGGGGCGTTGTACTCTATAATGGGTCTAATGAATGTCAGGGAGAGGGGAACAATGACCTCTTTTTTCCTTGAAGTGAACCCTTTTGTGATGAGGTGTGCCACGTAGAAGGACTTACTGTCTATTGTGGCGATGTGATTATCAAAGGAGAGACTACTGTCCACCTGGGTCCCAAGGTCTCTTATCACACATTTGGTGTTAACTAGACTGCTGCCTATGTGGTAGTTCATGGGTACAGAGTTTTTACCAAAGGGAATGACAATGCACTTTTTGGCATTGAGCTTGAGGCCATGGCTCTGACACCAGGCATCTGTCTCAGTGAGGCCCTTCTGTAGGATGTCCACATCATTTAGGGACTCAACAGTCATCTGCAAACTTCATTAGCCAGAGGCCTTCTGTGTTAGCCTGTACTTCAGAGAAGTAGATACCAAACAGGAGAGGTCCCAGGACTGAACCCTGTGGTACTCCACTTGTCACTGGTTTGAAGTCAGATTTGGAGTCTGCAACTTTTACAGTGCGGGTTCTTTCAGTGAGCCAATTGGGAACCCATCTTGTTATGTAGGGATTTATACATAGTTTAGTGAGTTTAGCTATAATTCCAGAATGGATGATGGTGTCGAAAGTCTTGGCGAGGTCAAGATAGGCTGCGTGAACCACCTTACCCTTGTCTACGGCTTTGGTGACTGCCTCAAAGAAGTCGATCAGGTTCAGAAGGTATGATCTGCCTTTCACAAACCCAAACTGGGTGGGGTCCAGAGTTTGGAGGTTACCAATGTCTTTGTTTATGAGTTCCATGATGATACTTTCCATGGCCTTGCAGGCCAGGCTCATCAGGGTGATAGCTCCCAGGATCAGTGGTGGCTCCCCCTTTGTGGAGTGGGATAACGCTGATGTGAGGCTATGATTGAACATGGTGCTTAGGTGGGGAGCCAGTTCATTCTGATGTTTGTGTAAAATGCAGCCTGAGATGTTGTCCGGTCCCATGGATGCTGTGTTTTTGGATTTAGAGAGTGCAGCTTTTACCTGTGTAGTTGTGATTACAGGGACTCTGCATTCTTTATGTATAGATATGGGTCATTTAGGGGGGTTAAAGTTCGCACTGAACCTATCTGCCAGGATGTTGGCAATATCAGTTGGTTGTGTAATTTTCATGCCATTGTGCTGTAACTCAGAGCAGATCTGGGTGTTGCCATTGAGATTCTTGACATAGCTATAGAATGCTTTGTGGTTGTCCTTAGAATCAGTGGTGATTTTGTTTTTGTACTTAGCTGGGACGAAGCTAGTACTCAGACTTTGGTTGAATAGAGTGCCTAATGGTGCTGCAAGTTCCTGCCTGAGTTCATGTAGGATGCAGCCTGAGACTTTATCAGGTTCCATGGATGCTGTATTTTTTGCCTGTGAGAGGGTAGTGATGACTTGCTCCCTACAGATAAGTAGAGGGGGAGCAGGTACTGGGGATGTCCTTTTTTATTGATGGGGGGACAGAGAAGTGCCTATCTGCCAGCAGTGTGGCTATATCTACAGGGTTTGTGTATGTGGTGTCCCTGACCACCAGTTCTGAGCAGATCTGGGTGCTTCCCTTGAGACTGCAGACATAAGTGAAGAAAGCCTTATGATTGTCTTTAGTAGATGTGGCCAGTTTGGACTTGAAGTTTGCTTTGAAAGATTTCACTAGTGCTCTTCATAGGTTCATAGGTTAGTACTAGGCTAACTTCCCTTGGAAGCCATTTGAAGCCTAGCCAAGTATCCCTTGTGAGACTCAAACCCTGCACCTTGGGTTTGTAAGTCAAACACCTTAACCATTAGGCCACCCTCCTAACCTCTTATTTGCTTGTTCAGGCTAAGGAGAGATAGCTTCCAATTAGACACATGCTCCTTCTTGGCCCTGGACAGAATTTTTTTCTTTTATTATAGAGTTTATTTATTGTAGATGTCCACCAGACAGGTTTACTCTTCCCTGAGGAGGAGGATTTCGTCCTGTCTGATATTCCTGATTCCATGCAGCCATATAAATGCTCATATAGTACTTTGGTGTAGGTTTGGACATATGTGCCAGTTTCTGTGGAGGGGATGGGGCTGGAAGCTGTTTATACTATCCCTCAGGGGGTTGTAATCAGCCTTGGAGAAGTTTTTTTAGTTTGACCCAAGCTGGGGGGGGGGGGGGGGGTGACTTCGAAAGTGACTGTTTTGTGGTTGGATCTTACCAGGGATGATGACATTGTAGGGAGTGGTTACTCATGTTGGTTAATACCAAATCCAAGATATTTTCACCTCTTGTGGGGGTGTAAAATAACTGGTCCAAGGCATTTGCATTGACGAAATCAAGGAATCTCTGGACATTTGTGCTTTGGTATGAGTATTTCTTCCAATCTATGGTTGGATAGTTAAAGTTTCCAAGGATCAGGGTAAAGCATTGAATCTTGATAGATTCGAAGAGGTCCAGATAGGTGGAGTGGGCATCTTGAGTCAGAGTTGGAGGCCTGTAGCTAGCTATGATTTAAATAGGGGTCTTATCAATTGTTAACTGCACCTGGAGTATTTCCTGTCCATCATACTGTCTGACCAGCCTAGAGGTGTGTATGTCTTTTATATATATTGCAACTCCATCTCCTTTTGTTTTGCTGCCCACAGCTTGGGGTCTGAATGAATGATAGAATGAGTAACCCGGTATGGCTGGGGTGCTCTCCACAGCTTTGAACTAGGTTGCTGTGACTGCACAAATGTCAGCTTCTTCCAGGGTTAAGAATGCTTGCAATGAAAGCAGTTTCATGTTTAGACTCCTAGCGTTTAGCACCATAACCTTTAATTTACATTTTGATGAAATTTTCATGTTGGCAGTTTTGACCTCATGGCATTGCCTAAAAAAGGCACTATGGGGGAGGCAAGAACTTTTGCCAGGACCCTGAAGCCCAAGGGAGACAGATGCAGGCCATCACTGGCAAAGCATCATGACTTGTCAGTCATGTCATCCCAAGCTGTCAGGTACTGGATTCCCTTTGAATGACACCAGAAATTAAGCCAGTTGTTAAAGTCAATCCTTCAATTCATTCTGGGCGCTGGTAGAATGCTGCTTAAGGCTAGAGACATACGTGCCTGGGACACATATGCAGTGAGCTCGATCATGTTTCTCTTCATATAGTCCAGGGAGGTACATCTCAAGTCATTCACTCCAACATTACCATCTTGACACAGGACCTTAATGGCCCATCAAACCACCCTCTTATAGTGTGCCTCAGTAAGTCAAGCAGACTCTGACAGAGCAACTAACTACAAAAAATGTTGGATTGTGGCGGTGATGGTGGTGGGTAATCCAGGAGTCCAGTAGTTTACTTCTTATTTAACATGTCTTATGACAAAATATAAGCTAATAAATAACCATACTGTAAACATATTGCTTTTTTAAAACCCAGTAAAACACATTCTTGATATATAATTTGAAATAGTTTTATGTTCAAGAACCAACCAAGCAAATGGAGGGGTCTGGTTAGGTGTTCAATGGGTGACCAGATGAGAGGCCTCACCAAAATGGTCCAAATCATGCCCCACAGTTGTTAATACCAGCCCTGAATGTATCACCCCCCCCAATTTGCATCTCTCAAATGACTTTTCACTTAGATATTTACTCAGATATATGTGGGAAAGTTTAATATGAATTCATGAATCTTTTTTTTCTTCTGGAAGTACTTTGTACAACTTCTGATGAAGAAGCCTGAAGAGCCTTAGATTATCCTGCAGATACAATCTGTCAGTATGGCTGCTGAGCTCAGTATAGTTCACAGAGATCACAACATTATGCCACCTAGATGTTGTACAAGGAGCTGAGAACTTTGGGCACATGTAGCAAGAGACTGTACCCCCCTGCTTTATTGAGACTTTGGAGCTTTAACTATTCATCTCATCTTTCCCAGTTCTAGGCCCACTTTACAAAGAAGGTACAGGATATCAGATGACCTCAATGACTATGTGCACAAGGATTATCTATGTTAGACACTAGATAAGACCAGATGGCATAATGGTTAAGTTCTTTACCTCCCATGCCCAGGTACAAAGTTTGATCATCATCTCTGACCAATGCCTGTTTGGAGTTTGCATGTTCTCCCTGTGTCTCTGTAGAGTCCTCCTACCTCTGAAAAACATGCTGAGTGTTTCCATTTCAAATTCACCTAAACAATGGAGCTAGGAGCACCAACATAGACTCTAGATGGTGCCCTATAGGAGGAACAATCAAACAGACCAATTGCTTTGGGCATCTACCATAACAGACTGCATGCCATTACAGGGCCAGCCACTCAGCGGTGTAAAATATGACTCTAGTCATACTGACTAATGTTGCCAAAATAAGCATGGATATTTACTAGTGATAAGTGGGTTGAGGACCAGAACTATGCCAGGGACCCATGATAATGGTGGGAGGGGCGTATGGGGCCCTAGCCCTGGGTTATTAAGCTACTGGACCAGTTGCCCAGCTTAGATTACTTGGGATAGCTCAACCTGCCAAACTTGAACTAAAAATTGCTGCACTCACTGTAGGTGCACACTGATAGGATGGAGCTTGGAAGTAGATACATGATGGTAAGGAAGAGGCTGAACATCCTATCCATGAGACATGATGAAAGGCAGTGCAGCACTGGAATCCAGAGGGCAGACTAAAATTGTTGTGGAAAATGTGATGAGGGATATGATTCAGATGAAGGATTTCATCAGAATTAGTGACAGACTCATGCAATCAGACTCCAGTATAATGATAAAGCAGTATTCATATTCTCAGCCTATGTCTCACAGCAGGGTTGTGATAGTGAGGAAAACAGTGCATCTGGCAGTTACAGGGCCTACTCAATAAAGCAGGACAGCAGGAATTTGTGTTGATAACGGTACCTGAATGCACATATCGGGACAGACAGAACAGGATATGACTGCCTGGCACAACATGGGTAGGAGAGGCCATTCTAGACTTCTTTCTGGCAAATAGCTTGATGGTAGCCAACACAAGATTGAAAAAGAGAGACAGTCACAAGATCACATACAAAAGTGGCCAACTCAGGTAGACTTCCTCCAAGTAAGGAAAGGATGTCATCCCCAGTGAAACAGTCAGCTCACAGCATAAACCACTGGTTGCCACAATCAGTTGTAAGTAGTGATTGGGGAAGGCCCTAAAGTCAACAGAGACCAGGCTGAAGACGTGGAAGTTGACCATAGAGAAAGTACAATAGTTCAAGGAATTACTCAGGACTCTGGCATGTCAAGAAGAACAGGAAATAGGTGGAGGTGAAGCAGAATGACAGGACTTCAAAGCAGCATGTGAAAGGACTACGAAAGAGATATGTGTCTGAGCCAGGTGTGAACTAAGGTACATAAGGAAAGCTGGGGATGGAATTTGGAAGTGCAGGAAGTCATCAAAATGAAGACACAGTGCATGAAAAAGTGGGAGATAGAAAAGAGGGATCACGCTAAGAAGGAATACTAGTTGGCTAACAAAGAAAATATGAGAGCAGTCAAAATAACAATGAACAAGTCATCATTGACATTTTACCAGCCTCTGGAAATTGACTCAGCTAATGGAAGAAAGAAACTTGCAAGACAAAAACAGCAAGATAAGATAGCTACCCTTCATAAGAGATGCCAGCAACAACCTGCTAACCAGTATACAGAACACCAAAGTAGATGGAAGGAGTACTTACAGCAGGTTCTGAATGAAGAAAACCCCACAACAGGTTCTGAATGAAGAAAACCCCACAGAAGTTGCACTGGACCAGACATAGACTATGATGAAAGAGGAAGAAGTATCCATCCTAAAAGATATGATCAAGATGGTGGGTGAGTTAGGGGGGAAATGGCTCCAGAGAGTACTCATAATAGTATGTAGAGATGGGAATGATTGCTTGAGAGAAGACCTGCAACAGTCAGGTATGACCATTGAAAAAGGTAGGATATTGTCACTGAATCGAGAAAGACGGAGACAGTTGTCATGACACCACATTTTCATGTAGAAAATGGGAAAAATGGGGTTAATGATCTGTTCATAAATGGTAGGCAAGTGGTCTGTGAGGATCATAAGACGTTAGTCTTACATTCTCATGGCAGTTTTTAGCTCTTATATTTTCTATACAAGTAACACAGTGATAGGCCAAACAAGGATATGTTAGAACATTTACATGTTTCTCCTATCCATGAGACATAGGTGTGCTAAACCAGGAATGAATGTGTGGTTACCCATCCATTCATCCAAATTCCATTTGAATAGAGTAAGAGAAGTACTTTGCCTTATGTGGATTGGAAGATGGTCCCATAGAAGTGGTATTCTCTGTGATGCAAACCTGTCTGAAATGTTCTATTTATTTTGCAAAAGAGATTGAGATCCCTTAATCAGGAGATTATACCATTGCACTTGTGAATGTGTAATAGGTCATACAAAAAATGGGTCTGCTGAAGCTTTATATGCAGGAGAGAGGTCACCCCTCAGTATCTGTCACTGTTCCAGTTGTGACAAGTGTTTTTTTCCAGGTACATATCAAAAATGGCATAATACTCAATGATCTGTTTAATAACTGATGATGATGTAACATTGCTTGTACTGGTACTTTTCCTGGTGCTGTAAAAAAGCAGTCTTATGTACGTACTAGATATCTGATTATTTTTTTACTGTAGGTCATTGTATATGCCCTTGCTGCATCGTCATAATCCAATCCTTTATTTATCTTGCCTAAATGGCTCAGGTCACGACTGAAAAGGGTAATTGAATAAACCCACCTACCTGTTTAACAAAAACAAACAAACAAATAAATAAATGTGCTTATATAAAACCAGAGGTCTGAACTGAGAGACTTCCCAAGATATGAACACAGCATGAATGCACCATAGCTTAGCATCCCACGTGTTGCTGGAGTAAACAAAAAAGATAGCAGTCTGCATTCTGATTCAGTACCATATGATCTGTTGGAGTAGACCATAACAATAAGCAAGCAAGAGAATGTATAAACAGTTGTGACATACATCTGAAGTAAAGTTAGTGTGAGCAGTGACATGATTAGAGTGATATTCTAGAAAAATAAATATAAAAGATGGAAGAAGAAAATAATTCATTAAAACAATTGGTAGAACAAAAAAAACATGCCTATGTGATGTCATTTATTCTCTGTCAAGTCAGCACTTTTGTATGGAGCTCTAAAGAAAGGAGTAGGTTATGATTCAAAAGATTAAGATGTTTATAGGCAAGAAAATCAGGGTGTAAAAAAGAATAGTAGATTATTAGAGAAAAAATAGAAAACAATGTGCTCGGATTTTACAACTGAAGAAGAAATATGGGATTTATGGCAGTGTAGATAATTGTGGTTGTAAGCTATTAATAAGTTATTTACTGTAGTGCAAGGCTCAATTCATTTAGCCTCCATTTGTCTACTGCCTGTCTCTGAGCAAGTCACTTAACTAGGTAGTGGTATGGGACAACAATTGGAAAATTGGACTAGGCTCCTCAAAGCATGTTTAGTAACTATGAATTTATGAATGGTAATAGATGCAAACACAGATAAAGATGTTTGATAGGACTCGTAAGGAAGCTAAAATAAAATAGCTTGTTATTAACACAAGATTTATGGGTAGATTGCTAGAAAAGGTTGCAGTGTACAACACCTGAAAGATAAAGTTGTGGGCTTGTATCACTCACAGACTTAGGTTTTAGTGTTACCTCATTAGACAACTGCAATAATATGGTATTGTAATATGCCCAGTGCTTTGAACCAACGGCACACATTCAGGTACAATGTTTGGTTAAACAACATTCAAAAAACCTATCATCGCCATAAATGATTGTGTGTAGGTAGTCGTTTGATCATATTCCAACATGCCAGTGCATTTATCAGGGATTTGTGGGTCCTTCTTATGTAGTTCTGTATTTTAATGTGCCCTCGTCTTAATAACCTCTGCTTCTGTTCGATCCATCCCATCTTAACTCATTACAGCTAAGTGCACCTCCAAGTGTTTCTGCAGTTACCTCCTACAGTGCCTCTAGGTGTCAACTATTGCTTGCCCATATTTGAATTAATTATTCCAAAACCATGCTACATATAAGGTATCAGAATATTTTATCTTGAAGCATACATGATAGCAAACACAATTGTATTGATATTTGACCTCTGTCAATGAGTATTTGATAGAATTGTAAGGTGATAACTTCATGTTTTAAAAGCTCAAGCCACACCCACTGGTAGTTCATACATTCATAGGTTGGTACTAGGCTATTGGCCCTAGGGCCTATACAAGCCTAGCCATAACAATTCCCCTGGCTATTTCTTCCCACACTATTTACTTCCCTGGACCCCTGTCTAGCAGGGTGACTGACATGATCCCCGGGGTGAATTTCCTTTCTTCCATCCAATCATTAAGGTTCCTTTTGAAGATGGCCAAAGAGGTGCTCTGTTTGACATGGATGGGCAGTCTATTCCAGAGTCTGGGGGGTCTCTGGGGCAGGAACCTATCCCTCCAGCATGTTTTGTTTATTGTGATGACAAGGTTTAGATCCCTGGAGCATGTTGCTCTGAGGGATTGGGATTTCTTTAAGTGTAGCGTGTCCAACAGCTCTGGGTTTGACATGGCCTTGTATGATAAGCAGAGATCACCTCTGAGTAGACGATATGCGACAGAGTATAGCTTGAGTTTTTTAAGGCGGTCAGCATAGGGCATCTGCTTTAGGCCTGTAATTCTTTTAGTGAGGTATTTCTGTGGCCTTTCTAGTTGTTGCAGATGTCTTGAGAGGTACATACCAAATGGGGCATTGTATTCTATAGTGGGTCTTATGAGGGATGAGTACAGTGGGACAATGACCTCCTTTTTTTCTGGATGAAAAGCCCTTAATGATGAGGTGTGCCACATAGAAGGATTTCCTGACTGTTGTGGCGATGTGGTTATCGAAGGTGAGACCACTGTGCACCTGTATCCCTAAGTCTCTCATCACTCTTTCTGTGTTTAGTGTACTGCCACCTATGTGGTAATTCACGGGTACATGTTTTTTCCCAGAGGGGATAACTATACATTTCTTGGCAATGAGCTTGAGCCCATGGCTCTGGCACCACGCATCTGTTTCTGTAAGGCCATTGTGTAGAGTATCCACATCATTTGGGTATTCAATAATGGCTCCCAGTTTGCAGTCATCTACAAACTTTGTTAGCCAGAGTCCCTTAGTGTTGGCGTGTACTTCAGAGAAGTAGATACCAAACAGGAGTGGTCTCAGGACTGAACCCTGAGGTACTCCACTTGTCACATGTCTGGAGCTCGATTTGGAGTCAGCTACTTTTACAGTGTGGGTTCTGTCAGTAAGCCAGTTGGCAACCCATCGAGTGATGTAGGGATTAATGCCCAGCTTAGTAAGTCTATCTATGATTCTAGAGTGGGGGATGGTGTCAAAGGCCTTGGTGAGGTCCAGATAGGCTATGTGGACTGCCTTACCCTCATCCATGCCTCTGGAGACTGATTTGAAGGAGTCAATCAGGTTCAGGAGACAAGATTGGACCTTCACAAACCCAAACTGGGTGGGGTCCTGTGTTTGAAGGTCACCAATGTCTTTGTTTATAAGTTCCATGATAGTACATTCCATGGCCTTGGAGATCAGGCTCATCAGACTGATGGGGCGGTAGTTCTTTGTATCCAAGGTGGATCCCCCCTTGTGGAGTGGAATAACTGTAGCTGTGCGCCACTCAGTGGGCATGAAGCCTGAGGTGAGGCTATGATTAAACATAGCACTTAGGTGAGGTGCCAGTTCATTTTGTAGTTCATGTAGTACACAGCCCGGGATGTCATCTGGTCCCATGGATGCTGTATTCGTAGCTTTGGAGAGTGCGTTTTTTACCTGTGTGGTCATCATTACTGGAATTTGGCAATCTTCAGGTAAACACTCAGAAGAACTGTACTAAAGGGAATGAGTTAATCTTGTATTATGCATGACTTATATGAATGTTTCCCTAAATATCACTAGTCTTCTAGAAGACATATCTTGCTGTTACCACCTATTAGTTCTTTGCACTACTCAACAAAATATACCTCCTTCTCCTACCATGTCAGTCCCCAGAACAATGCATTCAGTTTAACAGTTTCTTTGTCCTCATTGCCTTTTGCTCTCCTTCTTTCCTCAGCCACTTATAAAACTTTCACATGCAGCCATTTTGCCTTCTTATTTTTCATTCTATAATGAGAGTTTTGTTGCCACCTCCTTGACAATACTTCTCTCCTGGATCTTCAGGCACTCTATCTACCAGATCTAAATCCTTAAATATGTTCTTTGTCTCTTCTGCTTATTCATATGGAATTTTGTTGAACTCATACATTGTTTACCTGGACTCCTTCCCTGTGTTCTATAATATTTGTAAGTATTGCAATTACATGCAGATAGAGCAATCCACAATCAGTTGCAGGGCTTTTTTTTCCGTTCGCATCTCTATATTCCAATCTGAAAAAGGTAGTATTAAAAAGTGCACAAATTAACAAACAACTGCACTTGTTTAACATGCTAGCAAGGTAACGCTTAAGGTTCTGCAAGCTATATTCTAGTGATATAAAGACCAAAGCTGCCAGATGTATAAACTGATTTTAGTACAGGTAGAAACAACAGAGATTACTTTATATAGATAATTTGATTTCAATATTGACCAGCTGTGATATTCAGGAATAATGCCATCCCTTAGGCTGTTGGAAAAGAATGCTTGCTATGACCAGTGAATTCTGCTAGTCTATTAGGTGCTTCATTTTGTACACCAAGCACAAACATATTAATTATTCCAGCTATCATTTGTCTACCAAGTTTAACAGTTCACTCGCCTATAATGAATGTGGTACCTTTTATGGTGTTAGATCAAGAAGGTGTTACAAATCCTTATGCAACTGGTTGACTTCCTTCTCTTTGTCATCTGTAGTTGTAGCATAAACTTGTACTAGTATAATATTGAATGCTTTTGTCTTGCAGTCTGTTTGAGATCACTCTTCATTGCTTTGGATTGTAAATGAGCAGTGGATTTAATATCCTTTACTGACTACGCCATTTCTTCTGTGACATTCATGTTTACAATACAAGATATGATGATTATCTGATGTACAATGACCCACTTCATTCTGTTTAGTTCATTGATTTAGAAATATATCAGTGTTTATGCCCATTTTCTCACCCACGTTTGACCATTCGCCTATTAGTTCCTTTGTCTGTTTCTCTCTGCTTGGTCTTCCCACTTTTCCTACCTTCCTTTACACCTCATTCCTCTCGCGTATAACAAAGACAATTGAAGCCCGCTGATTTCTGCCATCTTTTAGGTGATATCTGTTTAGTGTACTTCAACAGATTTGGCAGTTTGTAGCACTTGCGGTCACAGAATGCTGCATACTTAGCAATCACTTGCATTATACAGGACCTAGCTATGTATTATCTTGGCAATTTAAGTAGGACCCACACTACCAATATATGCTTACAATCTACAAGTTCCCATTGCTCTGCTCTGTGTAGCGAATAATGTGTAATTTGATATATTTTCTCTGTTCTCCTGGTTCATAGGTGTATACTAGGCCAATGGCCCTGGAGCCTTTATAAGCCTAGCCTATAGAAGTGCCCTGGCATCATGCCGCCATTAGTTCCTGGTGTCTCTATCAAGTAGAGCCACTGGGTGATCCCAGGGGTGAACTTTCTATTTCCCATCCATTCATCAAGATTTCTCTTGAAAAGGGCCAGTGAGGTGCTCTACTTGACATGTATGGGAAGTCTATTCCAGAGCATGCGCAGTCTCTAGGTTATTAACCTGTCCCTCCAGCATGTTCTGTTGATTGTGGTAATGAGGTTGAGGACCCTGGAGCGTGTGGTGCAAAGGGATTGGGATTTCTTTAGGTGTAACATTTCTAACTTCTCCAGATCATCTTATCAGAGCTGAGTGTGTGTGTGTGTGTGTGTGTGTGTGTGTGTGTGTGTGTGTGTGTGTGTGTGTGTGTGTGTGTGTGTGTGTGTGTGAGAGATGGAGGCATGTTTGTATTTATATATTGTTATATAAAATGCTGTTTTGAAGTGTTCTGTCAAGCTTCAGTAATGCTGCTGTCAAACAGCTGAGATCGATTAAATAGCGACTGAGCAAAGTGCTGCCAGTGAGTTGCCACATATATATATATATATATATATATATATATATATATCTGTATCTATATCAACATCTCTATGCATGTATGTGTGTATGTATCTATATATCTGTATCTATATTTCTATATATATGTGTGTGTGTGTGTGTGTGTGTGTGTGTGTGTGTGTGTGTGTGTGTGTGTGTGTGTGTATATATATATATATATATATATATATATATATATATATATATATATGGGTCTACTGTATAACTTCAAAAATACACTTCTTCGAAATTACACAGTAGACCCAGGGTTACGTGAAAGTGCACTTAATCGAAAGTGCACTTTCGCAAAGACCTGCTTCAGCGAACGGGCTAAGTACTGCAGTTTAGTGCAGTAGTCATGGACCTTAGGGTTAGGGCACGGGTCATGGTAAGGGGATAGCTAGTAGGCCTATCCCCTTACCATGACCCATGCCCTAACCCTAAGGTCTGTGACTACCGTACCACAGTGGAAGACATAGAACATTTTCCTACTATCCTCCACTGTGGTGCGATACGTTCGCAGAAGCAGTGTTCACGAAAGTGCACTTTTGAATAAGTGCACTTTCGTGTAACTGAGTGGTCTACTGCTCTTTTTCGAATAAGTGGTATTCGATTAAAAGCAGTAGACCCATATACATATATATATTTATTTATGGATTTTGGCTTTGGTTAACACCATTGAAAAGTATCTGCACAGAGAATTTCCATATCTTTCAAAGGGAGTGCAATGTTCATTGTCCTTCTCAAGCAGCATTGCCTTTTGCAAATGCAAGCCTTTTAGTTCTGAAAGTATTGCTTGTTGTCCAGGGATACCATCTATCACCTTCATAGTTAGAAATGTGCTGTTGGATAGTCAGAGATATGCACCTTTGCCAGCCCCACCTCTGCATATCATAGCACCATTCTCATCACACTGACTTGACCTAATGTACTAATCTTGAAGATAGTATACCATAGCAAGTTATGAATTGCTGCTGGTAGATTGGAGGAGGAAAGAAAGACACTGACTTATATAAAGGTACACTGCATGTGTACCATTTACTACATATCCTGGCCAGCAGGGCCGATTGCATTGCATGGCAGATGCAGCCGGTATGCCATGAATGATGTTTTCACATATATTCTTCACACATATGGAGTGATATTCAGTTAGGTCCACTATAGACATACATTACATAGCACAGCTTGCATGATGGGCTTTCTATTTTAATTTCTTGAATGTCACGTACTGTGCATCTTTTTTAATTTGTTCTTTTCCATGTCTAAATTCACTTCCACAATTAATATATTTTCATACAGTCTTTTCTGCTAAATTTACGTGCAATATAAAGTGTAGGGGTAGCAAATGTGAGCATTCAATGAATGTTAATCAGAGCTTATATTTTTGTTCTAAACTTTTTAATCATTTAATTAATGTTTTTAAGTCCATTTATTCAGAAAAGAATCCAAACATAGCCTCTGATGCTTTTATTCTAAATGGCTTAGTCTACTAGAATTTTGGCCACACAATTTAAAAAACGTTGCACCCATCACTAATATTATAGATGCCATTTTCCATTCCTGAAATTTTAAAAACATGAGCACAAAGCTACCAGGCAATCCTTGAAAATAATCCAGTGTATTTAGTGAATAGTACCTCTCTGGCTAACTGCACTGACTTTACAGGTAAATAAAACACTGTTAATCATCCAATAAAATATTTGTAAGAAATATCAGGGGAATATTTTGGGTTATGCTTACCAAAACATTATATCACTAGGGTCTCCAAATAAGATTTTTCACCATACATTTTTCAGTGAAAATATAAATACATAAACTGATTTGTTTATGTAAGCACTATGTTCACCTTGCTTAGAAATTTTCTGCTATGAAATTATTTCTAGTAAAAGTTGTTACTAGGTCTCTGAGCCTAGTTTAATGTGTGAATATTTTATTAATGTGAAAACATATTTTTGGTAAAATCTGAAAAACAGCAAGAGAGAAAGAGATTCACGAATGGATTATGCGAGGAATACGGGAGCATGAACAGTGACATGTTCACTTGCCATTTTAGTATATATGAATCTAGGAACAGCAGCTTGAACTATTCCATGCCATATTCATGTTAATATACACTAGACATACTGGAGATAGTGGGATGTAAGCAGTGAAGTCTTTAATCACCCACCCCCCGCATGCGCAAAAGCTGGATTTATATACTAAGGAGTTCCATTATATACAAGTCATTTGCAGTCCGAGACCCATATTAGCTAAGTGCATGGTCCAAATGTCCCTCTGTCAGTGTGGCTGGTTATCTGTCTGTTATATAATGAATAGTTGAACCATTAACAGTAGGCTCCATGCAACGGCATGTTTGACTTGCTAGTAGGTAAACATATGTGGACATCTGTAATATTCCTTACTTAGTTTCTATTAGCTCCATGATTCAAAGTTGTAATTGCCAATACTTTGGTAATCAGAATTCGAATCAGAATCAGAAATACTTTACTGATCCCCCAGGAAATTGCTTACGTTACAACTGCGCAGATAAATACAGACACAACATACACCAAACACATATGTTACATAATTAGATATGACAGATACTATACTCACTTATGTTACTCACATATATAACAGCAATATCTGCTGTAGGTACATTGCTGACCATAGCCAAGGTATTAGATGAGTTTGATACCACCTATAGTAGTGACATGAAAGGAGGATCCTTTCGTGTTAATTTCCACTCACACTAGGATATGGGGTATTGCACATTATGATATTTTAACTAAGGTATACCATATTGCACAAAGGATAATTGCACTGATGCTTAATATTGCACTGAAAAAAGAAAGATATGAGATAAAAAGGAGGGGAAGAAAATAGAAACATAGGTAAGAGTTTAACATTGCACTATGTGGTCTCATTCAGTAATGGGGGTGGTTCTAAGATGGTAGGAGGCATTATAGAGTCTGATGGCTGTGGACAGGAAGGGTTTTCTGTGACGTTCAGTGGAGCACTTTATGCGCATCAGTCTCCTGCTAAAGGAACTTCTCTCTCCAGCCACCACTCTGTTGAATGAGTGCTCAATATTTTCCATGATGGACTTTAGTCATGCTAACACTCTTCTCTCAGCCATGGTTTCAAGGGTGTTCAGATCTCCTCCAACTACTGAGCTAGCCTTCCTTAACAATTTATTGAGCCTGTTTGCCTTGGTCTTCTTTATGCTACTACCCCAGCATGATACTGTGAAGAAGATAGAGCTGGCCACTACATTCTCATAGAACAACCACAGCATAGTGTTGCCGACTCCAAAGGATCTGAGTCTTCATAGTAAGTGTAGCCTACTCTGACCATTTTTATATGCCACCTGCGAGTGTTTGTACCAGTCCAGCTTACTGTCCAGGTGCACCCCCAAATACTTGTAGTCTTGAACAATCTCCACTTCAAGCCCTCCAATTGACAGAGGGGTCATTGGGGGACGAGATTGTAATCTCTCTGAATCTACTACCATCTCTTTCATTTTACTGATGTTCAGCTGCAACTGATTAATCTCACACCACCTCAAAATGCTGTCCACCACGGTCCTGTATTTCTCCTCGTCTCTATGCCTGATACGTCCCACTATGACTGAGTCATCTGAGAATTTTTACAGGTGACAGCACTCAGTGTTGTAGCTAGAGTCTGTGGTATAATGGGTGAAAAGGAAAGGTGATAAAACTGTCCCCTGCAGTGCTCCAGTGCTACATAGCACTGTATCAGACATGCAGCCTTGCAGTCGCACATATTGAGGCCTATTGGTTAGATAATCCAGGATCCATGAAACTAAGGGAGCATCCACATTCATCGCTGACAGCTTAATCCCCAGCCTGTCTGATTGGATGGTGTTAAAGGCACTTGACAAGTTGAAAAACATAATTCTGAAGGATCTTCCTGGTTTCTCCAGGTAACTGTATGCTCTATGCATAAGGTGGATAATAGCATCTTTGACCCATATCTTCTTTTTGTATTTAGACTGAAGGGGATCTAGTTCTGACCTGACCTTGGGGTGATGTACTTCCAGGGCCAGCCTCTCAAGGGCTTTCATGCAGTGTGACGTGAGTGCCACAGGTCTGTAATCTGGAGTATCCCCTAGGCGTGCCTTCTTTGGCAGTGGAATCAGGTTTAAATAGGTATAAGCAGTGAAGCCTTCTTTCCCCCAAGACACGGGCTTCATTAATCTACCATAAAAAGGCCAAATTAATAGATCTGTATTTTATTAAAGAGCAAAACTGCTGTTTTGTCATAAAGGTAAATGAGAGAATTGTTACTTTGTTTATGTAAAGTCTATTCTTCTTGATGAAATGGCCTTAATCACTCAGCTTCTCCTGCTGATGATACTCAGAAATGTGTGAGCATGTATATTTGGGCATGTATCCAAACATGTGATAGACTCTCTTGTGTATTTTGTAAGTTAAAAAATGTTTTATTTGTTTTACCTGTCAGATTTGAGCCATCTAAATTTTCTGGCATCCTCACAGGTATAGGATATTGGTAGTTCTTTCATACAGAGAACCTAGAAATGTTTATGGAAGATGCTGAAAAAGGTCACTTTTCATACGTCATGACAGAATCTCAGTTTCTGCAATGTAATTTTCTGCCTAATCATCAATTTCTTGTAACTGTTGTCCCTATTGAACTCATCATTATGAATTAAACCATATTTCTTGAAGTCCAAACTCGGTCTTTTGTCATTATATCATCATCAGATGAAATATATCTGTATAATCTAGCTTTTACTAAATGCAAGTGGAAGTAAAGTAAATTCTGCCATTGCAACATGCACTATAACTGCTTGTCTGCAATCTGAAATGCATACCCCATTATTATTTCTTTAGAACTGTCCGCTCCCTTGTTTTCCCAGATGCATGCTTCTGCTTGTACCTGCAATTAGGTCAGATTGATCACTGAATTACCTCCACTTGACTTAGCTCAGCTAATGTACATTTTTC
This sequence comes from Protopterus annectens, assembly GCF_019279795.1. Taxonomy (NCBI): domain Eukaryota; kingdom Metazoa; phylum Chordata; order Ceratodontiformes; family Protopteridae; genus Protopterus; species Protopterus annectens. Next base: position 1,400,316,171 of record NC_056739.1, on the reverse strand, counting down.
TCATCTTACGTCTTTCTTCTGAATATATTTTCATATGTTAATTGAAGCAGGTCTGTTAATGGATGTCAGAGAATACAAAAATGTTAGTACATGTAAATCTAAGCTTAGCAATAAATCACTGAAAATATTATTTAAAAAAAAAACTTTGTTTTATAACAATCTTGAACCTGGCAGCTTATTTAAAAAAATAAATTTATGTTGTTTTGTATATTTTTAGATTATTAGACAGTGACATAGCATATTGAAATCAGTGATCAGAGAATGTTTTAATAATTTATTTGTTTTTTTATCATTTCAGAGATAGTAAAAACTGGAGTCAACTGCCACAAATCAAGGTGTACTACTAAAGCAGGTTTTGGGGGCAAGCTAAAAACATTATGTTTTAGGGATGTAATATAATATGATTTACAAAGGTAGAGGAAACTATGAAAAGGTAATGTCACTACTAGTAGAAAGCTTGGAAATAATCAGTCTAGAAGTTGATGTAAGGCTGGTATGAATGGAAGTTTCTGCTTGAAGAATGGAACCTGGTTATTCATGGTTCTTATCTTTTAGTGTTTGCATCTTTAACTCTGAATCATCTGGGTAATGCTTAGTGAATCTTGTACCCTCTCATAAATATTTCACTTTTCTGCATCTCAGCAGAGGTGGTTGAAGAATATTTAATTGTATGCATGCCTTTTCATGAAGCTGCTCTCCTGATCTATTCTGGATAAATAAAATGTAGATGTGTTTATCATATGGATATATTTTCTAACAGTTTATATATATATATATATATATATATATATATATATATATATATATATATATATATGTATACGTATATATATAAAATGGTCTAAGTGAAACTCTGGATAACCAAAAGCTTACAATCATGACACCTGGAACATCAAACTATACAAGTGAGCAGAAGCCTGATCTTCACTTAAAGGAACAGTTCTCCGATTAAAGACTGCCTACAGCAAATAACTATCAGCAGTTTGAATTGGACATCGCAGTACAGTGAAGATCGGGAAATTTACCCTTTTATCACTGTAGTGTGATCTTGGAGTTGATATATATAATTTGAGGGGGGCATGGGGTGCAGCCCCCCACTTTGGGGGTGCTGGGGGATTCCCTGCAAACCGCTGATAGTTATTTGCTGTAGGCAGTCTTTAATTGTAGAACTGTTCCTTTAAGTGAAGATCAGACTTCTGCTCACTTGTTTAGTTTGATGTTCCGGGTTTCATGATTGTAAGCTTGTGGCTATCCAGAGTTTTGCTTATTACATCTTGATGTTTTGTAAGTCAATTATATGGGTCTTCAACCTTTTGATGTAGACCCATATATATACACACATATATATATATAGATGGATAGATTTATGGAATGGAGAGGAAAGGATTTGTGTGTGTGTGTGTGTGTGTGTGTGTGTGTGTGTGTGTGTGTGTGTGTGTGTGTGTGTGTGCGCGTGTGTGTGCATGTGTGTGCGTGTGTGTGTGTGTGTGTGTGTGTGTGTGTGTGTGTGTGTGTGTGTGTGTGTGTGTGTGTGTGTGTGTGTGTGTGTGCATGCGCGTGTGTGTGTGTGTGTGTGTGTGTGTGTGTGTGTGTGTGTGTGTGTGTGTAAAGAGAGATAGAGAGATAGAGAGAGGGGGAAAGCAAATACAGAGAGTGAGACTGAAAGGGAGAGGTACAACATATTTATTTACTATTGAGGAAATTCAGAGCAATGTAACATTGAGATGTACTTGAAACAACATAGTCAGCTGATGATTTGCTATAAATTATCTAATCATTTAATGGCTGAGATTAGGAGGGCAATTAGAATGCATCTTTTAATAGCTAGATGCAAATACTAGCTACCATTTCTTGACTATATCTCTCTAAATAATACCTAGCTTATCTAGTTTGCAATAAATAAGATCTATCATTTTATTTTTCTTTCTGATAACAAACAAGGTCATTGTTTAACTAAAAAGGAAAGTGGCTTCAAATCACAGCTGGAGCTAATCTCCTTTGAAATGTCCTCATTTTTAAATTATTGTACCTAGAGCACTACCAAGTATCTCTCAAAATTGTCAGTTACGACCCCTCATTATACCCTGAAGTCTGCAGACTAGAACGTTTCCACCATGAGGAAGCCTTTTATCACACTATTTTTGGGGAAGTAACTTTTTAAAAAGTGGCAACAAACAGCTGAAAGAGCATGCTAATTATAATAGAAATGAACCCATTTTGTTTCATTCAGAAAGGTTAACATAGTAACTCATGGATACTTACAAGTGTCAGTATTACAACGTTAAGCACTAATAGTGAATTTATAATAAATTTTCATGACTCCTTAAGTCAAAATGCAAAATATTGTGACGAAAATATCTAAAGCTCACCAAAATGCTACCTTAAAATATTAGCATACATAAAACTTTAAAATAATACTAAGGCATCATTTTTTGCATGGGGTCCCTTCACCCTAAGTGTCGGGCCTCTGACTTCACATCCACTGATCTCTACATTTTTACCCTATTATCTCCAACATTTTCCCTGTCTAGTGTTATGACATATCAAAAAGGAGAAATCACCTTTTATTTGAATAACATGAACTGTTTAACACAAGAAGGTGCTGATAATATGAGTACTCTAGGGGTGAAATATAAGAAACCCAGGGTTTCAGTAAGCTCTGTGTAGGCTTCACAGGAAACCTGCATGGAATTTATGTGTTTGCATTATGAGCAGCAGCGCTAATTGCATATTAATGCTGCTCCTTGTGCTTACACAAATACAAGTGAAGTTTTGTGGCCAGCAACAGTGTTGCCAACCAGCAAACCATGCAGAGCAGCACAAATGCAGAAAGAGGATGCATACAATTTGCAATGGGCAAACCCGCTGAGCAAGATTGCGTGGACAGCCCCAGCGATTACTAGGGGTGAAAATACTGCAATAACAACAGTATTAACACATTAAAGAAAAGTGTACCTAGTACAATGTACACTACAACAATTACATGCAGAATGAAATAATAGATGGGGGGGCACCAGCAAGGGTAAATACAATTGGCTGAGGTGCCTTCTGTGCGGAGTCTGCATGTCCTCTCTGCATTCATGTGGGTTTCCTCTGGGTGCTCTGGTTTCCTTCCACGTTATAAAGACGTGTCTGGAGCATTTCTCCCCGCACCTCCGCTGAAAATTGGCTTTATTCCAAGTTGGACTTTCCCGCTAAACAAGTGTTAAATAAAATTAATAAATTAATAAATAAATAAATAAATAAATAACATTGAAACATAACACTAGACAGGGAAAATGTTCTCATGAAAATGGACACATATGAATGATAGGAATGAAGAAAGAGGAAGAGGGCATGATAAATATGGCAATATACTCAAGATACGATATGTCAAGGTATGTACACTTCCAAGACAAGTAAGTAGCATACACCACAGTATGTACTGCTGTTTACACCTCCTGTGTGAGTTTCTTTATATCATCACAAAGAATAGTTTATGTAATGCTCACACAAGGTTACAAGTTAATGGAGATGAATGGCTGGGATATGAACACCAGCATGCTCACTGGAGCAGACATTTAACAAGGATGGTATATGAATATACAATAGGGGGTATGTGCATATTGGGAAGTTCTGCAAATTGCCTTGCTTGAATATGACAAATGTCAGCAAACCTCACGACCAGTCATGAACACATAACAACAGACTCATGCATAACTGTAGACAGAAGCAGGCACAATCAGAGACAATTTTAAAATATTAACATCATTAATCTGTGACACTGACAGAATATGTGAGTTTAGGTTATTATTCATGTTCTGCAGAAACAGACATATACAACTGTAATGATTGTCAGCATTCTATATGAGGAATTCACCAACCCTTCCCCAAAATTACCTATTTTTGGAGGGGTTAAGAGGGATGGTGTTAAACCTGGAGATGAAATAAGGGGCAATCCTGGTCATTTAAGAGGTTTGTATGACACATAGACTACAAGCCACACCTGCAAGAATCAAACCTCTGCCATCAGTGTTGTCAATGAGCTGTGTATTTACTGGGTGCAACGCAGAAAGACGTATCACACATGCACCTTGTAAAACACCTTGAAGGGAAGTATGCACTGTCAAATCCTAATGGGTATACATCCCAAAGAATAGTTGTGTATTGCCAACACAATGCATTGGAGCTCACTGTACCAAATATGATACACTTGACTAAAGCATCCCTGGTTGACGTAGGTATTGGCCATATGGATAACAACGCTTGCAAACACAACACCATTATGAGTGGATTCCCTGTGCACAGTTGGGTATTGCACACATCTGTCAATGGATATTGTCTGAAGAATCTACAGTTGATTGTGAATTAAGAAGTGATCCATTTTCATGAATGAAACAGCAGTACCCAACACTACAACCTGTGAGAGATGCACTTATATAACCAAACTGGAAGCAAAGCTCTCTTCACCCAAGACTGGACTAGACAGTCAAGACGAGAAGGTAAACACTTGCACCACACCACACTCATCGCATAGTCCCTCAAAACCTACACCACCAAAACACACACATAGAAACACAAAACACACACCTACATTCATGGAGGCTCTCAATAAAAACCTGCCCAAGCATCAGGGACCTCCAAAGCAGAAACGCAAGCAAACTCCACCCTCCCGACACAACCCAAATGACACATAGCCCACAAACTCAGTGTGCCAATCAACCACAGCCCATAAGGCATAACAACGTATCCAACACTCTAGTCATAGGTGACTCTATAGTCAGGCACACCGATGTTCCACTCACCAAGCTAAACAAGAAGAAAGTTACTGTTAGCTGCCTGTCAGGTGCCAGGATCCACCACATAACACATGCACTCAGGTCACTCCACAAAAGGTACAAATATAACACTGTCATTGTCCATGTTGGTGTGAATGACCTAAGACGTACCTCCCTGGACTACATGACAAGAGACATGGAGGTGCTCACCGATCTTGTAGCCCAGGCAGGTATGACCCTAGCCCTAAGCAGCATCCTGCCATCACCCAGAATGATACCACAGTACAAGAACAAAATGATTGACTTCAACAATTGGCTAAGCTTCTGGTGTCATTGTAAGGGTATCCTGTATTTGTCTGCCTGGGATGACATGATCGACAGACCACAATGCTTTGCCAGAGATGGCCTGCACCTGTCACCCTTGGGATTCTGGATACTGGCTAAGGCTCTTGCCACCCCTATAGTCCCTTTTTTTAGGCAAGGTTCAAATGACAAATTCACCACCATAACAGGTACAAGCAAGCAAAATCTGAGGGTAATGCTACTCAATGCTAGAAGTCTAAACCTCAAAATGCACTCACTCGAGGCACTCCTTAATATGGAGAACATTGACATCTGTGCAGTGACAGAGACCTAGTTCAAAGCTCCAGAGAGCATCCCTGCATTCCCAGGCTATAATTCATACCACACCTTTCGGCCACCTAACCCGGAATGAAGCACTAAAGGTGGAGGCATGTCTATATTCATTAAGGATATCCACAACTCCAGGCTAGTTGCATAGCATAATGCATCCAAGATTATCCAAGTGCAACTAACTCTGGGCAAGACCGCAATCCAAATTGTAGCTTCCTACAGACCCCCCACCATGCCCCAGGATTCCCACTCCTCATTTCTTGATACACTGGAAAGTATTAGGGTACAAGCCAACACCCTAATAATGGGTGATTTCAACTACCCCACCATTAACTGGGAAAACTACTTATGTACCAACTCTTGCTCAATGTTTTCTGGAATTCATAAATTCCAATGCCTTGGATCAACTTATTCACACCCCCACCAAGGGCAGCAACATCCTAGACCTGGTCATTACCAACATGGGCAACCAGTGTTCCACACCAGAGGTCAATTCTTCGTTGGTCAGATCCGACCATGAACTTATCACCCTAGACATCCACATCCCATTCCCACCCCTAGTTAGGGAAACCACCGTAAAAAACTTCTTAAAAGCCAACTTCACACTTCTTAAGACAGAAGTGGCAAATCTCATGACACCCAGGCAGACAGACGATAGAGGTATGACTGCTGAATCCTACACAAATGCACTTTATAAGCACTTATGCAAGTGCATGGATCATGCTATCCCTAATAGAACCAAGATGCTATCCTCCAAAAAAAGGAAGCCAATCTGGTGGTCCTCTGCCATAAACAAACTCTACAACAAAAGAAAGAAACTGTTGCAAAAAAGAGTAAAATCCCATGACTGGAGGAACTCACTGGTCAACCTCAGTAAGAAGCTGAGATCCCTCATAAAATCCTCCAAAGCTAGTTACGAAAACAAAATTGCCACTGACTCTAAAAACAACCACAAATTATTCTATAGCTATGTCAAGAATCTCAATGGCAACACTCATATCTGCTCTGAGTTACAGCACAATGGCACTAAATATACAGAACCAACTGATATTGCCAACAACCTGGCAGATAGGTTCAGTGCTAACTTTACCCCCCTCTCACCTCCTAGAGGGCTCATCTCTATACCGGAAGAATGCAAAGTTCATGTAATCACGGCTGCACAGGTAAACAATACACTCTTCAAAAACAAGAACACAACATCTATGGGACCTGACAATATACCAGGCTGCGTTCTACATGAACTACAGAATGAACTGGCACTGTACCTAAGTACCATGTTCAATCATAGCCGCACCTCAGGCTTTGTGCCCACTGAATGGTGCACTGCAATGGTTATCCCACTCCACAAAGGGGGAGCCACGACGGACCACAGGAACTACCGCCCCATTAGCCTGATGAGTCTGGTCTGCAAGGCCATGGAATGTATCATCATGGAACTCATAAACAAAGACATTGGTAATCTCCAAACTCTGGACCCTACCCAGTTAGAATTTGTAAAAGGCAGATCATGTCTCCTAAACCTGATTGACTTCTTTGAAGCAGTCACCAAAGCCATAGATGAGGGTAAGGTGGTTCACACAGCTTATCTAGATCTCGCCAAAGCTTTTTACACCATCCCCCACTCTGGAATTATAGATAAGCTCATTAAACTAGGTATAAACCCCTATGTCACAAGATGGGTTGCCAACTGGCTCATGGACAGAACCCACACTGTGAAAGTAGCAGACTACAAATCTGACTTCAGACCAGTGACAAGTGGAGTACCACAGGGTTCAGTCCTGGGTCCTCTCCTGTTTGATATCTACTTCTCTGAAGTACAGGCTAACACTGAAGGTCTTTGGCTAAAAAATTTTGCAGATGACTGCAAACTAGGAGCCATAATCGAAACTCCTAGCGATGCGGACATACTACAAAAGGGCCTCATTGAGACAGATGCCAGGTGTCAAAGCCATGGCCTGAAGCTCAATGCCAAAAAGTGTATTGTCATCCCCTTTGGTAAAAACTCTGTACTCATGAACTACCACATACCTGGTAGTCTACTTAATGCGGAAAATGTAATAAGAGACCTTGGGACACAGGTGGACAGTAGTCTCTCCTTTGATAATCACATTGCCACAGTGGTCAGGAAATCCTTCTATGTGGCACACCTCATCACAAAAGGTTTCTCATCCAGAAAAGAAGAGGTCATTGTTCCCCTCTCCTCATCACTCATTAAACCCATTATAGAGTACAATGCCCCTTTTGGTATGTACCTCACAAGACATCTACAACAACTGGAAAGGCCACAGAAATATCTCACAAAGAGGATTACTGGCCTCAAACAGATGCCCTACGCAGACCGTCTCAAACAACTGCAGCTTTACTCCGTCGCATATCGCCTACTCAGAGGAGATCTGTGCCTAACATACAAAGCTATGTCAAATCCAGAGCTGTTGGACATGCTCCACTTAAAGAAATCCCAATCCCTCTGAGCTGCACACTCTAGGGACCTAAATCTTGTCACCACAATAAACAGAACATGCTAGAGGGATAGATTCCTGTCCAAGAGACTTCCTATACTCTGGAACAGACTACCTATCTATGTCAAACAGAGCTCCTCATTAGCACTCTTCAAGAAAAATCTTGATGATTGGATGGGAAATAGGAAATTCACCCCAGGGATCACTTTTGTGGCTCTGCTCAACAGGGGCACAGAAAAATAATTTTCTTGGGTGGCGAAAGCCAGAGTACATTTTTGGCTAGGCTTATATAGGCCCTAGGGCCAATAGCCTAGTACCTACCTATGAACCTATGAACATGAGACTGATAGCAATCCTTCAGCTATGCCCATGTGTGCAGAAACTACAGCACTGCAAAGTCTGGCATTAATTACTGAAGAAGCTGTTACTGTGATAGTCTTCACTTACAGAACAATAAACGGAGCATGCTCGATAAACACATGCCAAATCTCAAGACGTGCCACAAAATCACTGCCCCCTCCCCCCCCCCCCCCGACATTGCTGGTGAAAATGTTATACTGCCATGAAATCCTGACATGCATGTACGCATATGCATCCATGCAAAAATTCAAGTGGTAATACTGATATGATGTGATGTACTGATGCATCTGTGATGCTGTACAATCACACCATAGCTGTACCTACGTTACCATTGGACTTCTTCATAGGTTCATAGATTCATAGGAGAGTACTAGATTAATGTTCCAAGATCCCATAAAAGCTTAACCCACTCTATTCACATCCAAAATCCAATTTGACTACAATGCAATATATCACCATTCCTCTATAATAGCTCCAGTATAGAATGCTTTACACTCAGATATACTGAATTACATTAAAACATTATCAATTATGCAAATTTGCTAAACTAGTACTCAAACTTTCTGACTTATTTATTATTAATCTAATTACCTCAAACTATGTGGAGACATACACCCCAACCCAGGGCCTCTACCCCAAACCACCCTCCCTCAGACCAACACACTACACAACATTGCATATCTCACACTCAGTAGGTCCGACCTCCTTATGCTAAACATGAACCTGAGAAGCATCCTTAATAAAGTAGCTGAATTTCACTCAACCCCAGTCCTATATACTCCTGATATTTGTGGTGATAACTGAAACCTGGTTCAAACCCCACAGACACTATACCAAAGTACTAACCTAGGGTTACAATATTCAGACACAAGACAGAACTAATAATCGAGGTGGGGTATAGCAATAGCTTACAAGAACACACTCAAATTAGAATGCTATGGATGTGAATCACCAGACCTCATAAATACAGAAATATTAAGCTCACAGCTCCAGCTTAACTCCAACAAACACATCATAATTTTTGTCATTTACACCCCCAGGGAATAACCCGTCCATCATACAAAATCTTCTTCATTGGACAGACTCCACTTTCAAGCAGAAAATTATTATAATGGGGGATTTCAACTTAGACTGGACAACCTGCTCCTCAGAAAACCCTTCCAACTTTATCAATCCCCACGGTTTCTCTCAAATTGTGAGTCAATATCAAAATGTCTTTGACCTTATGGTCAAAAGTACCAAACTGTGTAACCATAGTATTTAAATATTTATGTTGTTTATAAGGTTTCCCAACTTTATTTATTTTTGGGTTTTGACCTAAAAGTGGGATAAACTTGTTACCCCATCCCCTCAAAACTTCTTCAGCAAAATTGTAAACCATATTTGAGGGGTATCCTCTAGTCAAAAACATAGAGGTCAGATTACCTAGTTCTAATTTAAAATCCAGAATTGTAGAACACATTCTGGCCCCATGGAACATTTGACCTCTAACCAGGTTCCTTTTGGTATAAAGTGGGTGGTTACTATCATAAGCCAAAAAGCTATTAGAATAAGTTGGTTTACGAAAAACTCTGGGTGTAAATTGTTTTAAATCATAATTTTTGGTGATGGTAACATCCAAATAATTGATTTCATTAACATGGAAACTGTAAGTAAATTTGAAATATTCACAAATGTTATTAATATATTCAAAGAAATTGTCTACCAATATTCTTTCACTCTTCCATAAAACAAAAATATCATCCAGGTAATGCAAGTAAAGAAACCACCCTTCTCTAAAACCTAAATTAAAATGTATTTCTTCTCCCATGCTGCCACAACTAAGTTGGCATACATCGGGGCATAGCTTGACCCCACGGCAACACCTCTAAGCTGTCTAAAAAATTCATTTTCAAAACTAAAGTAGTTGTGGTGCAATAAAGTCTCCATAGCGTCAATAATAAAGTTGAAAAGAGGACCTCTCAGTGTAGTATAATCTAATAATGCTTCTGAAAATAGTTCCAGACCTATATCATGAGGTATGGAGCTAAAAAGATCTACTACATCAATAGTAGAAAATCCCATAGATTCTGAGAAATATTCTTGTTTGATCCTTCCAAGGAAATCCCACGAATCTGTTAACACATGGCTAATAGGACTTAAGGTATCTTTCAGTAAGCGGTCAATAAAACTCCCCAGTGAATAAGTTGAACTGTTATGTGCCGCTATAATAAGACGGTAAGGTGGGTGGAACACATTTTTGTGTACTTTCAAGATTACAAACGCTGTGGGGATGTAGGGGCAGTCATTTTGTAGAAACCTAAAGGTTTGTTCATTAATAACACCTTGTTATAAATTGTCCTTCAAAAATAGCATTAACTTTCTGTGAGCTATATCTATTTCACTTCTAGAAACTATTTCATATTGATTTGTATCATAAAGCAAATTTGCTATGTCATTGACATAATCTACCTTCTCCACCAAAATTACCCCACCCCCTTTGTCAGGTCTCACGACCCTGGATTGGTCTGACTCTCTCAATTTTCTTAACACTAAAGCTTCCTCTCTTGTGAGATTAAAAAGTTTATTTTTATGAGAATAATGAGCCTGATAAATCTACTTAGCACATATTCTTTCAAAATCAATTAAAGTGGGATGAATGGGGGGGGGGGGGTTGTACAAATTCTTTCTCTTAAATCTGTTACCTAGGGAAGTATCATCTGCTTCCTCGTTGAAGTGTAGTTGAAAATTGAACTTTCTAATGTATATTTTCAATTCAGTGAGCACATCAACAATATCAACTCTACTTCCTGGTACAAACTTAAACCCTTTCCTAAAAAGGGAAAAATATGCTTCATCAATTTCCAAGTCTGTATAGTTATACACATGAAATCCTTGTGAACAAAATAGTTTCCCTTTAAAAGATACAGCACTAGGTTGTGTATATAAAATTGTATGCAGTATCTGTTCCCCTTCCTGTTCTTCCAAAACTGTCTTTGACCCTTGGGCCCTTGTCCCCTCAGTGTTTGATGTCGCCCTAAAAATATTATTATTTTGATTTCTATTTAGAATTCTTTCTGATCTACATGGGAGTGGAAACTCTTGTTCAAAAACCTTATGTATCCCACCTTCGTAGTCAAACCTTCAGTATCATAATTATTTGACTCGAATCTAGGGTCATATTGACCTAGCCTAACATCTGCCTCTTGTCTGTTCTGGTCATAAAAAGGGGGGTTTTCATAGTAACTCGTTTATAATCAAGTTTATCCCTTCTTAGTTTCCATTGTTTTCTTAAAACATTCTCTTTAACCTGTTGTTCAGCTCTATTAAAAATATTGTCATATTTAACTTCATAATTCATAAAACATACATCTTCAACCATGTCCTTATTTAAAACTTTCATCCATCAAATTTTTAATCTTGCTACTATTAATTTTAATTATAAAATGCAAAAGTTCTATGCCATGTCGATCGAACATCGCAAGCAGTTCATTAAGTTCTTCTTGCTCTGCAGTTATGCCATTCGGAAATTTGTACATTCATAGTCCTTTAGTTACTCTTTTGACTCGAATGCATTCGGTTAAGCAAGCATTGTCTATCTGTAGGTTACGTACCTTATTCATTTTGAGTTCAAAGGTATGGAATTGATGTCTGTAGGTCTTGTAGGTCCTTCCTCAAGATTAAAATTTAAGTCCCTGTTAATCCATTGCTCAAACTACATAGTCCGGTTGGAATTATTGTGATTTTTCAAGCTCCCTTGTCCACAAGGAATGCTGTTAACTAATGTTGAACTGGACGAGCCCGGACTAACAGCAACAGCTTTTCCTGTGGATCTCAATCCACCAGAAGTCGTCATAGGGTGCGATGACTCACCAGCAGCAAAGTCTCTTGGGAACAGTAGTTTTTCCAAGGTAGATTGCATCTGCTAGTACTGTGAAGACATTAGTTTTATTAGCTGAGTCAAGTTTCCTTCTTCGTTTGTCAGTGGAAACTCTGACAAATCTTGAAAATTTCTTTTCGAACATTCTATCCATTCACAATCTAGTCAAGGAGGTACAGCTATTTGTGTTTTTTGTAAATATTGTCCCTATATTTACAAAGGAGAGGAATTAGTGATAGGTGACCCTCAGAGAAAAATTTGTTTGAAAAAAGGTAACTGTGACAGTTCTAGGCTAGTGTACATTGTTATTTCCCAGGATTGCCAAATGTTTTATGTGGGGAAAAGAGAGAGGTCTTTGTGTAAAAGAATATATGATCACCATTATGCCACTGAAACACAAAATGGCAACAATGCATTATACAAACACACACTCTCTTGTGAGGTTAAGCTAGGATTCCGTTTTGAGATTCTAGAAATTATAAGTAAAGTCATTGGGTGGGGGGACTGGTGAAATGACATTTACAGAAGTGAAATTAGATGGCAGTTATTTTTAAACGTTACTAACCCTCCAGGGTTAAATGACCATGTTTCACTTGAACCAATATTAAAAGATAGGGCAACTGTATTATGAATTGTTAAAGTGCAATTAATGCTACTTAGAATTATATATGCATTTGTACTTACTACATTATTGTTTTTAAATCAACCTGTTTGTTTTAATGGTAAAAGGCAATTTTAAATGAATTATTGAATAATTTAATCAATTATCAATTAACCAAAGTATAAAAACAACCTTTTGGCTTTGTATAACAGTTTTGACTCTTTATTGGTATCAGGTCTGGTTCCACCAAGTGTGTTGGTTTTACATATGACAACATTTATATTTGCGTGTAGAATAAAATATATAATTTGACTACTACTTTCATTGAAATATTTTTTCTCTCTGTACCTGTTGATAAGTACAGAGTTATACAAGAGAGTTGTTCAGTGCTATGGGGTAGAAATCCTGCATAGCTGTAGCTCTTTCCTATGGATATATACAGTCAATGGCATGCTGTAGCATAGCATTCAGGAACTGATGTAGGATCCTGGATACTGATGTCTGTGATGCCTCCAGCATGTCTCCTGTTGGTCTCTGGAAGTTTCCTGTAACCAAAATTCTAAGTGATACACATATCTTGGTCTCCCCACATATTGATTCCCCTGGGTTTGCTCTTGCTCTAAGTTGAGGATGACAGAGCTTCCAGAATTCTTGGAGTGTGCCTCTATCTACCCATATCACTCTACTATTTCTACCTCATGCAGACCATAAAAAGTTAAACAGGGTCTAAACACCCTTCTCCTTCTTGCCTGAGGTCTATGGGCAGCAGCAGCAGCATAGACTTGAGTCCATTGCACATACACATGCAGAAGAGCAGCAGCACCGCTTAACGTTCTTACCCTCTAATGTAGTTTCTGTGGCTGTATTCCAATATATCCAGTTAGTTTTGGAATACATGGCAAAAACCTACACTCAGTGTGCACAATTGGTTTATAGCTTGTTGAATAGCTCCACCATATTAGAGTGGTTCATTAGCATACAATTCAGCTGCTTATGCTGTAATTAGCATACCATGATGTTTACTGTGTTTGTGTGGCTGTACATGATGTGAATATAAATCAGCATGCTACCGTTATGTGCACATGTTTTTAGTGATCCATGTAGGGTTTACTGAATCCTGTCCAAAGAGTTAAGAAAATGGCATTTAACAAACCATAATGATCTCAATGATTGCATATGTTTCCCCCTGAATTAAATGATATGTCTTAGAATAGCATGCTTTTAACACAATGTATTTTAACAATTTAGTTTTATGGAACTTGATGTAAATAAAATTGAATGTTGGGCTTCTATATTTGTTTATCAGTTTCTGATATATCTGCGGATATCTTACTCATTTATATGTCTTGTTATTAATTAATGTCACTGTAATGCTTTCTTACCTCTAGGATAACATATCTGTTTGGTGTCCTCTGGTCATGTTGCAACTGAAAAGTTTCTAATGACTAGTTCACTTACTTGATTAACAAACAAACAACCAATCAAACAAATAAATAAAAGAAATGTTCATTCAGTAAGTGCATATGATAGAAGGCAAACATTTTATTAGGCAAATGATAAAATAACCAGTGGTTTTGTATCTCCTAATATAGCACTATCACTTTAATACTTTCAGGTGTTCAAAGCCTTTAAGTTAAAAATACTCCCCGGGATTTACTATCCTTCTGTGCAGGACTAGCTTAGTTCTGCATGGAAGTGGCCGTTTAGGAGCATGACGCCAGCGTGCCATGCATGTTAATGAAGGCATGCTGCCTGAGCTCTTAATCTTACAAGGAGCGTGTAAGAGTGCAGGGGGGGGGGTCTGAGAGCAGAGAGCTCAGAATATACATGCCCCTGCAATGAAGAACAGCAGACAAGTCCAAAAAGAATGAGCGAGACCGCTCGTAGGTGTATGCATACCCCCAGCAACATCTCCCCACATGTACAAGAGCAATAGTTAAAACAACAAATATAAAGATTTTTTTATGAAACAGATGAAATTCAACCATAGGCGTGCAGGTTTGCCCATCGCTTAGCTACAGTTAATGCAGCTTAAATGGCACAAGAGGATAAAAATCAAGATATATGCAAATGAAGCAGTACAATAATAGTGTAGTGGGCAAGCATTCGCCTTATGAGCAGTTATTCCATGTTCGAGTCCCACTGCAGCACATTCCATTTACCATGTCAAATCACTTTATGACCAATATGTTTAGTTGTATAACCTATGAAATAACCTATATTTGTGAATTGGAGTACTGTATTAAATGCAGATGTGAGGTGTCAGTGTCATAATGTTGCAATGTCCACAGATAATCACATGTGCCCCATACAGTATATGTACACAGGAATCAGGGATACAAATGTAAGGTAAAATGTATAATAAATGATAACTCCATACAGCTTCCAAATCCCCCACCTTCCCAAGAACCATTAGACATTACTGTCTAAATTAGTGCAGTGGTAAGTGGGACTAAGCACTAGTAAGCAAGTGTAAGCATAAATAAGCAGTAGTAAGTGGGAGTAAGCATATATAAGCACTAGTAAGCAGGTTTAAGCCCATTTGTGTGGGGGTAAGCAATGCGCATACAGCTTCAGCAATAATGAAGATAACTCTCTGTAGGCATATGCAACCAGAGGTTAGCAATGCTTACCTTTGCGCAAACCCACGCAAATCTACTTACAAGTGCTTAAAAGTGCCTTAATCACTCTGTATGCAACAGCCGGTGTTCTGGCCAGAAACAAAATAAACAGCCTTTGCAGGTCTTAAACCCAGGACCCTGTACACTACAGTCACAGTAGTTAACCACTAAGCCAGCACAGCAGTACATAAGATTGAGGTATCACCAAACAAATCCTCACTATAGTAAAATCAAACTGAACATGTGAAAGGAATCTATATACAGTCTTATGTTCTATAACCTGCTACATAACATAAATATGTGAACTGGAGTACTGCAGTAAGCCCAGATGTGAGGTGTAATTATAATAAAGTGTTGAAGTCCCCTAATAAACATAAGAACCCCATACAGTACACATGAACCATGGATACTAGACATATATATAACATGTAATGAATAATAAATCAATGCCAAAAAGCAAATCTAATGCAAAGTAAATATTAAGCAATGCTAAGCATTGCACAGGCCAACTTAGTAGGTGTAAGCAGTATGTAGGCCAGCTAACTCAATTTGCCCATTGGTATACCTCTTTAAACAATGCCAGCCTTAGGTAAGTAGGTTTGCCCATAGCTTAGCCTTTTTAAAACCATCCAATCATGGCAAAGTTAGGGAAATTGGCCCTATTTAAACCCAACAGGTGGGAATACATCTCATAACTGGTTGTAGCTTCTCCTTACAGGCACCATGTCTGGAATGGGAGAGGAACTGCACTTTCGGGTGTAGCACTGGGGCATCCAGGACTCCAGATTCATGGCAAGACTCCTTGTCAAAGACCATGAGCAAAGACTGCTGCAAGGTTCCGAATATAAAGCAGAAGCCTGGGAGCATCTCTCCCATGACCTCACCAGTGCCACTGGCATACCCCAAACTGGTGAGCAGGTCAGGCATAACTATGCCGACTTGAAGTGGCAAAAGGGGGATCTCTTGGATCAGTGGATCCAAGAGGCTAGGATGACAGGGGAGGTCCCAGTAGTGTGTAAGTATCACTCCACTACCTGTTTAATAATTGCCAGCTCATGTATATTATGGATAGGTATGGCTAAATATTCCTCTTATGTCCTTCACAGTGGCAAGTGAGCAGGCTATGAATCAGGAGGCCCATGGATGTCGCTTGGAAAGGTTGCAACGCGATGCAGGTTAGTAATACTCTTGCATGTACTGTCACAGGAAATAAATCTAACAGTATTAGTAAGTTAATTGCCTGTATAAAACCTGTATTGTTTAAGGCAAGTACTGCATACACCAGAGAATATGGCAGGAAGAGTCTCATATAGGTTGTATGTAAATAAAAGCATAATAGCCTGACAATGAAGGTCTAACTGCTGTACTGCATGTGTTTACTCTGATATCATATGGTAATGCAGATTTGCAATCACTTAATAGTACTGTTGTATTAAGCACTGTTACCCACACTGTGCAACATAAATAAAAAATGTGTAGGAATGTCTGTATATGACTGGTGTAATCCCCAAAGGTCAGCTAGTACAACTGAGAGAGACATAGACAGAAAACAGTGAAAAGACAGACAACAAAATCCAAATAGTACATGCAGCTGAGATCTGAACTGTTGTATTCTTAGCACACACAGCCATGGTTCGAATCCTGGGAGTGGTAGTAGTCTGCATACATAATCATACCCCACAACTGTACAGATATGTCCAGAATGTCCATTAAATTGGCCCATATCTGCTGCCTGTCACTGTATCCCCCTGGGAAATCAGTGGGATGATCCCAGACGTATAGGCTGCAAAGAAGAAATACAACTGATTGTCACACATCTATAAGAACAAACATGTCACTGTACAACTCCCCAAACTGTTATGAGAGCAATAAGCCAAGTATGTCTCATCTACACCCCCATGTTGTCAAGCTGTGACCAGAATGTGTACAGTAACAGAGTGAGATGTAAGTGCATAATACTAATGTGAAATATGGTACTTTGTGTGAACCTATGAACATTCAGGTAGTGCTAACAAGCATTGCTCCCACAGGTCCATCAGATATGAACACTGTGGCCATAAAGAAAAGAGTGATACCCTGTACTGGTACTGTTTACTATGGTATTGTATGGCATTGTGAGTGTTGCAGTTGCTCTGAACAATAAGGTATCACTCATCACTGTCACCCACACTGTGCTACATAATATAACTGTCTAGGAAATCCTGTATAAGAGTGTTGTAAGTCACTAAAGGTTGAAGAGGGAAATAGTCTACATATGTCCTGGTTCACCTGCATGTGGTCAAGACATGGCCAGAGTTCGTGCAAAAAGAGATGGACAGGCATGTGCATAACATCAACCTAGAATCTGTGACATATGTAGAAACAGTTAGTGTTAACAAACAATTCCTCCAAAGGTATACCAGGTAAGAGGTGTATACTGCAGGTAAAACCAGTTCATGTATATAGTTGTCAACAGCCATATCACTGTCCAAACTAAGGCAATAGGGTAGTGTAGTAATACTTGTAAGGTACAGATAACAGCACTGACTAGGAAAGTAATGCAAACTACAGGACTATACTAGTTGTTAATTGACATCTTTCTCCCCCCCACCATATCTCCAGCAATACACTAAATACCCAACTCAATTGGTACGTGATGACTTCACTGTAATGTTGGGACATATGTTCTATTGTTTGATAATTATTTAAATCTGTTTCTATGCATGTGCTATGTTGAAATACTCCAACATTGGTGGCATGTTGCTATCAATGTACCTGCATGCTGCTGTTATTACCACTGCGATCCCATATATGCATGTGTTCTGTTTGCTATGCAACTGTTCCATATCTAGTGTCTGGGTTAATGGAAATATCTATGCATGCTGTTATACCTAATCCTGGAATGTGTTGACTATTACTAACCCACATATGTTGATAAAACATAAACACCATAGCATGTATTGAAATGAGGGTCCCAGCGGACCCACCTGTTCCGCCTCAGCTGGCCATGGTACTGGGCACCAGCACATCTGGGGCCCAACCCAGGACCTCCTTGTCCATTGGTCCTGCACCACCTTCTGGTGGAACCACCTCAGGGGATGGGGCTCGCCCCCCAGGAATGGGCGTGGACAGGAACCTGTCACCCATTGCTAGGTCCGGGTCGTGGTGCACAGCGAGCTTCGCAGGGAGGTCGGAGATCTGCTATGTCAGCTTGAGGGCCATGTGTCATGACTAGAGGGTCAACCTGGCTCTCTGACTCAGCCCCCAGCACAGCCACCTTCGGGGCTGTGAGGGTGCAGTGGTGACTGCCCATAGGTGGGGACCTCAGTCCCACTGTTTCCACTAGGGGACTCATGGGCTTTCAGTTTACCAACACCCCTCCCCATCAAGGTGTTTACCCCCCACATGTGTCATATACCGTCCCTGTATGAGTCTTGTCTGTCTTGTCTGTTAACCTACCCAACCTTCTTCCCCAAACATACCTACTATCCCTCCCCAACATCTCTTTCTCACCTTAAAAAAAGGGCAATCTGTTCCCAAAAAAAATCATGCCCCATACATAGCTATCCATTTCGCACACATGTCCACTGGACACATGTAATCTGGTCTAATTGGCATCACAACATATTATTGTTGTCCTCACCCCTCTCTCAGGGGTTTGAGTGTCCAAATCTACCTCCAAATTCAGTGTATATGCACAGCTGTTGCTGTAGACGAAATGGGCATCTATCGACCTTCCCTACACCCTTCCTGCACATCCCTAGCTATTTGCCTACTGTCTTTCCCTTTTTGTGTCCCTTTTTCACCACTTTCCTATCAACCCTTTTTTCTTTTCTTTTAAAGAAATTAGCGCAGGGGTAAATGGGATTAAGCACTTTTAAGCAGCAGTAAGCGGGTTTAAGCTTATTTGCGTGGGGGTAAGTAATGCCTACACAGGTTAAGCAATTGAGAAGCTAAATCAGTATAAGAAATTGTAACTGGAAGTTAGCAGTGCTTACCTCTGCACAAACCTGCTCAAACTTGCTTACAACTGCTTAAAAGTGCCTTAATCACTCTGTATCCAACAGCCCTTGTTCTGCCCAGCAACAAAATAAACAGCCTCTTCAAGGCTCGAACCCAGGACCCTGCATGCCATAACGATTTACTACTAAGCCATGTCAGATATACATATTCCTGATGTTTTCACAAGCATATCATCCAGCACAGTCATTCAACAGTACAGGAAATGTATTTAAACATGTAGATGTATGTGTGTCTGTATATATATATATATATATATATATATATATATATATATATATATATATATATATATATATATATATATAGATATCTAAATAGATATAACATATCTATATATGTATATATATATATATATATATATATATATATATATATATATATATATATATATGTCTATAAATATATATATATATATATATATATATATATATATATATATACACACATATATATATATATATATATATATATATATATATATATATATATATATAAGCATAAATATATATCTATATATGTATATACAGACATATACCTATAGATATATAAGAGAACATAACAAAAACATATATGTCCACATGCACCATTAATGCAGGTGAGGGGGCCCAAATAACATACGTTTTGTACGTATAGATATCCCCCCCACAGCCAAACACGTATGCCCAACAATACAATACCAACTGTTGCAAATCCCATAACCAGAACCTGTCACAACATGGGCACAAGATATTAACAGTACTCCATCCCACTTGTATGATGTCAGGCTGGTATAAGTAAACAATCATGCAGTACAGTCTGGCTACCATTGGGAATGTACAATGTGGAAGCAATCAACATTCCTAAGATACATATACACAGACACATATATGCAGATACGCATGTGTGTGTATATATATATATATATATATATATATATATATATATATATATATATATATATATATATATATATATATATATATATATATACACACACACACATATACATATATATAGATATATATGTAACTACACATACACACTCAGATATATGTATAGGAAGATACAAATGTAGAAGATGCACACAATACGGAATACCCACTATGCCTGCAGTTGCCACCTTACCAAATGGACACTGTATGAGCTACCCATACAAATGACAATTGTTGCCTGCAACATATACCTCCAGAGAGGCCAAAGGATATAACACCACACACAGGTTTGCATACATGGGAAAACTTTATTTGTGTACTATTACAGTTGTATATGCCATGTCATATAGCTGTTCAGACTCTGACATACATATAAACAGACTAATGCAACTGTGAAACAGTTATATTAATACAGTAGTCTGGAAAGGTTTACATATGTTGCTGTCCAGGCCGTGGCCTTCAGGTAGTACAATAGTAAAGACAGACTGGGCCACAGGATAACAATCAATCAACAGTAAGTAATGCAGATGTATAGTCTAGTAGCTTCAATCTACACTCTGTACACAATCCCTAGGGGATAAGGACCTCAGTTGACACAATGGGATGTATCTGTTACATAACAAGGTATAACTGACACTATCACAATCACACTGACAAACAGAACAGTCTGTATTTCAGGAAGCAGTAAGCCTGCATTTACCCAACGTGCATTGTATGGTAATGTACATCCAGATACCTTAAGGCAGCTTACCCGTGATACCCCCACATGTTGTAACAGCCTAGGTTAGTTATGGTCACCTCCCCCCCCATAGACTGACATACAGGGCCATATACCACTGTTACATACACTGGCCTCTGGAGTACTTAAGGGCACACATGTATTGTGTAGATGAAGGCCGCACATATATGGACCCAACCCTATAATATGTGTAGGGGCCACAACAGCAGTGGACTGATGGCAGGACTGGCAGCATGACATACTCACAGCCCACTACACAACAACCCCTGACAGCATGTCATATGGACAAAGCTTCGTATGTAGGCCAAGGACAGATGCTGGAGCACTCAATACACACACTGCCAGCGATATATCTGACACAAGAGCTGTGTGGTGGACATACAAAACATAACAGGCACACCTCTGGCCATCCAGTGGATAGGCTAACAGTTGAGAGCTATGCAGACAGACTGCATTCCATGTTAAACTAGTATGCACACACAAACCTTGTAACACCAGTGCTATACAATGCATACAGCAACACTACTCACTCTCTGTCTGTATTTCTAGAACCTCATACAAATATGTAGCTGACCTGAGTGTGCAAGTTCTCTTGTAAGAGGTATTGCTACCTGCTGTCTGTAACACTGCTGCTCACACACAGGAAGGATGTCCACCATACAGGAAAGGTAAAGGGACCACGCCCACATGATGTAGGGATTTATAGTAGTGGGTTGCCATGACAGTGGTAAGTGGAAGTACTACACAGAAGTACTACAAGCAGGTAGCAAGTGGAGGGCACAGACTGGTGCAGAGGCCATCACCTGATCATGTGCATCACCTACAAAAGCCATGCTGCAATCTATCCAAAGCAACTCAATCCATTTATTGGAGAGAGAGACAGAGAGAGAGAGAGAGAGAGAGAGAGAGAGAGAAAGGGAGAGAGAGTGAAAGGCAACAAAAAACAAAAAACAACAGAAAAGAAAAAAACGTCCATCCTGCAAACTATCCAGGAGAGACATCATTCCCACAACAGGTATATGATGTATACATGCATGTAATTAACTGTAGTACTTGGTCCATAATAATGGGATAGATGATGTGGAATGATTTGCATGTGTCATCAGGTGTTGTTGTTGTAATGATGTTCAGATGAAGAACTGCTAAAGACAATAAAGTATGTCCCTGTGGATAGTGGGCCATACCTGTCAACTGTGCAGAGCAGCACTGACTGATAAGATATAAGCCATCATAGTTTGTGTTGTGTAATGGGAAGCATGTATATTACTGTGGCCGATAGCTGGTGGTGGAAGTAATGCCATAATGATGGACACGTGGGTTCCACAGCCCACCACTTGCAGGATACTCAGGGTAACCTGTATTGTAGCATGCTGGAATGCCATAGGTGTGTAATAGGGTTACCTGCAATCTGGCCCTACATATACCCCCTAATGTCAGGCTGTGTCCATATGTGGCACCTGTCTGTGTTGTAGCAAGGCAAAGCAATGCAACTGTGCAGGAAGGTGTGAGATTGTGGACCTGATGTCTGAATGTGCCCCATATATAGGTATGTATTTGTGTGTGTGTATATATATATATATATATATATATATATATATATATATATATATATATATATATATATAATATATATATATATATTTATATATATATATATATACACATACATATATGTATATACACATATATATATATATATATATATATATATATATATATATATATATATATATATATATATATATATGTACAGGTATGTCCACAAATATACAGATACCCATGTGTAGACCTATATATAAATACATATATACAACATCATATATATATATCTACACATATATAGATATATACCTATATGCACATGTCTACATTATATACAAGCACACACAAAACATATATGAATGTAAATACATGTCCCCTATATTACCACCACAGTGCTGCATGCTATGTGTGAGGGAACAGCACACATAGCAATACACACTAATATCTACAGCTGTTAGTGTGTGCAACACGGATGGGTATGTCATGTGTACCCCTTGTTGGGACCACATTGCCCTTGTCTGTGAAGTATGGAATGGGAATATGGGGAAGTATGACCGGTATAGTTGTGGAGGTGGTCAGGGTTGGTAGATATAGAGGATAGCCTACAGGGATGGTATGTGACACATGTGGTGGGTAAACACCCTGGATGGTGTGTTTGGTCTGTGATGTGAAGCCCCATGAGCCCCAATATGGACACAATGGGATCAAGCCTCACACCCATTGCTATTCACAACTGCAGTCCACATCCTGAAGGTGCCTGGCCTGGAGGCTGAGCAGGAGGAGCATGTGGATCCTGTGAATCTGTACTGGCTGCCTCAAGGGGATGTAGAACATCCCGCATGTGTCTGTGGAGCCCGCTATGGAATAGACCCTGGACCTGACCTTAGGGGACAAAATCATGTTTGTGTGTGCCCCTGGGGAGGACAACATCCCCTGAGTTGGTTCCATCTGAAGGTATTGCTGGAACAGTAAACGAGGAGGCCCCAGGGTGGGTCCCACATGTGATGTGGCCTGGTAACACGAGCAGATGAGTTTGGAGTGGTGGTTCTGCTGGGCAATAGTCCATAAACATGCTATTGTGTCACTGTTATAGAACATATGTGGGTAGTAATAGTCTACACAATCCTGGAACATGTCCAACAGCATGCATAGATATCCCCAATAACATGGAATGTCAGATGTGCAGCAATCGCACAGCAAGCATACCACAGGCATATATGGAACCATAGTGGCCCCAACAATGGCATGTAGGTGAATAGTCTGTAACAGGCCAGCAATGATAGTGTCCACACAAGTAACATGGCTACAAACACATCGCACAAAGTGAGGTACAAAACAATATGCGTCCCACTGGTAGGTAAGCTATAGCCATACCTATTGAGTTGTGTGTACAGTTTGTTGTCACTGATATGGTGGGGGGGTGACAGGTATTAAGAACTGTGGTATCCTCGCTGTATGCTTGCCTGCTTCCATCTTTATGTCTTTCAGGCAAGATGTCACATGGAAGGCTCCCGGCTTACTCAGCTGCTGAGAATGACATTGTGGTAAACAACCTAATCCAGCACTACCCTATCTTGTTTGGCTAGGCGGCCCATGAGCAGCAGGAGTGAACTGCCCTGTGGAAAGACTTAGTCCACAGGGTCAATGATGTAGGCCTGCACAACCGCAGTTACAAGCAGGTCCGGCATCATTATTCTGACCTGCTTCGCAATGCCTGTCGGCGTGCTGCAGCAGTCTGGGGGGATCACTTCGCAGCAGGGGGGCCATGCCATCCATCACCCCTGACACATGTTGAGGAGCTCCTAACCAGCCTCTTGGCACCTGCCCATCTGCATAGCCAACAACTGCCGGACACCATTGTGGAGGTGGGGCTATGCACACACTGGCTGGGGAGCATGCAGGTAAGGCCACAGGGCACATCAGTAGACTACTGTTGAGTATGCATCCACATCTGTATAGGTAGATCATGCATATCTGACATGTCATAGATATAATTTGTGGCTGTATAGTAGTGATAAACAGATGTGCATACGTGGTAGTATTGTGGACATGTACTGTTGATATATTATAATGCTGCACTCTCCCTGTAGCAATGCCACAGGTGTGGCCACTAACTTTGCATCTCTCACCATCTTATGTAGGTCCCTCCAGTATACCACCAAGGCAACAACCTGTAGCTGATGAGTATGGTTTATGTTGATGCTTGCCAATACACCGAGCATGTAATGGCTATGGTATATTCCATGCACACATCTAACACACCTACCCAGAATGCATGCTGTACATGTGCACGTATGGTTGCTGTTAAATGCACGGCATCACAGTGGTGACCATGATGTGGTATTGGAAGGGTATGTCAGACACCTGCAAGATAACTAACATCCTGTCATTGTGGAATGTGTCCACAGGGAGTAGCATAATGGTGGGAGACATGGCCTACAGTAGGGACATGTTTGAAACATCACCCATATACAGTGCAACACCAGTGTATATACCAGTAGTACAATGGCAACTGTTTCACAGTTACACTATGGCATAACGTATTACTGTGGTCCACATTATCAGCTGGGACTAGGCTGTAACATGTGGTGTTCAGTGTATGGGACACTGAAAACCGACACACATGTGTAGGCCTTACTTGTCAAGCATCTGCAAAAAGGCTGAAGGGGGGGTGTCAGCATGACACACCAGTCCACTGCAGCAGGGATCCTAAAGATGCTAAGAATGGCTGTATCTGCACACAGTCAGGTTCAGGAACTGTGGCAGACGTAACCCTACCCCCACAGCAATCATGACAGCAGTATGTGAACACCAAGGGATGTGCACATGAGCAGACCTTACAATCATGCAGATTAGGGGGACATGTGTAGGGCAGACTGAACATACACTGGCAAATGCAGATGGCCCATGCTAGTATACCCCTGCCAGGAGTAGTGACTGCTGTAGTACACATAACAATAGGTGCAACATACCATGATGATAAGATTGTGCTCACATATGCACACACAGAGTGCATGCATCGTGGTCAGCATGTGCACACCTAACACATTCCATAGACACTGCATGTGAATGTACAGGATATATGTCACATATCGAGCTCATGTACTGCTAATATATGCAGTGATGTGGTCCCATGGCAGATCAAGGAAGGGTGCATCATATCAATAAGGGTGTGTACACTCTCCATAGCCATGGTATACTCTGACGGTTGTCAGTGTAATAGTATTGGATTGGTCATACATGGTCTGCTGATGTTGAGAATTGTAAACCAGACTTCAGGCATTCACAAATGACATCTGTCCACATATCATCCCAGGTATGTGTTGCTGAAAAACATAGGGGCTGTGAGCATTAAAGCAGACATAACTGACACAGTACTACACATTTAGCAATGGGTTGTACAGCTCTGAGTTGTGGTGCACAGTACATGGCAGGGTGCAGAACAGGTGCACAGCAATACTGTGTACATGGGTGCAGTGGTATCCAGGGGAAGGGGCATCACCTAGTAACACAGCACATGCATCACACACATGTATACTGTTGCTAGCATGGATTGACTATAGTTGCACTGCATGTTGTTGTGTACCATATGTTATGCATGTTGACAGATGGGTAATAGGAGGACTGTGTGTACTATCATTGTGCAACCTCACCTGTATGTGTGTCTCAGTGGGTGGTTAGTTTGTCTGTAAGGTCACTCTGGTGAAGTGGAGGGGGGTTGATGCATGTAGGATGAGTGTGTGCATGTGTGTGTGTTTGTGTGGGTGTCCATGTATGCACATGTGTGATTGTGGGGTTGTTCATACAGCAGTACTTCCCTTTGTGATTGTGCAGTACAGTACATGGACATGGACTGACACATGACACACCAGGAATACTTGTCATGTATGTAATCACAGGACAGTTGATAGTATAATAAGGTCTGTAGCATGGAACAGACATTGGGAGGGAAGGTAGACACCAGGTATACCCTTAATATTGTTTTCAGGAGAGAGGTGACTGACAACCCACGTATGTAGCACTACAGATGCATTGGAGAATTACTAGGCAACACCAGGGAGTGTATCCATACATTACAGTTGTCACATGTTAGGCTGATTGAGCAGCATATCTGGCATGTACTGAGCAATACATACATATGACACTCCAGTGTGTGATATTATGGAGTGAACATAGTAGCCACTCACATATAGGGGCCATGCTCATGATGTCCGGACATACACAGGGTGAACACTGAATGACAACAGTGAGGCCATGTAAAACCATTCCACTCAGGTCAGGGAGGTAATGTAGTAACAGGTCTTGTGTTGTGATCACTTGTCTAGGCATTTAGAGGAATGATACGTTAATGTTTGTTTGTCTTTTCAGCTTTTCCCAGTTAGGGGTCGCCATAGCGGAACTCCGGTCTGCTAATGATTGGCAGTAGATTTGTATGGTGCCAAGTTGCCAGCCCGACACCCAACCTTCAGTGAAAGCACGCCCATTCACGCATGTCTTTCGGAGGCCACTTGCCCACGGGGAGGACATGCAGACTCCACACAGAAGGCACTCCAGCCGAGAATGATACTTTAATGAGTGGTATTAATGAGTGTATGAAACCAAGTGTAATACAGGATGGAGAACGCATGGGAATATGTGTGTGTGTGTGTGTGTGTGTGTGTGTGTGTGTGTGTGTGTGTGTGTGTGTGTGTGTGTGTGTATGTGTGTACTATTATGCAATGTTGTATAGGTCCTACAGTGCGATTACTGTTTTCCCCACAGGTGACTAGGTGGTTCAGGGTCCCTTCTGCATGCAATCTGATGTTGGTGTCCATATAGACACAGAAAACGATGATAGTACTGTTGAGGCATAGGTGGAGTTGTCAGGGGGCAAAACAGTGCCATCATTTGACATCCTCCTTTTAGCCACTCCAACCCCACACACAGTTTCAGTGCCTATACATACCCATCATCAGTGGCCATAGTGGGGGAACAGCTGGCGTTTGATGGCAGTGCACAGGAGAGTGTGGTAACCATGATTACTGTGTCTGGTCACAGCAGGCATAGCGGGATGTCCGGCAGGGCACCACATAGGCAGATGTCTCAGGGTGGTCCTGGTAGGGCTGCTGGTCATCATGCCCATGGCACTACCAGGTGTATGTTTCAGGCTGTCATGGTGGTGCAGACACGTATGGAACATTACACCAGACAGGACCTGAGGCTGCAGAGAGCTGCTCTCACATCTGCAAGGGACAACTTCCGTGAACTGTCTGGTGCCATCCGTGTTTATACCGAGCTCAAGGATAGATGGTCTGGTGAGATGATGGCCCTCATCGACTGTGGTATGTCCATGCTTGAATGTGTGGTCAGAGTGCGGCGATGGCTGCGTGGACAAGGCCAGCAATGCCAACAGCTGGCAGTCAACGTGGATGTGCTAGGACACCAAGGGGCTCCCGTAGTGGCAGTATCAGCCCTGGCACTGCGAGGGGGGTGCTGTCCACACCTCACCATAGCAGGCCACAAGCACATGGTCCTGGCCAGTCCCAGGAAGGACCTAGTTCCAGCAGACATCTGTCATCATCAGGGGAGAGTAGCACATCGAGGTCTGTACCTGGACGTGCCCATGGAACCCCTGGCAGGTGCCATCCATGTGTCCATGGCTGGAGGCAGTGAACTGCACACTCTGCCAGGTGTGGTCTGCAGCTGTCCATAAACACCTGTGGAGGGCAACCACATTGCAGAACTGTATAGAACTGTGTGCATGCATACCCACACACTAAATGAACACACCTAGGACACCTTCATACCTACACACACCACATCACCATGCCCAGCTCACCTCATTATACCCCTCACCTGCACACATGGTATCAAATGTATGGCCCACCCTCGGCCTCTGGCAAACCAACAACATACCCTGTGCAAATGATGATACCTGTACCACATCCCTGTCATCCATAACATCGATGCAGGGACAGGCTAATATGGTTCTGATGCACACAGTGACTGTGCTACAGTGTACCAAAGTACTGCAGTATAACATGTTGTCAGGAGTAAAGTTTAATGCATACATGTCAGGTAGTGTAGTCATCCAGCAATGATGCATGATAGCTGTTAGTAACACTGGTTGATTGTGGTCTCCATAATGTTATCCATTTGTGTTGTAGGTGCACATGTGTCAGCATGATGATGGTCTGCAGTCATATTCCACAACGGCATATGGCACTGTGGTGACATGATGGCTGTGACATATCTCGGGTACAGTTGAACACATGTCACAGGTTTGTATAACAGTTATTGCCTGTGCCACATGGACAGGTGACCCACTGGGACATGTATAATCTGCAACCTGATGTAGACCCATCCAAATACATGCACACTCTTACTTAGCAACACTGGGACTAGACGCCTTCCTAGGTATGTAGTGCTACTGAAGTGTGTGTCTTTCATTGCACACACCACGCAGCATTTAGGGTGAGGTGTGCTCCAAGTAACATGTTACATGCAGAAGATCCCTGGACATGTACAGTATGCTAATGGGGGATGTAATGGGTGTATATGGACAATACATAGTGTGACATACCTTCATATACACATTAACAGACACATAACAGGCAGACACACATCTGAGAGACCTGGGCCTTTCGCTGCTAACTAACTTGACCATGTGTCAAATGTGTTACAGGTAGGCTGCACACAGCACATGCATAACTGGGCTGGATTGTGGTATCAGTTACCTGTATGGGTGATGGTGACAGTGGTAGCCATAAAGTGGTACATGGGACATATACTGGGTGTACCTTGGTGTAATGACAGTGGACACAGCACACACATCACCCAGTGGATATTGTACTCCCTGAAACCCATGATGACACTCTGACATACCCACCATCACACATTGCCAACTACTGAGATACAACCCATTGTATATGCCAACAGTGGTACTACAGGGATATGCATCACATGCCACAAGCATAGTAGGGTGTTGCATTATCATGCCTCACCTATGGGCAGCAACAACACTATCTGTACTACTGTGTGGCAATGGGTAGTGTAATAGGAGTATGTGGCCTTGGAATGATGTACCCTACAGATATACGGACATGCACACATACACACAATTGCCAGAACTCAATGGGTATCCCATGTCTATTGACCCATTTGTACAACACTGTTGTGCTGGTACTGCACGGCTCATGTAGCTAGTATGGAGAAGAGCATAACAGGGTACATGTAATGTCCCATACAGCAGCAGTCACAACTGACTATGGAAATGAGTGTTGCAGTAGTTGTGGAGCCCTCATGGAATTCCCAAGTTCAGGTGTGCTAACACACAGACACTGCTATACACAGTAATGCACATGTACACATGTGTCAGTACTGGGGTGCAGGTGGTCATAGCTGTGCATCTAGCTATTGTCCATGGAGGGATGGGTTGTGTAGGAGATGTGTGCACAGTGGTATCCTGCCACTTGCCATGTGGCAGCAGGCAATCTATCAACAGACACCACTGTGGTGACCCTCAGGGTGAGAGTGACATGCATCAACCAATCCTCTGGGTGTCTCCTGCACATGACCACTGAGGTGATCAAGTTGACATGTCTGCAACATGTATTACAACACATGGTTAGTGTCTGTGATGGAGACCTGTACCCAAGCATGTTCTGTTGACTGTGACATTGTAGTTGAGGTACCCATGGCATGTGGTGTGCACAGGTTGTTGTCTCCTATATGTTCCAGTTCTTACACAGCTGGGAAGACATGTAAGTGTCAATCAAGCATAGGTTGCCTGTATATATCTCAGCTGGATACCTGCCATCTGCACATCTGTACAGGGACTGACAGTCATCAGCTTGGCAAGTAGTTATGCAGTAGGATGAATGTGTTGACAGATAGATGTTTGACAACAATATGTATGCCATAACTACATGTTGGAAGCCCTCACTAACATCTGCTGTACAGACAGTAGTCTACAGTTACATTCCACATGTTGGATCATTATCCAGTAGAGGATATATACTGTGACACAGCTCACACACCAGGGATACCATAGGGAGGCCTCAGAGTCCAGTTATGCCTGCAGGTGTGCCTGTTCATAGGTTCATAGGTAGGTACTAGGCTATTGGCCCTAGGGCCTATATAAGCCTAACCAAAGGTACCCTGGCTTTCGCCACCCAAGAAAAATTTTATTTTGTCAGTACTACATTTAGCACTCTACTCTTGCCTGAGACAGCACTCTCAACAGTAGTACCGCCACGATACACTACATGCCAGTGTGACAGCACCTACCCTGGGCTACTACCCCTGTATGTAACACATTCACACAGATAACAGTGCTGTACAGGCCTCATATATGTCTGTGTCCCAGACATGACACTCACACCCCTTGCTACTGTAATGACAGCACATAGGCGCATGTATTGTACATGGCATGACATACACTTATTACAGATGTCATTACCCTGCTATGTTATCAGACTTGGTGGTGTGAATTGGTTACCAGGGCTAAGCCAGGCTTAGCAGTTATCAACATTGCTCCAATATAGCAGCTAAGCTGATTTGCGCACTGGTAAATGAAGCATACACTGTGAAAGCGCTCGTATGTTTACCCATAGCTTAGCACCACTTACCATCGTGCAAACCCATGCAAATGCTCAAACCCATGCAAAGGTGCTTACAGCTGCTCAAAACTGCCTTAACCACTCTGTATCCAACAGCCCTTGTTCTGCCCAGCAGCAAAATGAACAGCCCTTGCAGGTCTTGAACCCAGACCCTGTACACTATGCTCACAACATTTAACCACTACACCATGACCACTGAGAAGACAGCTGTTGTTTTTCCAATATATCTTTCAATACGCATATTGATTAGTATTGAACAATTGCCTTTACTTCCACAATTGTGTAGTACTTGTTATTAATATGACTGTTGCATCACATACGTTGTTTTATCATAATGTACACATATCAGATACATACGGTGAGATACATCTGTGAGGGTATACACAACCGTGAGGTTTACACATGACAGGAATATGGGTATATACATATAATATGTTGATATATGTCTACATGTACATACACATGTATATTCATACATATGTCTGTATGCACATCTCTATAGTGCATCATATATATGGCCATGTGTAGATCGCTTCATATATACACAAACACACACATATATATATATATATATATATATATATATATATATATATGTGTGTGTGTATATATATAGCTATATATGTATGCACATCCTATGTGTACAGATATGCCTATTTATGTAGATATATATGTAGATATCTATAACTATATGTGCATATATATCTATTCTGATATACCTATTACTGTCAATATATATGTAGATATCCATAAGTATATGTGCATATGTATCTCTATCTGTATATGTGTAGACATCTATTGCTGTGTATATGTAGATATCTGAGTGTTCATATGTATATATATATATATATATATATATATATATATATATATATATACATATACATATCCATCTATGTACGTCAATATGTATATGTGTATATATCTATATAGATATATGGATAATTATATATACATATATGTCCACCATATGTCCAGAACATGGAGCGGGGTCCTACCTCAGCCCCAATGGTCTGAACCTCTTAGTGCAAGGGGATGTCAGGTATGTATTGCAGGTATATATGTAGATATGTATATATGTAGACTGTTGCTACTGTAATAGGGGTTGAGCTAACAGACATGTTGTGTGTGGGAGGTCACATCTGCTTGTAACATGTGTGCCATTGGCTACTGACAGACATCCTAAGGACATCATAGTACAGTACCACTGCTAGCACAGTAATGATCCTGTGGACTACAGCAGAGATATGGCCAATAAATATGGACAGTCTGACACACTCTGGTCAGTCCAGAGGTTTACACAGAACCCCTTAGTGCAAAACATGTGGACCAAGCCTGACAATGTGGATATTAACAGCCATGTAAATGGGTATATCTTGTAAACACCGGTATACATTTGCCCCTATAGATTATGCATTCACACACCCCTGTCTGTCCTGACACATAATAACCACAGGTACAGAGGTGACATGGCCACATACTACCCACTAGTTATTGACATACATCTGTACAACATCCCACTGCTTTGTCAGAAATACATGACTGTTATGCTGGCCCAGCAGCAGTATATCTGGCAAGTATCTAGGCATAACATCACACTGGGTAAGTATACTAAGTTGCTAGGCATGTAACAAAGCACTGTGCAGGCTACAGGCAGACTGCAACAACACTTGCCTACATTTCTAATGGGGGAATACACATGTACCTACATATAAAGCAGGCTGTACAGGCATGTCACAGGACAGAGTAACAGACACCTGTGTGAAAGTGCATAACCACAACCAATGTGACCACAGCCACATATGATAAGCTAGCTTAATATTACTGTATATGGACTATGTGATCAACACCATCCTCACATGTGTCACTCACACACTAACCCTACATACACTGGGCCACTACACAGTGTGGTCTGATGCCTGTCTGTGGTATGGGACATGTGTGTGTTTGGCCCTACAAGCATGTAAGTCGATAGGGTAACATACACTGGAGCATCATGTAACATCAGATAGAACAAGCCCAAGAACAATGACATCTACCACATTCTGTACACAGGTCAAGGTACATCTTCACAATACACACACAGTCTACAATCACCATAAGTACACAGACCTCAGTCCTGTACACACAACCACAAAATGCCCAGGCTATGTCCTCAAATATAACCCCTACTATACATAACATGTGTAGCAGTCTGATATCTCACTGGCTTGTTATCGGATATGATGTGAATAAATAATGGTGTACAGAACATATGCACCTCTTACTGCATGACATATGTACAAAGGTTGACAGAGTTGTGGCTGGAGGCACAAACACAAGGCCATTATTAACATGTAGCTGTGATAACCTCATACATTGACTGTTATAACAGGGTTTGTTGTGACATATGTCCTATGAGGGATATGAAGTTAGTAACTCTCATGGCTGTCACCATGTACTGACTGCAATCCTCAGACTATGCTTCTGCAGTTCTCAGATGGGTGCTCTGTGAGTAACACAAGAAACAGAAGTCACCACACACTGCCCAGTCTGCAGATGACCCTACAGATGGGGGATTCCTGAAAAACATAGCACTGTCATGACAGGCATTAAAACATGTAACTCAGTCATATCCACACACACCCTGTTAAACCAACATTACTCCAAATGCAGAATAGCAACACTTACATTCTGTAGTCATGTCAGGGACATCCCCCTCCTGTGTGTTGGCCTGTTTCCACAGTGTATGTTGTTAGAGGTAAATCCCCAATCCATCTGTGATGCTGTTTTCCAAACACCAGATCTAGGTCCTGCTCACAGTGAATGAAAAGGCCCAACATCAACATGATGTTCCTAGATATTGGAGTGTGTTTCCTTGCAATTAGTTATGGAAATGTTACCACAGCTGTTCCACATGCAATCGGATAGAGGAGGGCTGCAATTCCTGCAGAGGCCATCAGCTGATCATGAGCATCACTTACAAAACACATGCTGCTGTCTAAGCAAAGCAGGTGTAGTTATACAAATCCACCAGAGAGGGAGTGTGAGAGGCACACAGAGACAAAGTAAGTCAGGGAGGGGGTTGGAGAGTAAAACCTAAGCATGTTGGTGTCACACACCTACTAGTACAGGGTATCATACCCCTGACTGACGATGTATTGCTATCACATGTCTATGCAGTTATTCCATGTGCAACATAGCTTACATGTTGAGGAGCTGTCCAAACATATATGTGATGGTGAGTGACATCTGCAACAGTGATATGGCAGTGATACGTAAGGTGTAGTGCATGTGCTTGTCCACATGAACTGGTGTCAATGTTAATACAGACACACTCTCTCAGGGACTCACACACACTGATACACTTGGCAGGATCAGGAATACACTTCCTAACTAGTTAGTTTGCCACAGTGCAGTACTGTGCAGGTATCACATGCACCACAGGGGTTATCCGGAGATTATATGGGAAAAGGGTATGTGAAGGTGTCTGATATCAGACAGCATGCATCAGTACCCCAATAGGGGTTGTAGTGAGGGTGAATGTGATCAAAAACATCATACACCACACACACAGACACAGGGTGCCAGTACTGACATGCATGCGTGCATTGCTTCATGGGTGTGTAGCGGTTGACTGTGTCAGAAGGCTATACAAGGCTAGGTGAAGGGTATACCTTGGCATCAGGCCACATGACAATGAGTGTGGCTTAGGGGTGTAGTGTCTGGATTGGCCCACACAGGTGGGTATTGTATTCACCATCCAGTCACCTGGGTAACTATTGTGTGTGGCCATTGTTGTGCAATGCTTGCCATGTATGTGTTCTTTAGTCCATGACATGGACGTTGTCTGGGATGTGCACATGTCTATCATGCATGTACAGTGACATGTGAAACTGTACCTGGGGTGGCTGGCCCACAGACTGTTATCATCAGATGTGCCTGTCCTGACCTCATGTGCCGCAAACAGGTAATGGACAGCAGGTTGACCCT
Organism: Protopterus annectens; assembly: GCF_019279795.1. Classification (NCBI taxonomy): domain Eukaryota; kingdom Metazoa; phylum Chordata; order Ceratodontiformes; family Protopteridae; genus Protopterus; species Protopterus annectens. The sequence continues at coordinate 1,400,281,115 of NC_056739.1, read as the reverse complement.
GCACCCGCACTGATAGCATGATACAGGTATTCCCTGGTGTCAGTAGCATCTGCCCATACAGGGCATGTGTATAAGGTGTGGTATGTCCTTTGTGGGTCACATTTGATGGCACTACAGGTGTTGCAGGCATCCAGGGGGAACACAGTGAAGGCACACTGTCTGCATGTATGTGCGTATTGTACTGATGGACAGGGTGCCATGACCTCTGTAGTCCACTGCAATCACGCCATGGTTACTATCTGTGGGCAATATGTAGGGTACTACCAACATAGTGGTTATTGCGTAGGCAATTGTGTTTGTGCATGAGACATGGGTTAAGAGTGTTCTCTGTGTAATACAGGGGTTGCTAACTGAGTTCACCAGGCCTTGATGTCACATGTAGGGGTATGGATTGCCACCCCAGCCTCTCGGCTATTTCATATCTGTTATCCTTGTAAGGTGGGCATTGTGACATATAATAGGGCCACCATATAAGAAATTTGCAAAACCCACTCCACAATGAGTACAGTTGTTACACACTCACAGCCACCTCCACACAGGATACGAATGACAAACACAGACACACACACTCTGCATGTCTGGGATTAGAACTCCTACCTAACTAGTTTATTATACTACAGCATTATGCAGTTATAGGACACACCACAGAGATTACTGGAGTACTCCTTCCCCAAAGGTGTATTTCAGTAGGTATGACATCAGCAGGCTTTCCAAAGTATGGGATTTGAATTGTAGTGAGTGTGACTAGCCTAAAAAGCATTGCCTCCTAAACAGACAGAGACACACACAGTTGCCTTGTCTGGGATTAGAACACCTACCTAACTAGTTTATTACACTACAGCATTACGCAGTTATAGGACATGCCATGGAGATTACTGGGTTACTTCTTTCTCAAAGGTTTACTTCACAGTGAATGACATCAGCAGGCTTGTCAAAGTAGGGTATTTGAATTATAATGAGTGTGACTAGCCTAAAAAGCATTGCTCCCTACACAGAAAAAGAAACACACACACACAGACATCCATAATTGCCATGTGTGGGAATAGAACCCCTACCAAAGTACTATATAACGCTACAGCATTATGCAGTTATAAGATGCGCCATGGAGAACACTGGCCTACTTCATTCCCAAAGGTGTATTTCACAGTGAATGACATCAGCAGCCTTGCCAAAGTAAGGCATTTGAATTGTAGTGAGTGTGACTAGCCTAAAGAGCATTGCTCCTTACACAGACAGAGACATACACACACACATGCACACACACACACACACACACACACACACACACACACACACACACACACACACACACACACACACACACACACACACACACACACACACACACACACACAAACTGTTGCCATGTCTGGGATTAAAGCACCTACCTAACTAGTTTATCACACTACAGCATTATGCAATTATAGGACGCGTCGTGGAGATTACTGGTATAGATGTTTCCCAATGGTGTATTTCCCAGTGAATGACATCAGCAGGCTTGCCAAAGTAGGGCATTTGAATTGTAATGAGTGTGACTAGCCTAAATAACATTGCCCCCTACACAGACAGAGACACATACACAAAGCTGCCATGTCTGGGATTAGAACTCCTACCAAGCTAGTTCATCACACTACAGCATTACGCAGTTTTAGGACACACCACAGAGATTACTGGGCTATTCCATTCCCAAAAATGTATTTCAAAGTGGATGACATCAGCAGGCTTGTCATAGTAGGGCTATGGGGAGGGCAGTGTGTGCGCATGGGCCATAACCCATTCTTCTAGAGATTGACACACCACACACAGGCACATGCAGGTTTATATTCCACAGGTATGTGTATACAACTGCTAGATGACTACTGCTTTGTACAGTCATGTTGCACAGCTAGCACTTGCACCACAGAGTCTGTACTGCTGATGGATACCAGTGTCTAATTTCTACAGTGAGTGACATTTACACATCATGTGGTTGTAGCCATTTGGCTGTGTGCTGGGTGGGACAGACATCATGATGGAAGGCTCTTTGTCACTGTCACTCTCTTCCACACATCTATGTATGTCTACTTTTGGCATATTATAGTGCGTCGTCCTTGGATATATGTCTGTATTCCTATCTAATGCATGTGCAAAGCATGACTTGTGCATACTGAGGAGTGTATGCACTAACATCTGCAACTGTCAGATATGTATGGTCCACTGTTGTTTGCAGACATGGGCTTCATGTGTTTAAGTGTGTGGGCATGCCCAGTATGACCTTTCAGTATGTTGTTGCCTAACATTGCCTTCATTTCTCTAAGTGTGTGAGCATGCCCAATATGCCCTTCTTTATTGAATGTGTGGATCCATTCCAGGTAGTTTGTACTCCAATGCAGACCTTTGTGTTCTACACCTACAGGTAGCAAACTGTTTCTGCAGGATATCTGTAGATCAGTTGACAATATGGGTTCAACTGTACTAGAGATAGTGTGCACTGTAGGTGATTGTGTCTGTGCTGCTTCTGCTATATGGTACTGGTGTTAGCAGAGATATTCAGACATGTATACTGTTATACACTATGATGTTTTCTGTTCTCAAGTACTGTCAGGTGGACATTCTTGCTCACAGTGACGTCCTGGGGAACAAGGGTGAATGCAGTTGAGTCCAGTATTGTGGGCAAATGCCTACATATTCATGGAGAGTTATGCCATTCTGGAGGGGGAGATGCAGACACTTGCTGCTGGGTCTGTGTATCCAGTTCAGCACCTTGGTACAGTGCTGGCAGAGGATCCCATACTTGTACACCCATCAACATGACAGTTTGGCCTTATCTTGCTGTGGCAATACCTCACAGCTGTACAGATTCACACAGGTTACCCAGAGGCAGGGGTCATAAGTCAGGACATTACCCCTATTGTGGTGTATGGGCAGGTTTGTAGCCACGCATGTATGTGTTTGCAGCCAGGGATAGTATGTGCACATGTGTGTGTGTGTGTTGAACCTTAAACATTCCATGCTGCCCATGCTCCCATCCCCCTATTATTCCATCCTCTTCCATACATTATGCATACATTCTCTGATACATTCCCTAAGGTTATCACCTCATCACAGCTGTGTTTTGGTGTTGGTCCACAGTTCATGCAGTGGAACATGGTGGACATGTTACTGTTGTTTGTCCACATGGTCTTGCATATGGCTTATGTGGAGTGTGTTATGTTATTTGGGTGTCCATGACATAACATGCATTGGCAGTATGTGTGAGACACAGGCCTTTAGCAGAGGCCTGTAGGCCATTTAGTGGTGATGCAGCCCAGCTGTTGCAGGCCATTACATTCTGTTGGTCCTACAGTCCCAGACCGCCATACAGTATATTCCCCTGAGGTGACAGGGTAGGTGTGCTAGGTGTTTATGCCAATACTTTCTATACGTACCCAGTGAGTGGCGCACTGCAACTGTGGTCCCACTTCACAAAGGCAGTGCCTCCACCGACCCTGGAAATTACCGGCCCATTAGCTTGACAAGCCTTATCTGCAAAGCCATGGAGAGGATCATAATGGACCTCATAAATAAAGACATAGGGAATTTGCAGACTTTGGATCCAACCCAGTTTGGCTTTGTCAAAGGCAGATCATGCCTTTTAAACTTGGTTGACTTTTTCGAAACAGTCACCAAAGCCATTGATGAGGGAAAGGCAGTCCATACAGCCTACCTTGATCTGGCGAAGGCCTTCATACAATACCCCACTCGGGTATCATTGAAAACTCATCAGCTTAAATGTTAACCCATACATCACAAGATGGGTTGCAAACTGGCTGAGTGACAGAACCCACAGGGTCAGAGTTGCTGGCACCATGTCAGACTCAAAGCCTGTCACAAGTGGTGTCCCACAGGGCTCAGTCCTGGGCCCACTCTTGTTTGGCATCTACTTTTCCAAGTACAAGCAAACACAGGGGGTTATGGCTGACAAAGTTTGCAGATGACTGCAAACTGGGCGCCATAGTCGAAAACACATCTGACACAGATATCCTTCAGAAGGGTCTCACAGAAACGGATAACTGGTGCCAGAACCATGGCCTAAAGTTAAATGCCAAAAAATGCATAGTCATACCCTTCGGGAAAAACAAGGTTACCCCTAGCTACCATATAGGTGGCAATCCACTGAGCACAGAAGAAGTTATCAGGGACCTGGGGACCCAGGTTGACAGTAGCCTATCATTCGACACCCATGTAGCTAAAGTAGTTAGGAAGACCTTCTACATTGCCCACCTTATCATGAAGGGATTCACATCTAGATCAAGGGAGGTCATAGTCTCCCTATACTCATCACTCATCAGACCAATGATTGAGTACAATGCCCCATTCGGAATGTATCTGACCCGACACTTGCAGCAGCTGGAGAGGCCACAAAGTTCCTCACCAAAAGGATAAAGGGTCTCAAAATCTGTCCTATGCTGCCCGACTGAAAGAACTCCAGCTCTATTCAGTCACCGCTGCTCAGAGGTGACCTTTGCCTGACATACAAGGCCATGTCAAACCCAGATTTGATGAATATGCTTCACCTCAAAAAATCTAGATCAGTCAGAGCCACAAGGGGAGACTTAAACCTCGACACGGCTATTAATAGGACGTGCTGGAGGGATAGATTCATCACCCAAAGACTCCCTATGCTGTGGAACAAAATCCCGGTATATGTGAGGCAGAGCACCTCGCTGGCCTTGTTCAAGAGAAATCTTGACCAATGGATGGGAGATCGCAGATATACCCCAGGGATTACCTCAGTGTCACTGCTCGACAGAGGCACAGCAAAATAATGGGTATAGTTCCCCATACTAAAGGGGTGGTGTAAGCCACAAAACTATGGGCTAGGCTTGTAAATGCCCTCGGGCAGATAGCCTAGTATGAACCTATGAACCTATGAACCTATCAGTATTGATCATGTGGTGTGAATGCTGGAAGGGTGCTACTTACAGCTAGGGACACACCTGCATGGGACACCTGCACTGCATGCTGCATTCTTTTGCTATTGCCATACACAGGTGGGGGTCGTACCCATTCCCAACAGCAGGGATACGACCAGAGAGGTACCTGCGGGTGGTGTTTGGGTGAGCTGGGTGCATGTGTGCTATGGACATTATTTGCATCTGACTCACAGATATGCATGGGGCATTCCAGTTATGCTGGCTTGTGCATGTACATCGGGTGTTTCCCAATACATCAGTCCAATCACCTTTGTGATCTGCAAGTGTTCAGCCAGATGACACCAGTATTCCCTACTACAGGCCCAGATAATGTGATGCATACCTGTATGTACAATTCCAAGGGTGTGTCTATTTCATGGTTACACATTATGTACTGCATGTCTGGGGTACTTTTCTCTGTGTACTGCTTGTATATCTAGCCCAGCAGCCATGCCATGTCCATCTTTCAGATGGTGACACATATTACCACCATACATTTGCAATGGCTTTCTGCTAGCATGTGTTATACTGGGGGGTATTGTCTTTGACACTGCGTTTGTGAGGACTTGGCCCTGTCATTGGCAGTAGTGGGCAATGGCCACCATGTCAAACCTCAACATGTATACATACTGACCACTCTCACACAATAAGAAACACACACCAACCTAACACACACATACCTGCATATTGTACAAATGCTACAATCTATCCTGCTACCTTGGCCATCTCTGGGCATCTGTGCTCCACTGGTATTATACCTACACATACATGTTACTACATGTCTACATTGGATTGGGGGGCACACCTAACTGTTACTACATTTCTGCATAGGATTTGGGGGGGCACACCTGACTGTTACAACGTGTGTACATCAGATTGGGGGGGGGCACACCAGACCATTTCTACTTTTCTACATAGGATTGGGGGAGGCACACCTGACTGTTACTACATGTCTACATAGGATTTGGGGGGCACACCTGACTGTTTCCACATTGCTACACAGGATTGGGAGGGTACACCTGACTGTTACTACATTTTTACGTAGGATTGAGGGGCACAACTGACTGTTACTACATGTCTACGTAGGATTGGGGGGGCACACCTGACTGTTACTACATGCCTACATAGGATTTGGGGGGCACACCTGACTGTTTCTACATTGCTACACAGGATTATGGGGGACACACCTTGTACACATTTGCTATGACTGTACTGGTATTTCAGGTACTCCATTTCATTCTGTTTTTTTAACCTATCATGCTGACTAGAGGCATATCAGTGCACTACAGGTCTTAGGTTTGAATGATCTACATATTAGTTTCTGACTTACTACCCTTCAGAACTAATATCCCACTGCCTGACCTGATGTAGTCTGTCGGTGTAGGCCTGGGGGGTGGGGGGTTACCCATAGGCATCATTCAGAGGCTTTAGCACAGCTTTGTTTGTATTTGTCTACACCCATCCTGTTGGCTGAGACTGTTGGGTATGTGAACCTCCCTGACTGGCATGTGTGTGTCATATGGACGCACATGAGGTCCAGCACATTTCCTGCAGTGGGTTTTGTCACCATGTGTAGTACTGGCTACTATGGTGACACCAGTATTTGTTACAGATCTCATGCTGCCACTATAGGTGTATACTATCTGCTGGCATCCCATTCAGCCACCCAATTCCCTTAAATTCTCACATCTATACCATAGATACAGGTAACAACACATACTACTCCATTCGACAGTTGGTAAGGAGAGTGACTTACCTTGTGAGTGTGCCAGTATTGAGGATGGTGCTGGAGGGCTGCCTATGTCAGATGCACATAGTACACTCCCTACACATGGCTGAGCAAGGTAGTGTCATGTTTGGCATCCCTTTTACTGTATGTGTGAGTCAGAGAGAAGTGCCATTCCCTGGGTCCCTCCTGTGTCAGTGTATGTGCTATGTGTTGCCTCTTTGCCAAGGCCAGGGCATACTGGGCATGCCTCACTCTGCCTATTGGGGCAGGCTCAGGTTGTTCCTCCTCCGAGTCACTCTGTGCCTGTGCAGGCCTTGGCAATGGTAGGGGGCTGTGTGGCCCTGTCCCATGCTGTTCCTGCTGCAGCTGTTTCCGCAGGATCATATTGTGTAGCATGAGACATACGATGCGAATTTGAGTACATGTAGCTGGTGAGTACTTCAAGGCTCCACCAGATGTGTCCAGGCACCAGAACCATGACTTGAGCATCCCAAACACACGCTCTATTATAATTCTGGTCTGTGCGTGTGCCTCATTTTGGAGTTCTTGTTTGGGTGTGTGTGCATTTCTGATGGGTGTCATCGGCCATGGCTCCAGTGCGTAACCAGCACCAGTTGAAAGAACACAGTTCCTTGCAAGAATATATTATGTACAAATTTCTTTTCACTTTGCAAACTGTTTTGTAACTGACAATCCTTCCCACTTTTCACTGTGAATTCTATTTGTATAAAACAACTATGATTGAGGGTGATGCTATTTGAAACATTACAGTCTCTAGATGACTAGGTGACCATAAGGGATGTCCCCATTGGCAAATCTCTGGTACAGCTGCATCAGATGCCAGATGTGGGAATCATGATAGCTTCCAGGGCAGCCAGCACACACATTCATTATAATGCTCTGGGCATCGCACACAACCTGGCAGTTGATGGAGGGGAAGCCCTTGTGGTTGATGTAGAACCTACCCTGCTCACCAGCTGGTGCTTTGTTGCATATGTGCGTGCAGTCTGTAGCACCCACTACCTCATGGTATTCTGCTATTTGGTGGAAGAGCCGCATATTGCTGGCCAACTCCTCATGGGTGTTGGGGAAATATACATGCTCACTGGCATGTGCTGACATAGCATCACTCGTGGAGTACCCTTGATGCTGATGCCTGTGAGATCCCCATGATATCACCAGTTGGTCTTTGGAATGTACCTGTAGCTAGTATTCTTAGGCCTACACATACCTTGGTATCCAATGGGATGGGTTCCCTTCTGTTAGTTCTGTGTGTGAGGCGTGGCTGGCAGAGCTCAACAATTTGGTGTAGGAGGTCCCTGTCCACCCTATAGTGCTCCACTATTATCAGCTCATGTAGCCCCTGGTAGGTTACCCTAGGTCTGTACACTCTTTTTCATCTCCTCGCTGTGGGTTGGTCTACAGCATTCATACCTCACCACCCTCAGCCTCTTCCACATGTTGTTGTATGATAGCTATTACAGCCCCTATCATTTTGTTGGTTTTGTTTGTTAAAATTCCCCTGCTTGTATACACCGGTGGTGTAGAGTATGCGGGAAAACTAGAGTGAAAGGTGTTTGCATAGTTTATAATAGTGTTCTGGGCTGGGCTGTTGCCTGTGTAATTGGCTGATTCTGATACATTTCACCTGCCAGCTATGCTAGTTCTCCTTGATTACCTTCCTTCTACTGTTTTCCCTTCCCATTGCCTTCCTGTTTAAGCCCAGGGGCGCGCCGCGCAAACACAGTGCTCAAATGTGCACAGAGCTGCTATTTCCTGGTTTATTTTTTTTTCTTTAAAAACTGGTGCGCGGTGTGCACACCCTCTTAGGCAATGTAAAGAGTGCTAGGCAGCCTCAAACACACCCCTTGCTTAGCTCTGCTAAGTTAAGGGCAAACCCGAGCCACAGGGCTCCAATCCACTTACAGTATGTCTGACACACACCCCTATGATGTCAGCTAACTCCTAGGCTTGAACCAAGCTATTCCTGCTCTTACACTGTTGGGTGCTGACTAGCATGCAGGGGAGATCTGGGATTCAGTATCATTCCCCTCATTTGCATAGGATTGCCTGCTGATGCATAGTTACAGGTCCCACACTGAGCCTCCCTCCTTAGCAACCACTATTCACTGGCCATGTTATCTTTTGCCTGCCACTGAGTATAATGGCAAAATAGTAATTTTGATTAGAATGCTTATTTTAGGTTTCTTTTTTATCTTTCGCCCGATCCCGTTTGCGTGCAGCTGCCCTAGGCTTAAACAGCCGAGATCAGCTAAAAAAAAATAAAAGTAAATTTTTTTATTTTTGCAACTGTTTTCCCTGCCAATGGCCTTATATTTGGCCATTTCCATGCTTTCTACATAATACCCACCCTTTATTTGGAGCTGTCATGGCTCCATTTTGTAGTTTGCAGAAATGTATTCGGTTACTGGCCGAGTACATTTCTGCAGATTACACTAGTCCTGCACGGCCAGCTTCCAGCTTCCTGCATCACAAATTCACCTAATTTGCATGGATTTCACCTGCAAATGGGGTAATTTGCATACAGGGAATGATTCCATGCAGGACTAGTGCAGGAGCGCTTGTGCATGTTCCTACAGCTTATTCCTGGATCACACAGCAGACATATTGCCTGCTGCATCTCCTGCACTGCTGAATCCAGAGGACTATGTTCTGGAGAGCCCTCTTATAAACATATTCAGTTAAGGAGGAATTACAACAAGCTAGTTTGACATTATTTGCTTATAGGAAATTGTTTATTTTGATGAAACTTGAAAGAACACAGTTCTTTACAAGAATACATTATGTACAAATTTCTTTTCACTTTGCAGACTGTTTTATAACTGACAATCCTTCCCACTTTTCACTGTAAATTCTATTTGTATAAAACAACTATGATTGAGGGTGATGCTATTTGAAACATTACAGTCTCTAGATCTCCATCTTTCGTTGCTTTGGAGACACATTGTTTCATCAGTGAAGCTGCACTGGATATATATTTTGGCCCAATAGACATGTATTAATTTAGCCATCATATGCAAGTTGCCTAGTAAGCTGCGGTGGTGCAGCGGTAGCATTGTCACCTCACAGCAAGAGGTTCTCCTGTTCGATTCTCAGCTGGAGTGCCTTCTGTGTGGAGTCTGCATGTCCTCCCTGCGGTTGAGTGGCGTTCAAAAGACATGCGTGTATGGGTGTGCCTTCGTTGAAGGTTGGGTGTCAGGCTGGCACCTTGGCACCATAAAAATCAACTGCCAATCATTAGCAGACCGGAGTTCTGCTGTGTCGACCCCTAACTGGGAAAAGATGAAAGAAAAACAACATTGCAAGTTGCCTATATGATGGATATTGGACATAATTCTAAACATTGAAGTATACAAATCTCGAATGGCTAGCAATTGATTCCAAAAGATTGAAAGCCAAAACAGTGAAAAAAGCATATGTTTTTGGCAGGGGGCCAAGCCCCCCTGTTTCCCATACCCACAGCTAATTATATATACCAACTCCGAGATCACAATGAAGTGGGGAAGGAGCAATTTCTTCAATCCCCACAGTGCACAGTCTTGCATGGGCTTATCACTGGCTGAAGTGATCAGATCACTTCTGCTGGTGTTAAACACGTTTGAGATTATGAACGTTTGATTATGTGGAGAGTTTCAGTATATTTCCCTCCACACACTGGCACATACTAGATAATTTTCAGCACAATTTTTTAGCTCAAGTTCATGAAAATGCTAATGCAGATTTGAATGTCAAGTGGCTTATGTCTCCTTTATCAAAGGAGCTCCTTGACAAAGTTGCACCTCTTTCTAGTGCCACTCTGTTACTCCTCAAGGACATGATATCCTGTCTTTTTCACTTTTATTCCTTAACACATGAGGCAGAGCACTGCCACATTAAAAACGAGATATTTTCTGCTATGAGCAACTTCTGTTAATTTTTTTTTCAAAAGCAGCATTGGTATTGCACTGGGAAATTCACTGAATCACTGTAAGAATCTGTAGTGAGCAATGAATTCTGCTGTAAATACCTACAATAAGCAAGAAAAATGTGGATGACAGACTTAACTCAGGGCACTGCCCAACAGTATCATGCTGGTGTTATTCAGAAAAAAGCATTGAATTGGGAGACTGATCCATTCTACCCAGACTGACAGTGTGTTCTAGCTTCACTTACTGCTAGTGCCCTTCACAAACAAGTCGTGACAGAAAAGCTTAAGACAGCTGATGGTATCTTATAATAACAAAATGACTTGTCTTATTTGTTTTGCTCGTATGTTACATTGATAACATCCTTCAGTCAACGTTACATCAATAAGGCACAATCACTTTTTCTATAGGGTTTCCATAATCAGTAAGGTGTTTACCTCACAGACACAAGGTACAAGGCTTAATTCTCACCTTGGGAAAATTGACTAGGCTTAAAATGGCCCATGAGGATAGCTAGCCTAGTACTTAACTATGAACCTTTAGCTACTGACATGTCATAATAGAGTCTGAGAATTTGCACTGCTACTCTCTGTGTTGCATTAAAAGGCTATCACAGAATTTCAGGAAAAAAAGATACTGACTGCAGGCCAAAAGGATGAATAATAACCAGAAATTTATCTGACTAGGGACATGAGCAGTCAGGATCTGTATTTTTTTCTCAGAATGGTACATCAAATAGTCACACCCACTCACTTCAGTAAATCAGTCAAATAACTTCATTTAGCAGTTGTGTCTTGCACTGCTGTAACTGTTATAAGTCATTATGTCATTACACAGTTTTATCCACTTGGGTTGGATGATGTATGTCATAGTTGATTACAGACTGGGATTCTCTCACATCCATTAGAATATACTGGAAATAAACTGGCATTCTCTGACACCTGTTAGAGAACATTGTTTTTTATCAGTTGCTTTAATTCTAGGCAATATAAAATCCATACTAATGCTAGGCTTGCTAGAGTACCAAATAGAGATAAAATGCTTCTTTAATTCCAGTTAAACGCAGCCCAGTATCTAAATCTCCCCTACCTGTACTTCATGTTTTTGGGATTCTCAGAATTTAGCAAACAAAACAAATTTTAGCCTGAAACAGATCATTATTAGTATGATGCCCATGAACTGACCCAGCAATCAAGGAGCCTTAATCCTCACCACTAACACCAGTGAGGGGTGTCCATATTGGGAAGGATAACAAGTACACACACAGTAAAGTACAATTTCCCTTAAGAGCACACAAAGATCACAGTCAGTCTGGGGCTGATTTCTCCCTTTCTCTCCAGACCCCCAATAAGACTTCCCACTGGCACAGCTATAGGGTCCAGATCTCAGCCTAGTGGTCAAGCTAAAATGTCCAGCACCCTCTCTGTCCAACCAGTGCTTCATGTCCCTGCCCAAGTAGCTGATACACACACACTTTGAGATATGAGTTATATACAAACACACAGACGCTCCTGGGGAAGGCCGGCACAGGCTCTCCAGTTGTGCCCCTTCTACCCAGACTATATAGTAGTACCGCCTGCCACCAACCACTAATATCAACTACTAATAAGGCCCTTATCAAAGGATGTCCAATTATTACTGTGCAATATTATTATCCAAATGGTAAGTGTGACTGAGCAACAAAGCTTATTTAGAGTGACTTAGTACAGTATCACTATATACATGCAATGTACTCTAGAGCTTAAATTATCTCTACACAAAACAGCCACAGTTGAAAGGTTTAAAAATATTTAATAATAAATAATAAAGAACACAAGACAATACTTTTTACTGCACAGTGCTAGTCAAGAGTTCAGAGATCACAGGAAAATGCTTAAAATAATACAGTAGAATAGTTCTGACATCAATACAGAAAACACTAGTCTAATCTTCTTATTTTCTAGCTATTTCTAAAAGCAAACACAGTTCTAAAATAAATTTCCATGTAGAGAAAGACAGTGCTGGTGATGTTGGATGTTCTGAAGACAAATACAAAATGCTCTGAGTCTCTCTGTCCTTAAATTGATAGCACAGTACTACTGACTCATTTCAGATTACATAATTTTTTCTCTGGTTCCCAGGCTAAGAGAAACTCGGAGTTTAGCAGCCCTTTTGATCTTGCACCTGGTCAAGAAGCTACAGCAATAAAAGACATTATATATGCAAATTCTAGCAATTAACTCTGGTCTCAAAATAATAGCAAGAATTCCATCATCTAGACATCTCGGCTCTGAGTTTTGAGATCAAACAGTTATACAGTGCTTGACTTAGCAGCTTTACTCCAGCAGAGTGCAATGTGGTTACATTTTAAAAGTTCAACATTTACCATAATGTTCTTACATTTAAGAGAACAAGCAGGTGGCTTACATTAATATTTACAAATGACAGAATTATCTCCAAAATCCTATCTAGCTAGTCTGGCAGCATTCACATATCTTCACAATTAGATTACCAGTACACAAATAGAAATCCAACAATTGGTATAGGTCCTAAAAGTTGTAAGGAATAAAAATACACTATTATCAAAGGAAAATATATGCAAACAGTATGCAACAGCAACAAAATAAAAAGAAATCCTTCAGCTCCTTACAAACACATTTTAAAACTGATCATTATGCATAAATATCTTGTTATAAAAATGCTTAATTTTAAATAATAAAATTAACCTGTTCATAATAATCCTAAAGCACTATCTGCTTCAAATAAAACATTAATATTACTTATATTTTTTCTATGGTTAATCAAGAAATACTTGAGACTGAAAGAAGCATTTAATCTAGTTGAAGATGTACATTTTCTTCTGCACAATTAAAGTTTTTTTTTAATGTAAAGCAATTTGTACCAAAATACAAAGTTTGGAGAATATTCAATTTAGTGACATGAAAAGTGAATCTTCACTGTTTGTGGTGAATGCTCTCATGTTGGACATAAGTAACTGCAATCTCAACCATTAACATGGGTTCTTCTTTGGTGAATGTGAAGTGGTTGAGATAAAAACAAACAAGCAAAAATATGCCAGGGTATATATACACAACAGAAGTTATGGCATGCAAGCATTGTTTATGCTATTGTTTGTATGTAATCTGGACATTTTTGCAATTCATAAAACTGAATAATGGTATTTCACCTACTACTACTGGGCCTCATCCACTTTAATCCAATATTATTCTATTGCACAATCCTGTTGGTTACAAACAAAGATGTCCTGTCAGTGATGCTGGCAAACTATGTATTGGAGGTCTGGCATGAGGATCGGGCAACTGAGCACCACAGGACAAAAAATACATCAGTATACCATGCATCTTCTATGGGTCTGTATTAGAAGAACAGATGCTTAAAATGTTGATTGTCGACACGTTTTAAGCAAACACTCATAAGTGAAAGCCCTAAAGATCTAAAATGTTAAGTTCGAAATGTCATAGTTGGCCAACACATGCAAATGTAGCAGTGATGTAAAGATGTGTACATTATGAATGTTTACCTCAATTTTAGTGCAATCTCAGAGTTGGTATATATAATTAGCAGGGGGTGTGGGAGTCACAGCCTCCCACATGGGGGCTGCAGGGGGCTCACCCCCCTGCAAAAATTAGAGAAAAATTAGTGTACGTGTGTTAACTGGTTTGTGTTTCGGGAAAGTGCCATTTTGGTCAAGTGTAATTTTGGAGATTTACTGTTGGCAATTGGTATCATTACTTCATTTAATTTACAAACAGGAAGGATTGTAGCATATATTTAGGGTGTTTGTTACAAGTGCAGTTTATTGTGTTTGCAGTTTATGTTCAATGCGGCAGTGGGGGATTGATGTTGGACAACTAAAATATTTCGAGTATGTTGGGTTCAACTTTGCCAGCTTTTGCTTATAAAAGCGTTCGCTTAAAATGTGTCGACAAAGATGTGTTTGACATTTTAAGCATTCGTTCTTATAATATAGATGCTCTTCTTCAGAGATGTGTGACAGATACATATATTTTAACTACAACGATATGCCAAAGGAATATGCATGTGAAGCATTTCTACTGTAAAGTCAGGGGTAACTGCATGCATGATGTCAAGCTCCTGCTTGCATATTAGCTGTTGCTGCTGAAAAACTGTTATGGAACTGTACAGTTCTGTATTACCAAGAGTGTTATCTCTGGTGACACCTGTCCTGGTTGTGGGGGTGACAAAAGTATATGTAGACTTCATATGCATGTCTATCTAGCATGTCCTATATTTATATTATCATACTATGTCTGATGGTTTATTATTATCAAACTGAGCCTCAGAAGCTTGACTTGTGCAATGATCAAAATTCAGCACTGAAACACAGAAAGCTGCAAATGCACAAAATCGAGCAATGCTTTGAATTACCCTACCATTCCAGACTCAGAAACAAGAGCTAACATGGGTCCAGAAGGTGGGAAAATTTGAACATCCCCTATTGCCGTTATTTAGCATTTTGCATGTCAATGTTCCTTGTTCCAACATGTTTATTTTGAGTGTCTGAGGCCCAGCTTTGTAATAGGAAACTATGTCTGATATTGTATATTACAGGTTGACATGTCTGTTTGGATTTGGCACTCTTCTGAAATCACAAATGAGGGCAATTTATAAATGTTTGTGCCTCATTGCTCATGATACCATAGCAGCAGACATTTGCATACAACAGCTCCATGGGTATACAGTGCTAGCATGTTTGTGACTGGTGGTGTGTGTGTGTGTGTGTGTGTGTGTGTGTGTGTGTGTGTGTGTGTGTGTGTGTGTGTGTGTGCACCATAGAACGATTACTGTATATTTGTTTACCATGGATGTGTGATACAGACTGTCTGTCTGATAAGGAGATTGTAAACAGCTTCTGCTATGCAAGATGAGGACATTATCACTCAGAAACTGCTTCATCATAAACAATAAATAGCATTGATCCTAATGACACAGAGTGAAAACCTTTTTTATACTGAAATGGGCAAGTCCAGGCTCTACTCCAGAAAAGTGTTGAAAAACAAGCCAAAACATGGACTACAAGACTATTGTATTATTTAGCACTTTCATTCCTTCATTACATCGAGACTTCAGAAATGAACTCACACCTAAATGGAAAGATTTAAAAGACTTCCTTGATGACATCACATGGTTATGTTCCACCAATAACAGTACAAAACCTTTTTGCTTGATCAGTTAATAAAATATGTAGTTAAAATCATGAATAAAACAACAATATAATTTAACAACCTTCTGTTTTAAGATACATTTATTTTTCATGGTGTCATTCAAGCCTGGCATCTTTGCTGCTTGCAGCCTTAGATGAGAGCATAACTCCTTAATATCCAATAGTTTTTATGTTTTTTCCTGTATTGTCCTTGCCAACATGATCCAGTACAAAGAAGTCAGTTTCCTGAAGCTACTTATGAAACAAAATGCTTAAGAATTTGTGGACTATCTGTGTTTGAAGACATAAATATGTTGATATGTTCTTTGTCAGAAGTGTAGCTAGAGTGAGGCAAAAGGGGCAGGCACATCGGGCACAAGGAGTTAGGATACACGATTGACAGATGGCAATCAGTCACTAGTGCATTAATTTCCCTACAGATATTTCTGAATGGCAATATGAAAATACTGTTTTTATGTTTAGGACTGAAGAAAAAAACAGTTGCCTCAGTTCTTCAAGTGTACTGTAACTTGTAGCAGACTGTATTGTATTTCCTACACAGGTCATCTAAAGTTGATAATGATGAGAGAAATGACTTTATCAAATGTAATCAAAATGACAACAATCCTGAATTCAGAATCTGGAAACATTTGGCGTCAGTTACTACATGAGCAGATGAAAACATATACTTTTCTGCAGACCCCAGACATTCTGAAAAAAATTATTGGAACTTTGCTCTGCTTTATGTGTTATCAGTACATTGAAAACAAACTTTTTAACAGCAGATATATGAAAGTACTCACACAACAGGAAGCCAACAAATTATGCAAGTTATTGTTCAAACTTCTAGTACTGAGCTGAGCCACATTAATGTAGACTGGGATTAGAATTTTCAAAGTTGGAATGTCTAATAAATGACCTTTGCCTAAGAGATACTATGGGGCACAAAAGGACTTAGCCATCATGTGGAACCCCTAAGGAGAGAGATGTTGTCCTCTTCCTTCAAATCTTCCCTGGAAAAGAAGCTCAACATTGTCAATCATCACCACCCATGCTAAAATGTATTGGATCCCCCTAGAATAACACTAGTTAATAACTAAACCAGTGAAGTCCATTTTTTGTTTGAAATTATGTAATCATTTTCAGAGAAGGCAGGATACTTTTCAAAAAAAAGTTTTGTCTACCTTGAAGACATTCATAAAAAGCTAAACTACATAACTGTACATCTCCCTCATGGTAGTAGTTAAGGATATTCACTATAACGTGTTTGGCTGTGAAAGCATACCTATACTTGAAATGAAGGGACCTAAGTGTGCTGGCCACAACACAAGTCCTGGTGCAAAAGGAAAAGCTGACTGTGACCCTATTATAGCACAGCCTGGCGAGTGGAGCATAAGTATGCCTAATAGTGTTGCTTCAAACTTGGGATTCCTTCTGAAATTAAGCATGAAACCAGGTGACTCACATTAACTGAGGGTGAAGGTGTGAATCATGGTGTGTTAGAGTGAATAGTGGAAGAGGTTTGTTCAAATGAGTTCTTGGAGACTGAGATAATGATTTCTTAACAACCTCAGCAAAAGTTGATCTATTGTTAGAGGGCTGCAATGTAGTGTTAACTTGTTTACTGATATGTATTGTGTGTGGAAGGTTAGACTCCAAATTTAACAAATACATAAACCTCTCACAAGTATTGTGAGTAAATTATAAACGTAAAGCTTTGTGATTATGCATGAACTTGTCACTACACTGCTTAGAGCTCCTAAAGCAAGTAGGTGGGTAACAGAAGGGGACAGAGTGAACTGTGAACTCTTGTTGTTAAGACCAGTGTATGACTAGATATCAGTGACTACCTAACAATGGACACTCTCAAATGTTAAATAGAAGGAGCTAACAGGTGAATTACCAGAAAGATTTAGTAGAAGCAACCCTTAGCTGTCATAGAATTAAGCAAATGATCCAGGTCATAAGACTCAGATTTAATATGAGTGAGACATGCATGCAGGAAATCATAGTCACACCTGATAATTCCAAGGCAAGAGTATAAAATTAACTGTTGTAATACTATAATTCAAATACAACTTGGTGTATGTTGCTGTACAGTCTAAAATGAGGTGAAACAGCAAACCAATCATTTAGAACAGCAGGACTCACTGCCTGTAAAACAGTCATCCAATTAGCTAGAAAAGATCAGGGAAAAACAACAGCCAGTTTAGGCAGGGAGGCATAGAACCATTCATCCTCTCACAAGGGACAGCAATCACAGCAGCAGGCCCAAAATTAGCAACGATCAACCACAAGCCCTCACTTACTGTCTGATATAAACCCGATGAAGCAATAGCAGAAAATAACAAAATCCAATTGTTATAGCAGATCCAAACTCAGGCAATATACAAACAAATCCATTTAGTGCAGTATTTTTTATTCTGTTGGCTGCTGTCCAATGAATGCAAGAGAGTGTTGGACCATGCTAAGCATGCGCTGTGCTCGTAGTTAGCATGTACTGTTTCTGAATCACATTATGAACACCCTGAGTGGTGAGTCAGTTTAGAGCAAAACCTTCACTGATAAATAAAGGATCACTTCAAGCTTGCTCTACTGTGTCAGGCAGATGTTAATCCATTATATGATAAATGTGTAAATCATTTCTCTGCCTTATGGATTTGTAGGAAGGGGTGAAATCAGAATGGGGCAGTGATTCTATCTTGGTAGAAAGTCTCTGCTTCATTGCCCCAAATGTTTTTGAAATTTGGCCCAGGCCCAGTGTTGTGTCATACTGAATATACATATTAGGCTTCATGACTTTTTTTACTATTAGATTAATCTTATGATATGTCATTATATTCATCAATCATATTCACAATGGTTTATTTTCTTATCTATAGAAGGACATTGTAACCAAGAGCAACATATAGGTTGTTTCTTTCTTTTATTAAGATAAACTTTATTTTATGGCCTCAATGAAGGCTTTTTATTGTAGATTATTAGTTATTGTGTTTAGAGATTTCAGTGTTCGGGCACTACAAGTATTTTAACAATGAGATGAACCAAAGGTTTTCACAGAGCTGTCAACCAATGAAACTGCATCATTTCTGAACGCCTTACAATTACATGTTGTGTCTTTCGGCTTTTCCCGGTTAGGGGTCGCCACAGCGGAACTCCGGTCCGCTAATGATTGGCAGTAGATTTTTACGTACCGAGTTGCCGGCCCTGACTTCAACGAAGGTACGCCCATTCATGCATGTCTCCACACAGAAGACGTTCTCGATGAGAATCGAGCAGGACAACGTCTTACTGTGAGGCGGCAACGCTATCACAGCACCACCACCGCAGTGTAACACCTTACAATTACATGACAAATTCTAAAACATTGATTATAACGATATATATGCATATATGTATATAGGTCTATGCCAGAAGTTCAAGTTTTCAAAAATCGAAATTCATATTGTTGAGACAATATGATTGAGTTTCCAAAAACTCAAACTTCAAAAAAACAACAAAAATCTACCTTCATCTATTTTTTTTTTTTTGGGAGGGCAAGCCTACCTTTGCCCTCCACACCCCTGCATATTATATATATATATATATATATACCAACTCCGAGCTCACACTACAGTGGGAAAAAGGATGAATTCTCAGATCCTCAGTGTACCACGATCTCCATTCAAAAGCTCAAAATCTTCATTTTGCAGAAACTCGATCATATCATCTCAACAATATGAATTTTGAGTTTCTGTAAACTCAAGCTTCCGACAGGGCCGTTGTTTTTACATATATATATATATATATATATATATATATATATATATATACACATATGCATGCGTGTGTGTGTGTGTGTGTGTGTGTGTGTGTGTGTGTGTGTGTGTGTGTGTGTGTGTGTGTGTATGTGTATATATATATATATATATATATATATATATATACACATATATATATATATATATGTATATATATATATATATATATATATATGTATATATATATATATATATATATATATATATATATATGTGTGTGTGTGTGTGTGTGTGTGTATATGCATGCATTTGTATACTAACTCTGAGGTTACTGAACCTTGGAGGAGTGGAAATTCTATTAAGATCTTAAGATACAGCAGTTTCCTCTAGTTAAACATACATTTTTTGCACTTCTATGGAGCACACTTACCCATCTCAAATGTACAATGGGATCCTTTGGCTCACACTTGCAAGAGCATGTGTATAGGTGGCTGTACTATGTCATATTATACACTCTTTCACATTAAGCATATTTTTATTTGCTTACTTCAACTATCAGTTGCCTCTAAAAAGTATCTTTTTTGGGGGTCATTAGCTTTATTTACTTTAACACAATAACTAATTAAATGGTGTTTCTCAGTACAGTTTTCAAATGGCATTCTGAAACCAGCAAAACATATCAAGACTATTAATGTTTTGTACCCTCCACTTTCAAATTAATTATACTAGCTATTTATTTATTTATTTGCCAACTGGGTGGGTCTGTTGACCTGAGGACCTTTTTCATGCACAACCCAAGTCCAAAGACAGAATGATGTTATTATCAATATTGATTTACATTATTTTACAAGTTGAAATAAGTCAATATCTATTAAGTTGCCATGTTCAGTTTGCTAGATACATTTTTATGCAGACATGATGACAGAGGACAGATAGAAGTCATTAGTAATCAGCTGGTGTTTTAAAGGAGAAATAAAAGTCATTGTTAATGTCTTGATTACAGTCTCAATGTGGCTCAGTAGTTAGCTGTACTGCCTCTAGGCCAGAAAGTTGTTGTTTAATATTTCACAGCAGGGACCTGGGCAAGTATCCAATGCAAACAGCTCAGTTCTGCTCTAGACACTACTGCCCTGCTGCGTGAGTAACCCATGTAGTCTACAAATTTTGCTGTAGTCTGTTAACCAAAATGTGTTTAACTCTGCAGTCTCTTCTTCTCATTTCCTTAAATGAGCAAATATCATTTTTTTCCAGAGGGAAGAATCAGTAAGAAACAATCTATATTGGTTGTCAAAAACATTTTAGACTTTTAATAAATTGCATGAATTTAAGAAGTGCAATAGAATGATTGCTTGATCACAAACTAAAAAAAAGAAAAAATGTCCTGTCTGTTAATGTGACGGGTAATGAAAGTGCATTTTAAGTGTTACGATGAAGTATGTTTTTGGCAAGTCTAGAATATTTTATGCTTGCCAAATGTCATAAGTTTAAGCTGTTTCATCAGAAAAGAATTACTGTTATTCATTCTGTACTTTAGAGTGTATACGCAGTATTTCAGTATAGCATGGCAACAATATGTGGACATTTACAAAAAAAAAAAAAAAAAAGAAACAGAAATAATGCTAATAAACACATACACACATACATATTCATGCTCTGCTTTTGCCACTTTAATCAAATAAGGAGCACTGAATTTTCTTCAACATTTTGCTTTTGGATTCACCTTGTGCAGAAATTCCCCTCAAAGCAATTTACACTACTTCCTTTTTAACTCTGCTGGAGGAATCTCCCACCCATGTGTCTCAAGAGCCTTCAATCAGGATTCAGGAAGAAGGCAATATTGTATAAAGTGGTGGGGCCTTGTTCTGTTTATACGACATTTCCAAAACTGAATGCAGCTTGACATTAAAGTGACCCTGTCAGTCAATCAACAAACATAAACAACTCTCTCACTGTCTTCTTCATTCTCTAGACAAAATTCAGGGAAATTACATATTCTGAAAGCTGATTAATCGTTTGACATACCAAGCAACAATTATTTATAAAGCAAGCTGTCACTGAAAGAATAAGTTTAATAGCATTTTGTCACGTTTCTTTTTGAGGTATGCTGCATTTATCCATCAGGATTTTTTATCCATATTGCTACTCAGTAGGTAGGTTAGTAGTACTAGTAATTATAGTCTTTTTTTTAGAATGATTACATCTAGGATTGTAATGCGTGTGTGATAAGAGTTTGTATATTTAGTATGGTAGAATGCTTAGAAAAACATTGCCTGATGAAATGCATAAAAATGTTAGTGACAAAAATAATTAAATACATGCATGCTCACACACGCTCTCTGTCATTCACACACACACACACGCACACACACACACACACACACACACACACACACACACACACACACACACACACACACACACACACGTCCCTAGAACAAAAAATAAGTAAAAAAAACATGCCATACTTTTCACAAAGAAACTGTTCATAATTCTTTATAAACACATTTATGGATCAATCCATATAGCCAGTAATATGCAGTGGTTATTCGTTTTCTCAACATTTTTTAGTTTTGCTATCTTTACTTTTCTTCTGTTCAAATAGGTGCCCCTTCTAATCATATAGTAGTGAATATCTGCTATATAATGAGGGAATGGAGTCAGATTCAGAATCATATACATTCACTAATACACATTGGAGCAGTGACAAAACTTGTACTGCTCTAATGTGTTTTTGGGGTTCATAGTCATGCAGATACCCACTAGGACAATATCTCATTATAAAAAATGTGCTTTACTATGTATTGCTCAACTGAGTTGTTCTGTTCTGCCAATCTGAAAACACACACACACACACACACACACACACACACACACACACACACACACACACACACACACACACACACACACACACTCCCTGTTACACTCTCCCCATAAATATGTACAAACACTTACTGTGTGTGTGTGTGTGTGTGTGTGTGTGTGTGTGTGTGTGTGTGTGTGTGTGTGTGTGTGTGTGTGTGTGTGTGTTTCTAGCCAGTGTAGCTGGAGGAAAAGGCATTATCATGAGAATGGGTTGCACTGCCATGAATAAATTGGCCCTTTGTTTATGGTTTAACGGTTATGATGCGAGTACACATACTGTATCTGTGGAGTAAGAGGCTGGATGTGGGGGTGCTGCTCATGGGGATAATAAGTGTTGCAAGGTAGGGTATGAGATACAGATCATGGAGGGTGACATACCCTGTTAATGACTCTGAAAAAAGTACTTCCCTAGTATGGCCACAGGGTCTATTGTGGTACATAACTCTATACATAGCTACTGGCAACTGTGGTTTACCTTGCGATTAGTACAGGGGATTGAGTATAATGACTGGTTAATGAACTATCTGCGGTCCTGGATTTGATTCCCACAGCCTTTGTTTGCCTGCTGTGTGACTCTGATCAAGTCACTTAACCAAACAGTGCTCTGGGGCAACTGGTAAACTGGGCTAAATTCTTACATGGCCTCCTTGACCACCTGCCTAACAACTAAGTGTGCAGCATACTGATAATACTCACTGGCATTCTCAAGCTATGCTACTGCATGAGCAGTGGAATCCAGGGCACTCACTGGCCGATATTATGGCTGCCTACAAAGTCAATGCATCCCATGTAGCCACACAACATTGGCACTTACTAGTGACTCACTTGCGACTGCCTTCCATGTTAATGTCAGTTATGATTTCTAGCCAATGGCAAGTGCTGCAGACAGCAGTGCACTGACTTCCCAGCATGCACCAAGAATCACCACATTGTCATTGAGGGAAAAAAAAAATCAGAGTATCCTTTCATGTGACACTTACATGCTCCTGCATATATTACAAGTGTACATAATTGCCAGTGCTGCAACCTAAATGACTGTTATGCTAAAAAAGTATTCCAACACATTTTTTTCTAGTTATATACAATGAAAGATTCTAGTATAGGTTCATAAGTTCATAGGAGGTTATTAGGCTAATGTCCCTAGGGCCCTTACAAGCCTATCCAAGTTCAACCCTTGTTCCCTTAATGGTCTATGTTATAAGCAAATCTAAATCAGCACTGACTGATCCTATCCAAGAGGGACACATGTGAACCCCCTGGGTGAATTTGCGGTTTCCCATACGATCATCCAAGTTACACTTAAAAAAGGTTAATAAGGGGGCTCTGTTTAACCTATATTGGAAGTTTATTCCAGAGGACAGGCAACCTCTGGGAGACCTATCTGTCTTTCCAGCAAGTCCTGTTGATGTCACATGCTAGGTTAAGGTCCCTAGAGCAAGTGAATCATGTACCATTTGACTTACGAATGTGCAGCATTTCCATTAAGGCAGGATCAAAGGTTACTCTGTATGCAAGGTACAGGTCACCTCTGAGTAGTCTATACAATACAGAGTATAGTGACAATGATTTCAGTCTGTTCTTGTAAGATATGTGCTGAAGACCATGAATTATCTTTGTGAGGAACCCTTGAGTTCTCTCCAGTTGCTGCAGGAGCCTGTTTAGGTACATACCCAAGGGAGCATTGTACTCTATTATTGGCCTGGTGAGGGAAGAGTACACGGGGGTTATAACATCTTTTGTTCAGGAAGCTATGCCCTTGCTTATGAGGTGAGCAAATCAGATGGTTTTCCTTAACACCATGGAGACATAGTGATCTAAAGTAATGTTGCTGTCAACCTGTGTGGCCAAATCTTTCACCATTGATTTAGAGAGCTTAGAATGTTGATATTAATATGTTAATCTGCAGAGGCATCGCCTTTGCCAAAGGGGATGATAATGTATTTTTAACATTGAGTTTCAGACCATGACTTTGGTACCAATCTCTGGTTTGCGTAAGTCTTTCTTGTAGAATGTTGACATCATTCGGGGACTCAGTGACTTCTCGTGGGATTGCAGTCATCAGCAATCTTTGTCAGCCACAGATTTTTTGCTTTTGCCTGTACTTCTGCAAAGTAGATTCCAAACAATAGGGGCCCCAGCACTGATCCCTGTGGAACATCACTGGTAGCGGTTCTGCTGGTGGAGGTGGAGTCCTCTATTTTGACTGCATGTGTTCTGATGGTGAGAGATTTTGCAACCCACCTGACAGTAT
The DNA here is from genome assembly GCF_019279795.1 of Protopterus annectens. Taxonomy (NCBI): domain Eukaryota; kingdom Metazoa; phylum Chordata; order Ceratodontiformes; family Protopteridae; genus Protopterus; species Protopterus annectens. The sequence continues at coordinate 1,400,256,506 of NC_056739.1, read as the reverse complement.
ATGAGTTGACCACCAGCTGGGTGAGTTTTTCAATGATGCCTGAGTGGGGGATTATGTCAATGGTCTTGGCCAAGTCTAAGTAGGCTGTATGCACAGATTTACCTTTGTCCAGGTCTTTGGTGACAGTCTCAAAGTCCACCACATTCAACATGCAGGATCTCCCTTTAACAAAACCAAACTGGGTCGAATCAAGTGTTTCAAGGTTTCCTATATCCTTGTTGGTAAGGCCCATGATGATTCTCTCCATGGCCTTGCAGATAAAGCTGGTTAGGCTAAAGGGTCTATAGTTCCCAGGGTTGGTGGATGAACTCCCTTGTGCAAGGGGATGACAATAGCTGTTTTCAATTCAGCAGAGACAAAACCAGCGCTTAGTCTGTGGTTGAAAAGAGTACCCAATGGTGTTGCTAACTCCTGTTTTAAACCATTGAGAACACAGCTTGGGATGTTATCTGGTCCTATAGAGGTTGTGATTTTGACCTTGGAAAGAGCAGTTAAGACCTTCTCTTTAGAGATATTAGGTGGAGAATAGGTGTTAGGAATGTTTTGGGGTATATGTGGCAGGGACAGGGGGTTTAAATTTTCACTGAACCTATCTGCTAGCATGTTGGTTACTTCCACTGGTTGAATATATGTGGTACTATTCACTACCAGTTCAGTGGAAATCTGGGATTTTCCTTTAAGGTTTCAGATGTAACTAAAGAAGGCCTTATGGTTATCCTTAGCTAGGGATGCTAATCTAGATTCAATGTTAGTTTAGAGGACTTTACAAGATGTCTTATTTGCTTGTTTAAGCTGAGAAGGGTGTGTTTCTAATTCTGAGATAATTCCTTCTCAATTTCTTCATCTTATTATATAACCTGTTTATGGCAGATGCCCACCAGGCAGGCTTGTTTTTTTCTTGAGGATCTTGCTTTGGCCCTATCAGGAATGGCTGAGTCAATACAATTGCATAGATGTTTATACAATACATTGGTGTAGATCCAAGTATAGGTGTCCTTGCCATCAGTGGGGACAGGAGCTCTGAAGTTATTAATGCCTTGTCGTAAAAGGCTGCAGTTGGCTTTGGAGAAGTTTTTTAGCCTAATTTCTTCTGAGGTGGGGTCTGATGCTATTATTACTTCAAAAGAGACTGATTTATAAACAGTCTTCACCAGGGAGGGCTGCACACTTGTGGTGGTGCACCGTTCTACCATGTTGGTGAGTATCAAGTCTAGTATGTTTGGGCCACTTGTTGGGGTGCCTGCTATCTGCTCCAAGGCATTTGAGTTAACAAAGTCCAAGAAATATTAGCTGAGTGTGTTTGTACACTTATAATTTACCCAGTCTATGGATGGGTAGTTAATGTCACCCATAACCAGGGTGTTTGTTTGTATTTTCAGTGACTCAAGTAGATTCAAGTGGGCAGTGTGGCTATCATGCTTCATGGAGAGGTATCTATAACTGATGATAACTGGAGAGAAGTCTTTCCTATAGTTATTTGCACATGGAGTAACTCTAGGGCATCATTCTGTTTAACCAATCAGGAGGTGTATTTATCTTTGATGAATATTGATACCCCTCCTCCTTTAGTTTTCACACATTCATTTGTGGTTTGAATGTGTGGAAGGCTTTATATCCTGGTATGGCCAGGGTAATCTCTGTTGCCTTGAACCAGGTCTCTGTGACTGCACAGATGTCCACATTTTCCAAGGTGAGGAGTGATTCCAGTGAGTGCAGTTTCAGATTTAGACTCCTAGTGTTTAGCAACATAATGTTAAGGTTGTTTTTGAGGATATTTTTACATTGGGAGTTTTGTTTTTGTGACATTGCCTAAAAAAGGCACTATGGGGGAAGCAAGAGGCTTAGCCAGTAGCTGAAAGTGCAGAGGTGACAGGTGGAGACCATCTCTAGCAAAGCATCATAGTCTAGCAACCATATCATTCCAGGTTGACAGGTACTGGATCCCCTTAGAATGACACCAGAAACTAAGTCAATTGTTGAAGTCAATCATTTTTTGTCTGTATTGAGGCATTGTCCTAGGTGAAGGTAGAATGCTGCTTAAGGCTAGGGGATATACCCACCTGGGACACATAATCAGAGAGCTCAGTCATGTCTGTCTTTTCATATAGTCCACTGAGGTATATCTCAAGTCGTTCACACCAACATGGACTATGACAAAGTCATAACAGTACCTGTTGTTAAGAGACTTGAGTGCATGTGTGATGTGGCCGATCATGGCACCTGACAGATAGCTGACTGTGACCTTTTTCTCATCCAGCCTGGTGAGTGGGACATCTGTGTGTCTCACAATGGAGTCACCTATGACTAAAATATTTGATTTTGTGTTTTGCCTTAGGGGCATGTTTGGTGGGACAGTGCTGCATTTGTTTGTATGTGTACTGTGATTTGCTGAGAATGTATTAACTCATTTCCTCCAATGGAGCTCTGAAAGCTTTGCATGGTAACTTCCAATGGGCGTACCCTAAGATTTTTGAAAGAATTAAATTATATCCTCACATATCAAACAAGTGCTCACGTCTAGGACTATACGGATTACTTAAGAAGTGCAAAAAGTAACTTCTTCTCAGTAAGCTATTTTTTACAATGGTGATATTCCTTAGTTTCTAGGTTTTAAACAGGATTTTGTAAGTCATAGTAAATATTGTAGTTAAGTTTGAAATATCTTGTAAACAACTTAATGTCTCAGAAACCACTCCAGTTACACACATACTGTTGGCAGCATTTTATTCTTCCGGCTGAGAGCTTTCATGCAAGGCTAAACAATTCTGTGTGCACTATTTGGCTATTGAGATATTTAGACAAACATGAAATCTATGACAATATAAATCTCTTTACCTACATTAGACAGAGGTTGAATATCAATGCAGCTGTTTTTGCCATTGTGTAAACTTTAAAATGAAATCCTTTAATACTTGATATGTAGAATAGTTGGGAATTATTAATGTAAATATGAACACGCAATATCTGATGTCTAGACGTGTCAGTAGGAAGTAACTACAGAAACACCTGGAGGAGTCACTCGGCTGTAATGGGTTAAGTGAAGTGTGTTTATATTTTGGAGGTCTCTTTTAGGTAGGCTTCTAGTGATATCCTCTGCATATGTAGGCTTAGGAGTTGTACATGTGCATGGTGCAGGAGATGGTGTGTGAGCTGACAACCTGCTTAGTATCTGTTATACTGATTTGTGAGTGAGAGAGCCCAAATTCTAGATTCTTAATATCTCTCACATATTGAATTTGTGTGAATCAGGTGAAGTGGGTTGTTAGTGTACATGAGGCAATTGCTACATTCCCTCAGGATGCCCATGTCGATCAGGTTGGCTGGAAAAATGGTTGGATATTGTCCATTCATGATGCTAGGTAAAGTACTGCAGTCAGTAATAGGAAGGGGACTAGAAGGACCAGGTATGGTTAAGGGACAAGAAAAAGTTCTAAACTGCGAGGGACTTAATGGCTAAGACTTGTGGAGGAACCGCAGAGGCTTAGCTGAGTGTCTAACTGGGCAATGAAGCACAACAAAGATAAACCTCTGATGGAGCACAAGCAGTTGACTAATGGAAAATTACCTATCTAAGAGTTTGCATCTATAACCGCCAATGGTATTCTTCACTGCGTGGTAGTGTGTTGTTATGTGGGTGGTGTGTGCCACACAAGCCTGCGCTAATGCTGGCAAAAAGTAGCAACTAAATTAAACTGATTTCAAACACTTTAACCAATAGTAACATACTCAGAAAATTCCTTAGCTATACTCTGCTCTCACTAGGGTATAGGTGGAGGCCCTCTTTTGTGGAGGAAAGCTGGATCAGTGCTCAGGAAACTGTATAGTTATAATAAGCAGGCATATATGACAAGAGAAACATAAATTAGACATTATGTAATGCTAATATTGTCTTACAATAGACTTTTAACTCCATCAGTCTTTCGTTATATGAGAAGCATTACATTATACATGAATGAAGAATATTAAGACCATAATTATGTCACAAAATATAAGGCATTTATGCACATGTAATGATAACTGTACAACACAAATATTCCACATCATCAGTCTGTATGCTGGGGGGGGTAAGTTATGCTATGTAGTCAAGTTAAGTAAGCATCAAGGCAGTACATACTTCACCATGAGTCACATGAATGAAATGGGAGACGACACTGCCTTCATCATTTTTACTTCCTCATACTGATGTGAGATGCCCCCAATGTTATGTATGATATGAATCGCATATGAATGATCTAAAATGTCATTGTGTATTAGATTGCATTATCCTTGGGCACAGGTTAAACTGAATTGTTTTTATAATTTTTTTTTTCAAAGGATATGAGTAATCTGTACTGTGGAATGGTAAAGACAAAGTGAATGAGATACAGATGGTACCGAGGTATGGTCACTCTACAAACATGATGTGCTTCACCATGTGTTGTTGATGCTCTGACTTTTACATGGCAGTTACGGAGTGTTGGAGGACATTTGGTCATGTCAATAAGATAAAAACCATTGGAAGATCAAATGACCACACGCACTCACAAGCTGATGCAATTGTCCAGATGAGGTGTGAATACTCTCATTATATATATGCAAAAGTGTCTGATTTTTGGTGCTCCCTTAAGGTTAGACTTGACAAAAAGGGTATCACAAATCAACCCACTCATGGGAAATGGCATTGCTACATGTTACCAATCTTAAAATGTCGAAATTAAAATTGTATATCTTAATAACGCTTTGTTTATTAGTTAAATTCTACATTACCAAACACTGGCTGGACCGTACCAAGATGTCTTGCAGAGGGTTTAGATGTTTGACTGTTAAAAACATTACCTCACAAAAACTTTTAATAACAAACTCCCATAAGTGTCCTTACTACCAGGAATTCTGGAGTACCATATTTGAGCTCTTGACTGACAATCAAATATCTATAAACTAAGGTAACTCACCATTACTTAATGCTCCTCCCGATGGCTCAAGATAGGTACCAAATCTTCCCTTCTATTTGTTATATACTTTTTTACTTAAAAGTAACACAGTGTGTACAGTTCTTGTATTTACCTTTCTTTCCTTTTTCTCTGTTTGTCCTTTTTCTCATCTACACTACTCATTAGCTTTCTCCCAATGGTTTATATTGTTTTTTTCCTTGAGCAGCACGATTGTACATATTGTATAGAATGTGCAGTTTTATGTTTTTTCCTGTATTACTGTTCATTGTTTAACTGCAATTGTTTGTAATATTTTGGCATGAAAAAACCAATAAAATTTTGATTTGAAAAAAAAAAGTGCCTGACTTCATATGACAAGGTGCCAAGAAATCTGATTTGGGCAGTCCTGCAGTGGTCTGAAGTCCAAGAAACATTGGTAAAATTAGCACAAGCTATGTACAAGGACCCACTGTGCCTGGTCTCACAGAGGGGCTCCCAGTGGGAATGGGTGTACATCTTGATTCAACTCTGAACCCACTGCTGTTCATGTTAGTGATGAACATTAGCAAACAGGTTGGGGGGACAGATCAACAAAGTTGCTGTATGCAGATAATGTGCATTGCAGGCAAACACTGCGTAAGGACTTCAGCAAATGATAGGGGGATGGAATGCAAAACTGAAGGCACATGGGATGAAACTGAGTGCATATAAGAAAATTGTAATGGTAGCAAAGGGGGTAAATACTGAGAATTGAGACTGAAGGGAAGATAGTGGAACAGGTTAACAGCTTCATGTATCTGGGAGGGGTGGATTAGGAGAAGGGAAGTCCAAATGAAGAGATCAAAGCTAGAATTAGGGGGGCTGCAGCCAAATGGCATAGATTGTCAGGTGCAGTATAACAAAAGAGTGCCAAAGAAGCTGAAAAGTAAGGTGTACACAACAGTGGTGCGACCTGTACTACTGTGTGCTACAGAAACCTGGGCAGTAAAAGCAGAACAGATGAGAAAGCTAGAAGTGATGGAAGTGAAGTGCCTAAGATGGGTGGTAGGATGCAAACTGTGGGACAGATGAAGAAATGAGGATATATGAGCAGAAGTCAAAGTTGCTCCAATTGCAGACAAGGTTAAAGCGAACAGATTATAGTGGTTCAAGCACATGTGCAGAAAAGCAGATGGGAATCTGATAAAGAAGATTTGGGACAGACAGGAATATGGCAATAGGGAATGAGGGGATCAAGCAAAGAGGTGGATGGAGCATGTGACAGAAGATCTGCAACAGTCAGGTATGAGTGTCAAAGGCGAGAGAGTGGCATTGAATAGAGAAGGATGGTCACAGCTGACATGACAGCCTGACCCCATGTAAAAAAAATGGGAAAAAAAGAAAGTGGTTAGTTATTTATGGTGTGTCAACTTTCCAAAACTAGAGCCATAGATATATGCTAATGATGCACTGGTGCATAGTATCATCATGTCTTGTGCTTTCCAAGAGCAGCAGGTCTCAAGGCACGAATAATAACTTTATATAGCTATATCAGGGTATGTGGAGATTAAATAGCTGTTATATACATACATATATATATATATATATATATATATATATATATATATATATATAGTTCCCCTTCACAAAGTCGAATGTTCAGAAACTCGAAATGCATATGGCCGAAGCCATATGCTCGAATTTCTGAAGCTCGACTTCATGAAAGGGAGCTGAAAAACAGAAAAACATGACACAACAAAGTGTTTCTGCAGGGGGCAAGCCCCCCTGCACCCCCCACACCACCGCTACTTATTTATTCCAACTCCAAGATCGCACTACAGCGCAGAAAGGGAAATCTCCCGTTCTGCGCTGTATGCCGTTCCCCATTCACAAAGTCAAGCTTCCACAATTTCGAGCATATGGTCTCGACCATATGACTTTCGAGATTGTGGCCATTCGACTTTGTGAAGGGGAACCATATATATATATATATATATATATATATATATATATATATATATATATATATATATATGTGCGTGTGTGTGTGTGTGTGTGTATGTGTGTGTATTTTCTTGCAGTGTTAAAAGTTTTTGGCTAAGGTCAGTTAGAAAAAACTTTCCTTTCCATTCAATGACTAGACAAATAATGCAGTCTAGCTAATTAGCAGGTAGAGCTAAGAAATAGGATTTGTTATTTAGCTGCAGTGCTGTGTGACTACTACTGTTTGACTGCATTTGATTTTGGATTGGATTTATTCATTTAAGGTTTGGATGCTTGCATTATTTTTTTTTTTTTTGCTCTAATATTACAGTTTGTTTTATTTTAAAGCATGTTTTATTTTAATTTTTGTTTTACATCAAAGTTTTGTTTTCTTTTTGGAGTGTTAAAGTTCTTGAATAGTTGTTGTTGTCTTTTGGCTTTTCGCCACAGCGGAACTCCGGTCTGCTAATGATTGGCAGTAGATTTTCACGAACGCAGAGGTGCCAGCTCAACGTTCAACCTTCAACTAAGGCACGCCCATTTACGCATGTCTTTCGAACGCCCACCCAACCACGGGGTGGACATGCAGACTCCACACAGAAGGCATTTCCTGCACTCCAGCTGAGAATCGAACGGGAGAACCTCTTGCTGTGAGGCAACAATGATACTGCTGCACCACCGAATAGTGTTAGTTAGAAAATAATTTCTTTTCCATTCACTGACTAAAAAGGAATGAAGTTGTGCTAATTAGTACATGGAACTGAGAAATCGGATTTATTATATGTAGCTGCACATATTTTTCTGCATTATTTAGCTGAAGTGCTGTGTGACTGCTATTGTCTGAACACATTGTTTTTTTTCCCCACCCATCTGTTCCATCTCTATTATGCTTTTAAACTTGTTGGCTTTTGAGCTGCCCAACCCTACTATAAATTTGACTTTGGAAGTCTTATCCAGTTTTATCTCACCTGCTCATTCCACTGGGTACTGAGAAATCAACTGGGAAGAACCTCCCCTTAGAGTCCTAAAGTTTGAGTTATCTTCTGTTTCATTCCATCACAATCACATAATATACACTGCAAATTTCAGAGTATTAATCATTTTCTTCCATTTTACTTTTAAAATCTGTAACATCTAAGACTAGGCAGGAAAGAACAGATAAAACCAATAAGTAACAAAGTCCAGCACAACAGGACCCGGAAAGCTACAACAAGGCAATATTGTAGTAAAATTCCTTTTGCGTGGCCAAAACCAACACAAACGCAGCTTGATATTAAAGCTTTTATTAAATCCACTTCATGGTGCTGAATGCAATAGAAAATACAACCACGCGCTTTCTCTCGGCTACTACCGAGCTTTATCAAGGTAAAATAGATAACTACTCCATTCCTAATAATTTATACTCTTCACAAGGTCACATGACCTATTTAATTTAACCAATTTCAATAAAAATACATAAATATAAACTTTTTCATTGATAAAAAATATTGCTACATATAAATACTGTCATAAAACTGACTTTTCATTGCAACTTGAACCACTAAGTGCATATAAAAAATAAAAGACTTTTTTTATGTATGTGTGCGTCCCAATTAAAACTGATTCAGTATGATCTCACCTAAAGCATTCCTTAGTTCAAACATACTTGTCTAAACTCAAATTACAACAGAACCAACATTAATATAACTGAATAAACATTTTCTAGCTGTTGCAATCTAGCTTGTCTCATTTTTAAGATACAATTTATATTAATGTTTTCGTTCATACCAGGAAACCTGCTGGCATCAAGTTTCAATTGCCAGAATAATTCTCGATATTCCAGTCTGGTTTCCCAGCTGCCACCTCTAACATCCGGTGTAATTTGTTCAAGAATAATAAATTTTATACGCATAGTTTTACAAGTCAAGGAATGTTTATAAAAAGCATTACTTTCCTTGTGGTTAGAAATGTCATTGAAATGTTCCTATACTCTTCTTCTTCGGTTTTTCCTACATAAAATCCTTTGCAAACCTCACAAAACCCCAAATATACCACACCTTTCACTCCACAATTATAATATTTCAAGGGTTTGTACCTGAATTTCCTAGAGGGTAAATATAATGTCCCCCCATTTAACATAGCATAGCATTGCCTACAATTCCCACAGGGAAAAGTTCCAAGTTTCTTTTTTATTCTATCCTGTTTCATATCCTGTTTGGTTTCTAACAAATCTTTCAAGTTCTTGTCTCTTTTCCTAACAAAGTGAGGGCAAGGTGGAACATGAAGTTTTATATCTTCCTGTAAGCTAAGAACAGGCCAATACTTGTAAATAATTTGCTCAAATACATCTGAATTAGCTGTAAATGTGTACGTAAAACTGTTTTTAAGTTTGGAAACATCTTTAGTTGTTTATTGCAAAGCATTTTTCAAACCAGTTCCTAACAAGGGAAAATATAGTCTATCCCTCTCTATGCTGACCTCTTGAATCATTTCATTAATAAGGGCAATTGGGTACCCCTTTTCAAGAAAAAAACTTTTTAAGGTTCCAATTTCCTCATAAAAGGCCTCCAAGGTATTAGACATCCTAGATCCCCGTATTAATTGCCCCTTTACTATACCTTATAGCCAAGAGAAAGCGCTTGGTTGTATTTTCTATTGCATTCAGCATCATGAAGTGGATTTAATAAAAGCTTTAATATCAAGCTGCGTTTGTGTTGGTTTTGGCCACGCAAAAGGAATTATCTAAGACTAGGCAACCAATGATTGGTGAGCCTAGGAACTGCTTCTCAAGAAAAAGCTAGGGATTATCACTTCTGTTTTGCTCCTATGAGGGAAGGAGCAGAGGGGCTTTATTTCCCTATATTCCTAAAGATTAAGAATCACTGGAAAGACTAAAAATTGCTTCTTAGCAGCCAGCTTGGAATTAATGCTAATATTTTGCTCCAGGTAAGAGAAGGAGCAGATGGACATTGATTCCTGCTGGTCTCTGACAGGGCAGTATGTATAAGACTTCACTGAGTGGTTAGGTTGCAGTTTTGGTAAGACCTCTTTAGGGCCTTTGTGTAGCTTGGCTTTGTGTTGAGAACAACTGAATTGGAGATTATTGGAATAGGGCTAGTCTTAGGCTTTCCCTTTGGTTACTTTGTTTAAAATCATTTAACTTTGCTTGTATTTGAGCATCGTGTTTGAGCGGGTTTGTGCTCAGTTTACCAGAGCTGCTCAGAGATTGCACTGCTGTCATGCGAACAACTCAGTTGTGCATTCTGAAGCACTGATGAAGTTTTCTACCTCTAACCCTCCATAGCCTTGCTGCTTTTTGTTAGTCTTACAGCAAAACCTGGTCCATCTAGCCCATTCACCACTAGTTACTACAGTATATACCTGCCATAATGGATGGACAGTTTCCCACCATTTCTTCAGCCAGAGGCAATGTAGCAATTGCCTCATGTATACTGACAACCAGCTACTCCTAAAACAAACTAATCCAACAAGTGAGAGATGTAGCTATACCATGAATTTGGAATCAGTTCCCTCACATAACAACAGACCAGATATTAAACAGGTTGTCTACACACACACACTTCACCTCTTGCACATAACAAGCTCACAACACATAAACCCATATATATGGAGGTACTCACTAGAAGCCTATCTAAAGATTAGAGACCTCCCAAGCACAAATCTACTGCACACACTGCAGACCCAACAGAATCCACTACACATAATAATATACACAACAGTATCTCAGCTAATAAGCCCCTAAGGCAAAACACCTCAAAACCAAATGTCTTGGTCATAGGTGACTCCATGGCGAGATACACAGATGTCCCCCTGACCAAGCCGGACAAGGAGAAGGTCATGGTCAGCTGTCTGTCAGGTGCCAGGATCCATCAGATCATGCACGCACTCGAGTCTCTCAACAAGTACCATTATGACTCTGTCATAGGATCATAGGATCATAGGATCATATGAGGTTACTAGGCTAATGGCCCTGGGGCCCTTACATGCCTAACCAAGAGCTTATCTCCAAAAAAGAAACCTCAGTCAGTACCTGTCACCCCTGTCATAGTCCATGTTGGAGTGAATGACTTGAGATATACCTTACTGGACTATATGAAGATAGACATGACTGAGCTCTCAGATTATGTGTCCCAGGCAGTTATGTTCTTAGCTCTAAGCAGCATTCTATCTTTACCCAGGATGATGCTTCAGTATAAACAAAAAATGATTGACTTCATCAATTCGCTTAGCTTCTGGTTTCAATCCAGTAGGATCCAGTATCTGTCAGCCTGTGAAGATATGGTCAACAGGCCACGCTGCTTTGCCAGAAATAGTCTTCACCTGTTATCTCTTGACTTTCAGTTACTGGCAAAGGTACTTGCCTCCCCCATAGAGCCTTTTTAGGCAATGTCATAACAACAAAATTCCTGATGTAAAAACATCCACTAGAGACAAACTCAAAGTTATGCTGCTTAATGCTAGGAGTTTGAATTGGAAACTGCACTCACTTGAAGCACTCGTTACCTTTGAAGATGCCGATGTCTGTGCAGTCACAGAGACATGGTTCAAGGATGCAGAGAGCACCCCAGCCATGCAAGGCTACAATGCCTTCTGCACATTCAGACCTGAAAACAAGAGTGAAAGAACCAAAGGTGGAGGTGTATGCATCTTCATTAAAGACAAACACTCAAGACTGGTCAAACAGTATGACATGCTAGAGGTGCTCCAAGTCCAACTAACTGTAGGTAAAATCCCCTTCCATATTATTGTTAGCTATAGGTCCCCACCATGAACTACGAGACCCAGCCTGCCTATTTAGAACTACTTGAGTCACACACTATGCAGCCAAACACCTTGGTCATGGGTGATTTCAACCATCCTTCCATTGACTGGGAGTCATATATGAGCACAAACATGCTTGCCGTAAGGTTCCTGGACTTTGTTAATACAAATGCTCTGGAACAGATAGTCTGCACCCCCACAAGGGGTTCAAATGCCCTAGACTTAGTATTAACCAACATAGGTGGTTTCTGCACTACCCTCTGTGTGTTGCCCTCCCTGGTAAGGTCTGATCATAAATCATTCTTGTTCAAAGTAACAATCATACCTGAATGCCCATCTAGGATGAAAAGGATGAAAAATTTCTCCAAAGTAAACTATAGCCTCCTAAGCAATAGCATACATAGTTTCAAACCCCCTGCTACTACTGTCAACAATTACTCCTATACAGAGCTGTACACAAATGCCATGTATAAACACCTGTACAAATGTATAGACTCTGCTGCACCTGAATGGATCAAAACAAGGTGCTCAGAAAAAAACAAGCCACCCTGGTGGACATAGGTTATACAACAACAGGAAGAAACTAATGTCTAAGAACAAGAGGGAAGTGACTCAGCAGAGGAAGGATACCATCTACAGCTTGAACAAGCAAATTAGGTATCTTGTAAAGTCCTCCAACACCAATTATGAAGCTAAACTGGCATCCCCAGCTAAGGACAATCACAAGGCATTCTTTAGCTTGGTCAGAAATCTAAAAGGGAAGGCCCAGCTTTGTGCACTCCTTGTCTTCATTTGTACAAATATAAGGCAAGTATTGTTTCACAATGATAGAACTGTAATTGGTTTATCTAGTGCCTGGTAATAATTTTTGATCTAGCACCCCCTCAGTTCTAACTTGTAGTTGCATAACACAACAAAAGGTCCACTCCTCTGATCTAGTACTACAAGCCAGATCCATTCTGGTTCTTCCCCACCTATGCCCCCACTGAGCTCTAAGTTGCAAGTGAAAAAAAGGTCTCTTATCCCCCCTCCTGGGCTCCTTTCTTCAGACTCTTTGTTTCTTTTATACGCTGTAACAAACCACTTGCTACATTTAAATGTAACAAGCAGCTTACTACAACATACAACACAAGAAGCATTAAGTGCATTTGTGTACCGCCATTCAGGAATGGAAGGACAGAAATGAATGCGGCCACTGCTTGTTCGGCATGTCCCAAATGTTGCCAGTAAGACCTTGTGCCCAGCATAGCTACCCCCTCTGCCTCACTTGAGCCACTGTTGGTGATCATAACTGGGTAACTGCACTGGGAACTTGTATGCAGATGGATATCTCCTGCTTGCAGTTTGAAGGACAAAACAGATTAGTGCTGGTGAGGTGTCTCCCAGGTCAGTTTGTACAGCAATTCTTTTTTGTTATATAAGACTGTTAAGGAAGGATGAGTAGTGATTATTTACAACATTTGATCCTTGTGAAATTGCTGGAGCAAAACCACCAAATGACATTGTTTCACAAGATCACCAAGATTCACCATGGTTCACCATGATTTCCAAGTCCTGTACTGTACTACACTATAATTAGAGATTCACTTAGTTCCAGGGGCTCCACTGTAACAGAATTGACTACACTGGCATTTTTTTAAAACAAGAAATACAAGACTATTCTATTACTTTCATTTGTAAGAGGTGCTACCCCACCCTTCAATTTGTTAAAAATGACTGTTTATTATTAAGAAGAGCAGTGGGGGTTAAGGGAAGTGGTAGCCCAACATACAAATGGAATTAGCTAAAAAACAACTGCTAGAATCTGTCAGAATGTTAGAGTAGAAAATGATATGAACTACAGTACCACAGTAACATTCTGAGAGATATACAAGTGCTTATATCTACATTAACACTGTAACATTCTGAACAATATACAAATGTTTAGAACTGCACTACCACTATAATATTCTGAGATTATAGGATCATAGTATCATAGGAGGTTACTTGGCTATCGACCCAGAGGTCATTTCAAGCCTAGCTGTTTCATCCCAATTTAATACTATAGATACTCTAGTCAATACCCAAGATTGTATTTAGTAATGATTGCCCATGTCGAGGAGGGTTGTGGGTGCTATCCCCTGCAAGAATTTATGGTGCCCCATCCACTCATCAAGGTTTCTTTTGAACAGTGTCATAGAGGTGCTCTTCTTCACATGAAATGGCAGCCTATTTCAAAGATGTGGCAGTTGCTGGGAGACAAATCCATTCCTCCAGCATGTCCTATTCAAGTCACAGGCCATATTTAGGTCCATATAACTTGTATCTCTAGTCCCATTTGATTTACAAATGTGCAGCAGATTCATTAGGTTTGGGTCACAGATTGCTCTGTAAGCCAAGTATAAGTCTCTCCTAAGAAGTCTATATAATATTGAGTATAGTGACAAGAACTTTAGTTGGTCTGTGTAAGGTACATGCTGGCGTCCCTTGATCTTCTTTGTTAGAAACCTCTGAGGTCTCTCCAATTACTGCAGGTACATGCCAAATGGGGCATTATACTCAATTTTGGGCCTGATTAGTGACAAGCATAGAGGGGTTCAAAGGTGATGCCTTTGCTAATCAAGTGTGCTACATAGAAGGTCTTCCTTACTACAGTAGAGACATGGTGGTCAAAGTTAAGGTTGCAGTCTACTAGTGATCCCAGATCCCTTACCACTTAATTGGTACATAGGATATTGTTGTTAATTTGATAGTGCGAGGGGACGTTGTTTTTACCAAAGAGAATGATGATGCATTTATTTGCATTCAGTCTGAGATGGTGACTAAGACACCAGTTGTTGGTCTGCATATGACTCTCCTGAAGTATACTGACATCATTTGGGGATTCAATAATTGCAACCAGTTTACAGTTGTCCATAAACTTGGTCAGACACAGCCCCTTAGTTTTGGCCTGAACGTCTGAGAAGTATATATTAAAGAGTAGGGAGCCCAGCACTGACCCTTGTGGCACCCTGCTGGTGCCAGATCTGTTGGTTGATGTGCAGTCACCCACTTTGATAGAGTGTAACAGGTATATGAACCAGTTGCAACCAACCTTACAACAAAGGGGTTTACATTCAGTTTCCTAAGTTTGTCAGTAATACCTGAGTGTGGGATTGTGTCAAAGGACTTTGTCAAGTCGAGGTATGCTGTGTGCACAGATTCGCCCTCATCAATGGCCCTGGTCACATTTTTGAAATAATCCACCAGGTTTAATAGGCAGGATCTGCCCTTGACAAGGTCAAATTGGGTCAGATCCAGGGTTTGGAGGTCACCTATGTCTTTATTTATGAGGTCCATGATGATGTGTTCCATGGCCATACAGATGAGGCTGGTCAGACTTATGGGTCTATCATTCCCCAGGTCTATTCCTATGCCAACTTTGTGGAGGGGAATAACTGTTGCTGTTTTCCATTCCACAGGAACAAAGCCTTTGGATAGGCTGTGATTGAATAGGGTACTTAATGGTGATGCTAGTTCATGTTTTAGTTTTCTTATAAGACAGCCTGGGATGCCGTCTGGCCCATAGAGGCTGTGTTTTTTGCCTTAGAGAAGGATTTAATGACTTGCTCTTTGGATATACACAGGATGGGGGAAGGGAGTTGAGGGCAAGGTTTGTGAAAAGTTTGAAGGGGATAGGGGAGTGAAATATTCACCAAATCTGTCCGCTAGTAGGTTTGCTAACTCTGGAGGATGAGTGTGTGTGATACCTTTAGTCATTAGTTTGGCACAAGCTTGGGTCCTACCTTTTAGGCTACATAAGTAGCTGTAAAAGGCGTTATGGTTATCCTTGGATGTGATTACTAGATTTTTCTCAAAGTTACACTTAGAGGATTTGATATGTTGTCTTATGTGCTTGTTGAGGCTGAGGAGGGTGCTTTTCCATTGTTGGGGCCTTGCCTTAGTTTTCTTAGACAGCAACTTTTTACATTTATTGTAAAGTTTGTTGATGCTCGATGTCCACCAGGGTGGTTTGTTTTTACCCTGGGCTCTGGCTTTGATTCGGTCTGGAACAGATGCATCTATACACTTATACACGTGATTGTACAGGGCTTCAGTGTAAGCTTTGGAGTAGTTACCACTTCCAGCTGGTGGTGGGGCTTGGAATGCCTCCAGGAGGGTATAGTTTGCCTTGATGAAGTTTTTTAGTCTGACTTCGCCCTTTGTGAGTTCGGGTGTTAGTAACAATTTGAAGGCGACTGACTTCTGGTCAGATATAACTAATGAGGGTCCAACAGTTGCAATGGTGCATCTGTTTGTCATATTAGTGAGGACCAGATCTAGTATGTTTATTCCTCTTGTTGGGGTTTGAACAATTTGTTTCAGGGCATTTGAGTTAACAATGTTAAGGAACTTTTGTGCAAATGAGTTAGGGCCAGAGTAGGTTTCCCGGGTCTATATTACATAGTCGAAGTTCCGTAACTCCGAACATCTAATGGTTGAACCATTATGTTCGAAGTTACAGAACTTCAACTACATAAAAAAAAAAATAAAAACAGCATTCAACAAAATAAATTGCTGTAAGCAAAGGGACAAGCCCCTCTGCACCCCCCACACCCCCCACTACTTAAATATACCAACTCTGAGATCGCACCACATTGAACATAATGGAAATCTCCACTTATGGAGATTTCCATTCAAATGCATGAACGTTTACAAATTCGAACTCATGGTCTCGACCATATGTGGTTTGAACTTGTCAAAGTTCGACTACGTGATAGGAACCCGGTTTCCCAGTTGATGGTGGGACAATTGAAATCCCCCATGACCAGAGTGTTTGGCAATATTTGGAGTGACTCTAGTTTGGTCAAGTAGGCCTCATGCACCTTATGATTCATGTAGTGGGATCTATAATTAGCTATGACTTGAATGGGGGTCTTACCCACAGTAATCTGAACTTGGAGTAACTCCATGGAGTTGTCCAATATAACTAGTTAAAAGATGAGTTTATCTCTAATATAAACAACTACACTACCACAGTAACATTCTGAAAATTATACAAATTCTTTGAACTATACTACCACAGTAACATTTTGAGAGCTATACAAATGCTTACAGCTACACTGTAACATTCTGAGAGATGCACAAATGCTTAGAACTACACTACCATTGTAACAATCTGAGAGATATGCAAATTCTTTGAGCCATACTACAACTGTAACATTCTGAGAGATATACAAATGCTTAGAACTACACTACTATATAACATTCTGAGAAATATAGAAATGCTTACAACTATACTACCACAGTATCATTCTGAAAGGTATACAAATGCTTACAACTACACTACCACAGTAACATTCTGAGAGGTATACAAATGCTTAGAGCTATACCATCCCAGTAACTTTCCAAGAGATGTACACATACTTTAAACTATACTACCATAGTATCATTCTGAAAGGTATACAAATGCTTAGAGCTACACTGTACCAGTAACATTCTGAGAGGTATACAAATGCTTTGAACTACACTACCACAGTAACATTCTGAAAGATATGCAAATGCTTAGAATTATACCATCCCAGTAACATTCCTAGAGATATGCATTTGCTTACAACGTCAGTACCACTATAACAGTCTGAGAACTATACAAATGCTTTGAACTTCACTATCAGAGTAACATTCTGAAAGATATGCAAATGCTTAGAACTATACCATCCCAGTAACATTCCTAGAGATATACAAATGCTTAGAACTTCATGCTTAGAACTTCAGTACCACAGTAACATTTTGAGAACTATAGAAATGCTTTGAACTACACCACCCCCTGTAAAATTCTGTGATATACAAATGCTAAGAACTGC